>NW_027362016.1:2602500-3202500 GCF_039654945.1 Dendrobates tinctorius | reverse complement strand
GTACATATTTAATAACATTCATTGACTATTTGTGAATGAGTAGAAAAAGACAGCAATTTTGCCATTGAATTTTTACATTTTCAGTTTGTCTCCATGCACCAGTATAATTCTGACCCTGTGCTTCTAGAATAGGTCATGGTCGCACATAAAACACAATTTGCATGCATAATGTTACATCAAGTTTTATTTTTTATGAGATGCAAACAATTGGAGCAAAAAAGAGACAAAAATTTAGAGAAAATATTTTATTGATTGTTAAAAGTGAGACCATTTGTCCCAAAATGTGCTGAAACATGTCAGAATGACATGGGCATTTCACATTTTTTAAACTATGATTACCTACTTGTTAAGTTTTTGTTTATTAAGTATCGTTATGGTCTATTGATGTATGAGGTGAAAACTATGAAAGTAGACTTACCAGCAAATCCGTTTCTAGATATATTTCATGACAGCACTGTAGAAGGTTGATTCCCTACCCTAATAGGGACAGAGAACACAAAGAGGTGAAATAGTCCCTCCTCATTGACTGTCCAAAGGATTTTTCTAGTGCCAAAAGAACAACAGACATATGCACAAAAAATCTGTTTGATGTTCCTAGAGTTCTTTTTTGAGAGGACAAATTCAGATTCACTCCAAAGACTCTCAGGAAATTTTTCAAAACCACATTACATGAAGATAAAGTTACTTGAAATTAAATGTTGATGTCAGAAGTGGGATTTGAACCCACGCCTCCAGGGGAAACTGCAACCTAAACGCAGCGCCTTAGACCACTCGGCCATCTTGACTTCGATATGCAATTGGAACTTAACTCCTTCCATGCTAGTCAGCAGAAATGTTACCATTCCTTGTGATTACAAACTTGTCACACCACCCCAAAAAAGTCAATAAATAACATTTTTTATATGCGTACTTTTCGTCTGCATTAATTTTTAAACCTCCATTTATTTTGTTTGGATATTAGAAATGTTAGATTTCTCACAAATACGGTGATGCACCACATTTCTTCAGAAACTACTGTTTGGCCACACAGCAGGGCTTTGAAAGGAAGAGCCCTATTTGGGTTTTGCAATGCAGATTTTGCAGGAATACCTTGCAGATGAAATTTGCAGAGTACCAAAATAGCAGAAAACCTCCCAAAGTGACCACATTTTAGAAATTATTTTGCACAATGAGTTAATCAACACCTGCAATTACTATTGTCAGCCTATAGGTGTTTTCACTCTGAACCATCCAGCATTGCAAGTATGCCAGTTTAGTGCCCAGCTTTTGCTTGCAGAGGCAAGCAACCCATACATTTTTAAGTGGGCTCTACTCACTGGAGCAATGTCAAATATGTAGATGCTATGTCTCACCATTAAAGTAGAAACCTCCTATATTTCAAATTAAAGATGACGGACCTGTGTGGAGCTTGTGTTTTTTGCCTTTTTGACTTTGTCCACAGCATATTTTTTAAGGACATTTGTCTCAGTAATGCCTCAGTGTTTCAAAGTCAAACAAGCTGACTATAATCATTCAGCTAGTGTCTGATAAGTGCTGTCTGTTTCAGCTATCAGGTTACCTTTTAATCCTCTTACAGCTAAGTCAATCTGAAATAAAACAAAATAGAGGAAAAATTACTAAAAAACATTCATGTGTTCAAAAGGAAAAAATTACCGTTTCTCAAATTTTTAACATTTTGTTTTCTGTAGATAGTTAAGATTTTTAGGCCTTTTGATCATGATCAGTCCATGTGCTTTGTTTAATATCTCCTTAAAATGTAAATGGTGAAGAAAAAGCATTTTGCCGAAACCCGGGACCTTTAGATCTTCAGTCTAACGCTCTCCAAACTGAGCTATTTCGGCCATTTCTATACATTTTCTGGGGGGTTTGACACTCTGCAAATGTCAAGTGTCACACCTGGAGGGATATATTATAATTTTTCATTTGACTGTTTTTTGAAGCATGATTTCTATTTGAAACGCCTTCCATTTTGCTGTACATATTTAATAACATTCATTAACTATTTGTGAATGAGTAGAAAAAGACAGCAATTTTGCCATTGAATTTTTACATTTTCAGTTTGTCTCCATGCACCAGTATAATTCTGACCCTGTGCTTCTAGAATAGGTCATGGTCGCACATAAAACACAATTTGCATGCATAATGTTACATCAAGTTTTATTTTTTATGAGATGCAAACAATTGGAGCAAAAAAGAGACAAAAATTTAGAGAAAATATTTTATTGATTGTTAAAAGTGAGACCATTTGTCCCAAAATGTGCTGAAACATGTCAGAATGACATGGGCATTTCACATTTTTTAAACTATGATTACCTACTTGTTAAGTTTTTGTTTATTAAGTATCGTTATGGTCTATTGATGTATGAGGTGAAAACTATGAAAGTAGACTTACCAGCAAATCCGTTTCTAGATATATTTCATGACAGCACTGTAGAAGGTTGATTCCCTACCCTAATAGGGACAGAGAACACAAAGAGGTGAAATAGTCCCTCCTCATTGACTGTCCAAAGGATTTTTCTAGTGCCAAAAGAACAACAGACATATGCACAAAAAATCTGTTTGATGTTCCTAGAGTTCTTTTTTGAGAGGACAAATTCAGATTCACTCCAAAGACTCTCAGGAAATTTTTCAAAACCACATTACTAAGTTTTGTTTGACCTCATCTAATCAATAAATGAAGATAAAGTTTCTTGAAATTAAATGTTGATGTCAGAAGTGGGATTTGAACCCACGCCTCCAGGGGAGACTGCGACCTGAACGCAGCGCCTTAGACCGCTTGGCCATCCTGACTTCGATATGAAATTGGAACTTAACTCCTTCCATGCTAGTCAGCAGAAATGTTACCATTCCTTGTGATTAAAAACTTGTCACACCACCCCAAAAAAGTCAATAAATAACATTTTTTATATGCGTACTTTTCGTCTGCATTAATTTTTAAACCTCCATTTATTTTGTTTGGATATTAGAAATGTTAGATTTCTCACAAATGCGGTGATGCACCACATTTCTTCAGAAACTACTGTTTGGCCACACAGCAGGGCTTTGAAAGGAAGAGCCCTATTTGGGTTTTGCAATGCAGATTTTGCAGGAATACCTTGCAGATGAAATTTGCAGAGTACCAAAACAGCAGAAAACCTCCCAAAGTGACCACATTTTAGAAATTATTTTGCACAATGAGTTAATCAACACCTGCAATTACTATTGTCAGCCTATAGGTGTTTTCACTCTGAACCATCCAGCATTGCAAGTATGCCAGTTTAGTGCCCAGCTTTTGCTTGCAGAGACAAGCAACCCATACATTTTTAAGTGGGCTCTACTCACTGGAGCAATGTCAAATATGTAGATGCTTTGTCTCACCATTAAAGTAGAAACCTCCTATATTTCAAATTAAAGATGACGGACCTGTGTGGAGCTTGTGTTTTTTGCCTTTTTGACTTTGTCCACAGCATATTTTTTAAGGACATTTGTCTCAGTAATGCCTCAGTGTTTCAAAGTCAAACAAGCTGACTATAATCATTCAGCTAGTGTCTGATAAGTGCTGTCTGTTTCAGCTATCAGGTTACCTTTTAATCCTCTTACAGCTAAGTCAATCTGAAATAAAACAAAATAGAGGAAAAATTACTAAAAAACATTCATGTGTTCAAAAGGAAAAAGTTACCGTTTCTCAAATTTTTAACATTTTGTTTTCTGTAGATAGTTAAGATTTTTAGGCCTTTTGATCATGATCAGTCCATGTGCTTTGTTTAATATCTCCTTAAAATGTAAACGGTGAAGAAAAAGCATTTTGCCAAAACCCGGGATTGGACCAGGGACCTTTAGATCTTCAGTCTAACGCTCTCCCAACTGAGTTATTTCTGCCATATCTATACATTTTCTCGGGGGTTTGACACTCTGCAAATGTCAAGTGTCACACCTGGAGGGATATATTATAATTTTTCATTTGACTGTTTTTTGAAGCATGATTTCTATTTGAAACGCCTTCCATTTTGCTGTACATATTTAATAACATTCATTAACTATTTGTGAATGAGTAGAAAAAGACAGCAATTTTGCCATTGAATTTTTACATTTTCAGTTTGTCTCCATGCACCAGTATAATTCTGACCCTGTGCTTCTAGAATAGGTCATGGTCGCACATAAAACACAATTTGCATGCATAATGTTACATCAAGTTTTATTTTTTATGAGATGCAAACAATTGGAGCAAAAAAGAGACAAAAATTTAGAGAAAATATTTTATTGATTGTTAAAAGTGAGACCATTTGTCCCAAAATGTGCTGAAACATGTCAGAATGACAAGGGCATTTCACATTTTTTAAACTATGATTACCTACTTGTTAAGTTTTTGTTTATTAAGTATCGTTATGGTCTATTGATGTATGAGGTGAAAACTATGAAAGTAGACTTACCAGCAAATCCGTTTCTAGATATATTTCATGACAGCACTGTAGAAGGTTGATTCCCTACCCTAATAGGGACAGAGAACACAAAGAGGTGAAATAGTCCCTCCTCATTGACTGTCCAAAGGATTTTTCTAGTGCCAAAAGAACAACAGACATATGCACAAAAAATCTGTTTGATGTTCCTAGAGTGTTCTTTTTTGAAAGGACAAATTCAGATTCACTCCAAAGACTCTCAGGAAATTTTTCAAAACCACATTACATGAAGATAAAGTTTCTTGAAATTAAGTGTTGATGTCAGAAGTGGTATTTGAACCCACGCCTCCAGGGGAGACTGCGACCTGAACGCAGCGCCTTAGACCACTCAGCCATCCTGACTTTGATATGCAATTGGAACTTAACTCCTTCCATGCTAGTCAGCAGAAATGTTACCATTCCTTGTGATTAAAAACTTGTCACACCACCCCAAAAAAGTCAATAAATAACATTTTTTATATGCGTACTTTTCATCTGCATTAATTTTTAAACCTCCATTTATTTTGTTTGGATATTAGAAATGTTAGATTTCTCACAAATGCGGTGATGCACCACATTTCTTCAGAAACTACTGTTTGGCCACACAGCAGGGCTTTGAAAGGAAGAGCCCTATTTGGGTTTTGCAATGCAGATTTTGCAGGAATACCTTGCAGATGAAATTTGCAGAGTACCAAAACAGCAGAAAACCTCCCAAAGTGACCACATTTTAGAAATTATTTTGCACAATGAGTTAATCAACACCTGCAATTACTATTGTCAGCCTATAGGTGTTTTCACTCTGAACCATCCAGCATTGCAAGTATGCCAGTTTAGTGCCCAGCTTTTGCTTGCAGAGACAAGCAACCCATACATTTTTAAGTGGGCTCTACTCACTGGAGCAATGTCAAATATGTAGATGCTTTGTCTCACCATTAAAGTAGAAACCTCCTATATTTCAAATTAAAGATGACGGACCTGTGTGGAGCTTGTGTTTTTTTGCCTTTTTGACTTTGTCCACAGCATATTTTTTAAGGACATTTGTCTCAGTAATGCCTCAGTGTTTCAAAGTCAAACAAGCTGACTATAATCATTCAGCTAGTGTCTGATAAGTGCTGTCTGTTTCAGCTATCAGGTTACCTTTTAATCCTCTTACAGCTAAGTCAATCTGAAATAAAACAAAATAGAGGAAAAATTACTAAAAAACATTCAAGTGTTCAAAAGGAAAAAGTTACCGTTTCTCAAATTTTTAACATTTTGTTTTCTGTAGATAGTTAAGATTTTTAGGCCTTTTGATCATGATCAGTCCATGTGCTTTGTTTAATATCTCCTTAAAATGTAAACGGTGAAGAAAAAGCATTTTGCCGAAAACCGGGACCTTTAGATCTTCAGTCTAACGCTCTCCCAACTGAGCTATTTCGGCCATATCTATACATTTTCTGGGGGGTTTGACACTCTGCAAATGTCAAGTGTCACACCTGGAGGGATATATTATAATTTTTCATTTGACTGTTTTTTGAAGCATGATTTCTATTTGAAACGCCTTCCATTTTGCTGTACATATTTAATAACATTCATTGACTATTTGTGAATGAGTAGAAAAAGACAGCAATTTTGCCATTGAATTTTTACATTTTCAGTTTGTCTCCATGCACCAGTATAATTCTGACCCTGTGCTTCTAGAATAGGTCATGGTCGCACATAAAACACAATTTGCATGCATAATGTTACATCAAGTTTTATTTTTTATGAGATGCAAACAATTGGAGCAAAAAAGAGACAAAAATTTAGAGAAAATATTTTATTGATTGTTAAAAGTGAGACCATTTGTCCCAAAATGTGCTGAAACATGTCAGAATGACATGGGCATTTCACATTTTTTAAACTATGATTACCTACTTGTTAAGTTTTTGTTTATTAAGCATCGTTATGGTCTATTGATGTATGATGTGAAAACTATGAAAGTAGACTTACCAGCAAATCCGTTTCTAGATATATTTCATGACAGCACTGTAGAAGGTTGATTCCCTACCCTAATAGGGACAGAGAACACAAAGAGGTGAAATAGTCCCTACTCATTGACTGTCCAAAGGATTTTTCTAGTGCCAATAGAACAACAGACATATGCACAAAAAATCTGTTTGATGTTCCTAGAGTTCTTTTTTGAGAGGACAAATTCAGATTCACTCCAAAGACTCTCAGGAAATTTCTCAAAACCACATTACATGAAGATAAAGTTTCTTGAAATTAAATGTTGATGTCAGAAGTGGGATTTGAACCCACGCCTCCAGGGGAGACTGCGACCTTAACGCAGCGCCTTAGACCACTCGGCCATCCTGACTTCGATATGCAATTGGAACTTAACTCCTTCCATGCTAGTCAGCAGAAATGTTACCATTCCTTGTGATTAAAAACTTGTCACACCACCCCAAAAAAGTAAATAAATAACATTTTTTATATGCGTACTTTTCGTCTGCATTAATTTTTAAACCTCCATTTATTTTGTTTGGATATTAGAAATGTTAGATTTCTCACAAATGCGGTGATGCACCACATTTCTTCAGAAACTACTGTTTGGCCACACAGCAGGGCTTTGAAAGGAAGAGCCCTATTTGGGTTTTGCAATGCAGATTTTGCAGGAATACCTTGCAGATGAAATTTGCAGAGTACCAAAACAGCAGAAAACCTCCCAAAGTGACCACATTTTAGAAATTATTTTGCACAATGAGTTAATCAACACCTGCAATTACTATTGTCAGCCTATAGGTGTTTTCACTCTGAACCATCCAGCATTGCAAGTATGCCAGTTTAGTGCCCAGCTTTTGCTTGCAGAGACAAGCAACCCATACATTTTTAAGTGGGCTCTACTCACTGTAGCAATGTCAAATATGTAGATGCTTTGTCTCACCATTAAAGTAGAAACCTCCTATATTTCAAATTAAAGATGACGGACCTGTGTGGAGCTTGTGTTTTTTGCCTTTTTGACTTTGTCCACAGCATATTTTTTAAGGACATTTGTCTCAGTAATGCCTCAGTGTTTCAAAGTCAAACAAGCTGACTATAATCATTCAGCTAGTGTCTGATAAGTGCTGTCTGTTTCAGCTATCAGGTTACCTTTTAATCCTCTTACAGCTAAGTTAATCTGAAATAAAACAAAATAGAGGAAAAATTACTAAAAAACATTCATGTGTTCAAAAGGAAAAAGTTACCGTTTCTCAAATTTTTAACATTTTGTTTTCTGTAGATAGTTAAGATTTTTAGGCCTTTTGATCATGATCAGTCCATGTGCTTTGTTTAATATCTCCTTAAAATGTAAATGGTGAAGAAAAAGCATTTTGCCGAAACCCGGGACCTTTAGATCTTCAGTCTAACGCTCTCCCAACTGAGCTATTTCGGCCATATCTATACATTTTCTGGGGGGTTTGACACTCTGCAAATGTCAAGTGTCACACCTGGAGGGATATATTATAATTTTTCATTTGACTGTTTTTTGAAGCATGATTTCTATTTGAAACGCCTTCCATTTTGCTGTACATATTTAATAACATTCATTAACTATTTGTGAATGAGTAGAAAAAGACAGCAATTTTGCCATTGAATTTTTACATTTTCAGTTTGTCTCCATGCACCAGTATAATTCTGACCCTGTGCTTCTAGAATAGGTCATGGTCGCACATAAAACACAATTTGCATGCATAATGTTACATCAAGTTTTATTTTTTATGAGATGCAAACAATTGGAGCAAAAAAGAGACAAAAATTTAGAGAAAATATTTTATTGATTGTTAAAAGTGAGACCATTTGTCCCAAAATGTGCTGAAACATGTCAGAATGACATGGGCATTTCACATTTTTTAAACTATGATTACCTACTTGTTAAGTTTTTGTTTATTAAGTATCGTTATGGTCTATTGATGTATGAGGTGAAAACTATGAAAGTAGACTTACCAGCAAATCCGTTTCTAGATATATTTCATGACAGCACTGTAGAAGGTTGATTCCCTACCCTAATAGGGACAGAGAACACAAAGAGGTGAAATAGTCCCTCCTCATTGACTGTCCAAAGGATTTTTCTAGTGCCAAAAGAACAACAGACATATGCACAAAAAATCTGTTTGATGTTCCTAGAGTGTTCTTTTTTGAGAGGACAAATTCAGATTCACTCCAAAGACTCTCAGGAAATTTTTCAAAACCACATTACTAAGTTTTGTTTGACCTCATCTAATCAATAAATGAAGACAAAGTTACTTGAAATTAAATGTTGATGTCAGAAGTGGGATTTGAACCCACGCCTCCAGGGGCGACTGCGACCTGAACGCTGCGCCTTTGACCGCTCGGCCATCCTGACTTCGATATGCAATTGGAATTTAACTCCTTCCATGCTAGTCAGCAGAAATGTTACCATTCCTTGTGATTACAAACTTGTCACACCACCCCAAAAAAGTCAATAAATAACATTTTTTATATGCGTACTTTTCGTCTGCATTAATTTTTAAACCTCCATTTATTTTGTTTGGATATTAGAAATGTTAGATTTCTCACAAATGCGGTGATGCACCACATTTCTTCAGAAACTACTGTTTGGCCACACAGCAGGGATTTGAAAGGAAGAGCCCTATTTGGGTTTTGCAATGCAGATTTTGCAGGAATACCTTGCAGATGAAATTTGCAGCGTACCAAAACAGCAGAAAACCTCCCAAAGTGACCACATTTTAGAAATTATTTTGCACAATGAGTTAATCAACACCTGCAATTACTATTGTCAGCCTATAGGTGTTTTCACTCTGAACCATCCAGCATTGCAAGTATGCCAGTTTAGTGCCCAGCTTTTGCTTGCAGAGACAAGCAACCCATACATTTTTAAGTGGGCTCTACTCACTGGAGCAATGTCAAATATGTAGATGCTTTGTCTCACCATTAAAGTAGAAACCTCCTATATTTCAAATTAAAGATGACGGACCTGTGTGGAGCTTGTGTTTTTTTGCCTTTTTGACTTTGTCCACAGCATATTTTTTAAGGACATTTGTCTCAGTAATGCCTCAGTGTTTCAAAGTCAAACAAGCTGACTATAATCATTCAGCTAGTGTCTGATAAGTGCTGTCTGTTTCAGCTATCAGGTTACCTTTTAATCCTCTTACAGCTAAGTCAATCTGAAATAAAACAAAATAGAGGAAAAATTACTAAAAAACATTCATGTGTACAAAAGGAAAAAGTTACCGTTTCTCAAATTTTTAACATTTTGTTTTCTGTAGATAGTTAAGATTTTCAGGCCTTTTGATCATGATCAGTCCATGTGCTTTGTTTAATATCTCCTTAAAATGTAAACGGTGAAGAAAAAGCATTTGGCCGAAACCCGGGACCTTTAGATCTTCAGTCTAACGCTCTCCCAACTGAGCTATTTCGGCCATATCTATACATTTTCTGGGGGGTTTGACACTCTGCAAATGTCAAGTGTCACACCTGGAGGGATATATTATAATTTTTCATTTGACTGTTTTTTGAAGCATGATTTCTATTTGAAACGCCTTCCATTTTGCTGTACATATTTAATAACATTCATTAACTATTTGTGAATGAGTAGAAAAAGACAGCAATTTTGCCATTGAATTTTTACATTTTCAGTTTGTCTCCATGCACCAGTATAATTCTGACCCTGTGCTTCTAGAATAGGTCATGGTCGCACATAAAACACAATTTGCATGCATAATGTTACATCAAGTTTTATTTTTTATGAGATGCAAACAATTGGAGCAAAAAAGAGACAAAAATTTAGAGAAAATATTTTATTGATTGTTAAAAGTGAGACCATTTGTCCCAAAATGTGCTGAAACATGTCAGAATGACATGGGCATTTCACATTTTTTAAACTATGATTACCTACTTGTTAAGTTTTTGTTTATTAAGTATCGTTATGGTCTATTGATGTATGAGGTGAAAACTATGAAAGTAGACTTACCAGCAAATCCGTTTCTAGATATATTTCATGACAGCACTGTAGAAGGTTGATTCCCTACCCTAATAGGGACAGAGAACACAAAGAGGTGAAATAGTCCCTCCTCATTGACTGTCCAAAGGATTTTTCTAGTGCCAAAAGAACAACAGACATATGCACAAAAAATCTGTTTGATGTTCCTAGAGTTCTTTTTTGAGAGGACAAATTCAGATTCACTCCAAAGACTCTCAGGAAATTTTTCAAAACCACATTACATGAAGAAAAAGTTTCTTGAAATTAAATGTTGATGTCAGAAGTGGGATTTGAACCCACGCCTCCAGGGGAGACTGCGACCTGAACGCAAAGTCAATAAATAACATTTTTTATATGCGTACTTTTCATCTGCATTAATTTTTAAACCTCCATTTATTTTGTTTGGATATTAGAAATGTTAGATTTCTCACAAATGCGGTGATGCACCACATTTCTTCAGAAACTACTGTTTGGCCACACAGCAGGGCTTTGAAAGGAAGAGCCCTATTTGGGTTTTGCAATGCAGATTTTGCAGGAATACCTTGCAGATGAAATTTGCAGAGTACCAAAACAGCAGAAAACCTCCCAAAGTGACCACATTTTAGAAATTATTTTGCACAATGAGTTAATCAACACCTGCAATTACTATTGTCAGCCTATAGGTGTTTTCACTCTGAACCATCCAGCATTGCAAGTATGCCAGTTTAGTGCCCAGCTTTTGCTTGCAGAGACAAGCAACCCATACATTTTTAAGTGGGCTCTACTCACTGGAGCAATGTCAAATATGTAGATGCTTTGTCTCACCATTAAAGTAGAAACCTCCTATATTTCAAATTAAAGATGACGGACCTGTGTGGAGCTTGTGTTTTTTTGCCTTTTTGACTTTGTCCACAGCATATTTTTTAAGGACATTTGTCTCAGTAATGCCTCAGTGTTTCAAAGTCAAACAAGCTGACTATAATCATTCAGCTAGTGTCTGATAAGTGCTGTCTGTTTCAGCTATCAGGTTACCTTTTAATCCTCTTACAGCTAAGTCAATCTGAAATAAAACAAAATAGAGGAAAAATTACTAAAAAACATTCATGTGTTCAAAAGGAAAAAGTTACCGTTTCTCAAATTTTTAACATTTTGTTTTCTGTAGATAGTTAAGATTTTTAGGCCTTTTGATCATGATCAGTCCATGTGCTTTGTTTAATATCTCCTTAAAATGTAAATGGTGAAGAAAAAGCATTTTGCCGAAACACGGGACCTTTAGATCTTCAGTCTAACGCTCTCCCAACTGAGATATTTCGGCCATATCTATACATTTTCTCGGGGGTTTGACACTCTGCAAATGTCAAGTGTCACACCTGGAGGGATATATTATAATTTTTCATTTGACTGTTTTTTGAAGCATGATTTCTATTTGAAACGCCTTCCATTTTGCTGTACATATTTAATAACATTCATTAACTATTTGTGAATGAGTAGAAAGAGACAACAATTTTGCCATTGAATTTTTACATTTTCAGTTTGTCTCCATGCACCAGTATAATTCTGACCCTGTGCTTCTAGAATAGGTCATGGTCGCACATAAAACACAATTTGCATGCATAATGTTACATCAAGTTTTATTTTTTATGAGATGCAAACAATTGGAGCAAAAAAGAGACAAAAATTTAGAGAAAATATTTTATTGATTGTTAAAAGTGAGACCATTTGTCCCAAAATGTGCTGAAACATGTCAGAATGACATGGGCATTTCACATTTTTTAAACTATGATTACCTACTTGTTAAGTTTTTGTTTATTAAGTATCGTTATGGTCTATTGATGTATGAGGTGAAAACTATGAAAGTAGACTTACCAGCAAATCCGTTTCTAGATATATTTCATGACAGCACTGTAGAAGGTTGATTCCCTACCCTAATAGGGACAGAGAACACAAAGAGGTGAAATAGTCCCTCCTCATTGACTGTCCAAAGGATTTTTCTAGTGCCAAAAGAACAACAGACATATGCACAAAAAATCTGTTTGATGTTCCTAGAGTTCTTTTTTGAGAGGACAAATTCAGATTCACTCCAAAGACTCTCAGGAAATTTTTCAAAACCACATTACATGAAGAAAAAGTTTCTTGAAATTAAATGTTGATGTCAGAAGTGGGATTTGAACCCACGCCTCCAGGGGAGACTGCGACCTGAACGCAAAGTCAATAAATAACATTTTTTATATGCGTACTTTTCATCTGCATTAATTTTTAAACCTCCATTTATTTTGTTTGGATATTAGAAATGTTAGATTTCTCACAAATGCGGTGATGCACCACATTTCTTCAGAAACTACTGTTTGGCCACACAGCAGGGCTTTGAAAGGAAGAGCCCTATTTGGGTTTTGCAATGCAGATTTTGCAGGAATACCTTGCAGATGAAATTTGCAGAGTACCAAAACAGCAGAAAACCTCCCAAAGTGACCACATTTTAGAAATTATTTTGCACAATGAGTTAATCAACACCTGCAATTACTATTGTCAGCCTATAGGTGTTTTCACTCTGAACCATCCAGCATTGCAAGTATGCCAGTTTAGTGCCCAGCTTTTGCTTGCAGAGACAAGCAACCCATACATTTTTAAGTGGGCTCTACTCACTGGAGCAATGTCAAATATGTAGATGCTTTGTCTCACCATTAAAGTAGAAACCTCCTATATTTCAAATTAAAGATGACGGACCTGTGTGGAGCTTGTGTTTTTTTGCCTTTTTGACTTTGTCCACAGCATATTTTTTAAGGACATTTGTCTCAGTAATGCCTCAGTGTTTCAAAGTCAAACAAGCTGACTATAATCATTCAGCTAGTGTCTGATAAGTGCTGTCTGTTTCAGCTATCAGGTTACCTTTTAATCCTCTTACAGCTAAGTCAATCTGAAATAAAACAAAATAGAGGAAAAATTACTAAAAAACATTCATGTGTTCAAAAGGAAAAAGTTACCGTTTCTCAAATTTTTAACATTTTGTTTTCTGTAGATAGTTAAGATTTTTAGGCCTTTTGATCATGATCAGTCCATGTGCTTTGTTTAATATCTCCTTAAAATGTAAATGGTGAAGAAAAAGCATTTTGCCGAAACACGGGACCTTTAGATCTTCAGTCTAACGCTCTCCCAACTGAGATATTTCGGCCATATCTATACATTTTCTCGGGGGTTTGACACTCTGCAAATGTCAAGTGTCACACCTGGAGGGATATATTATAATTTTTCATTTGACTGTTTTTTGAAGCATGATTTCTATTTGAAACGCCTTCCATTTTGCTGTACATATTTAATAACATTCATTAACTATTTGTGAATGAGTAGAAAGAGACAACAATTTTGCCATTGAATTTTTACATTTTCAGTTTGTCTCCATGCACCAGTATAATTCTGACCCTGTGCTTCTAGAATAGGTCATGGTCGCACATAAAACACAATTTGCATGCATAATGTTACATCAAGTTTTATTTTTTATGAGATGCAAACAATTGGAGCAAAAAAGAGACAAAAATTTAGAGAAAATATTTTATTGATTGTTAAAAGTGAGACCATTTGTCCCAAAATGTGCTGAAACATGTCAGAATGACATGGGCATTTCACATTTTTTAAACTATGATTACCTACTTGTTAAGTTTTTGTTTATTAAGTATCGTTATGGTCTATTGATGTATGAGGTGAAAACTATGAAAGTAGACTTACCAGCAAATCCGTTTCTAGATATATTTCATGACAGCACTGTAGAAGGTTGATTCCCTACCCTAATAGGGACAGAGAACACAAAGAGGTGAAATAGTCCCTCCTCATTGACTGTCCAAAGGATTTTTCTAGTGCCAAAAGAACAACAGACATATGCACAAAAAATCTGTTTGATGTTCCTAGAGTTCTTTTTTGAGAGGACAAATTCAGATTCACTCCAAAGACTCTCAGGAAATTTTTCAAAACCACATTACATGAAGAAAAAGTTTCTTGAAATTAAATGTTGATGTCAGAAGTGGGATTTGAACCCACGCCTCCAGGGGAGACTGCGACCTGAACGCAAAGTCAATAAATAACATTTTTTATATGCTTACTTTTCATCTGCATTAATTTTTAAACCTCCATTTATTTTGTTTGGATATTAGAAATGTTAGATTTCTCACAAATGCGGTGATGCACCACATTTCTTCAGAAACTACTGTTTGGCCACACAGCAGGGCTTTGAAAGGAAGAGCCCTATTTGGGTTTTGCAATGCAGATTTTGCAGGAATACCTTGCAGATGAAATTTGCAGAGTACCAAAACAGCAGAAAACCTCCCAAAGTGACCACATTTTAGAAATTATTTTGCACAATGAGTTAATCAACACCTGCAATTACTATTGTCAGCCTATAGGTGTTTTCACTCTGAACCATCCAGCATTGCAAGTATGCCAGTTTAGTGCCCAGCTTTTGCTTGCAGAGACAAGCAACCCATACATTTTTAAGTGGGCTCTACTCACTGGAGCAATGTCAAATATGTAGATGCTTTGTCTCACCATTAAAGTAGAAACCTCCTATATTTCAAATTAAAGATGACGGACCTGTGTGGAGCTTGTGTTTTTTTGCCTTTTTGACTTTGTCCACAGCATATTTTTTAAGGACATTTGTCTCAGTAATGCCTCAGTGTTTCAAAGTCAAACAAGCTGACTATAATCATTCAGCTAGTGTCTGATAAGTGCTGTCTGTTTCAGCTATCAGGTTACCTTTTAATCCTCTTACAGCTAAGTCAATCTGAAATAAAACAAAATAGAGGAAAAATTACTAAAAAACATTCATGTGTTCAAAAGGAAAAAGTTACCGTTTCTCAAATTTTTAACATTTTGTTTTCTGTAGATAGTTAAGATTTTTAGGCCTTTTGATCATGATCAGTCCATGTGCTTTGTTTAATATCTCCTTAAAATGTAAATGGTGAAGAAAAAGCATTTTGCCGAAACACGGGACCTTTAGATCTTCAGTCTAACGCTCTCCCAACTGAGATATTTCGGCCATATCTATACATTTTCTCGGGGGTTTGACACTCTGCAAATGTCAAGTGTCACACCTGGAGGGATATATTATAATTTTTCATTTGACTGTTTTTTGAAGCATGATTTCTATTTGAAACGCCTTCCATTTTGCTGTACATATTTAATAACATTCATTAACTATTTGTGAATGAGTAGAAAGAGACAACAATTTTGCCATTGAATTTTTACATTTTCAGTTTGTCTCCATGCACCAGTATAATTCTGACCCTGTGCTTCTAGAATAGGTCATGGTCGCACATAAAACACAATTTGCATGCATAATGTTACATCAAGTTTTATTTTTTATGAGATGCAAACAATTGGAGCAAAAAAGAGACAAAAATTTAGAGAAAATATTTTATTGATTGTTAAAAGTGAGACCATTTGTCCCAAAATGTGCTGAAACATGTCAGAATGACATGGGCATTTCACATTTTTTAAACTATGATTACCTACTTGTTAAGTTTTTGTTTATTAAGTATCGTTATGGTCTATTGATGTATGAGGTGAAAACTATGAAAGTAGACTTACCAGCAAATCCGTTTCTAGATATATTTCATGACAGCACTGTAGAAGGTTGATTCCCTACCCTAATAGGGACAGAGAACACAAAGAGGTGAAATAGTCCCTCCTCATTGACTGTCCAAAGGATTTTTCTAGTGCCAAAAGAACAACAGACATATGCACAAAAAATCTGTTTGATGTTCCTAGAGTTCTTTTTTGAGAGGACAAATTCAGATTCACTCCAAAGACTCTCAGGAAATTTTTCAAAACCACATTACATGAAGAAAAAGTTTCTTGAAATTAAATGTTGATGTCAGAAGTGGGATTTGAACCCACGCCTCCAGGGGAGACTGCGACCTGAACGCAAAGTCAATAAATAACATTTTTTATATGCGTACTTTTCATCTGCATTAATTTTTAAACCTCCATTTATTTTGTTTGGATATTAGAAATGTTAGATTTCTCACAAATGCGGTGATGCACCACATTTCTTCAGAAACTACTGTTTGGCCACACAGCAGGGCTTTGAAAGGAAGAGCCCTATTTGGGTTTTGCAATGCAGATTTTGCAGGAATACCTTGCAGATGAAATTTGCAGAGTACCAAAACAGCAGAAAACCTCCCAAAGTGACCACATTTTAGAAATTATTTTGCACAATGAGTTAATCAACACCTGCAATTACTATTGTCAGCCTATAGGTGTTTTCACTCTGAACCATCCAGCATTGCAAGTATGCCAGTTTAGTGCCCAGCTTTTGCTTGCAGAGACAAGCAACCCATACATTTTTAAGTGGGCTCTACTCACTGGAGCAATGTCAAATATGTAGATGCTTTGTCTCACCATTAAAGTAGAAACCTCCTATATTTCAAATTAAAGATGACGGACCTGTGTGGAGCTTGTGTTTTTTTGCCTTTTTGACTTTGTCCACAGCATATTTTTTAAGGACATTTGTCTCAGTAATGCCTCAGTGTTTCAAAGTCAAACAAGCTGACTATAATCATTCAGCTAGTGTCTGATAAGTGCTGTCTGTTTCAGCTATCAGGTTACCTTTTAATCCTCTTACAGCTAAGTCAATCTGAAATAAAACAAAATAGAGGAAAAATTACTAAAAAACATTCATGTGTTCAAAAGGAAAAAGTTACCGTTTCTCAAATTTTTAACATTTTGTTTTCTGTAGATAGTTAAGATTTTTAGGCCTTTTGATCATGATCAGTCCATGTGCTTTGTTTAATATCTCCTTAAAATGTAAATGGTGAAGAAAAAGCATTTTGCCGAAACACGGGACCTTTAGATCTTCAGTCTAACGCTCTCCCAACTGAGATATTTCGGCCATATCTATACATTTTCTCGGGGGTTTGACACTCTGCAAATGTCAAGTGTCACACCTGGAGGGATATATTATAATTTTTCATTTGACTGTTTTTTGAAGCATGATTTCTATTTGAAACGCCTTCCATTTTGCTGTACATATTTAATAACATTCATTAACTATTTGTGAATGAGTAGAAAGAGACAGCAATTTTGCCATTGAATTTTTACATTTTCAGTTTGTCTCCATGCACCAGTATAATTCTGACCCTGTGCTTCTAGAATAGGTCATGGTCGCACATAAAACACAATTTGCATGCATAATGTTACATCAAGTTTTATTTTTTATGAGATGCAAACAATTGGAGCAAAAAAGAGACAAAAATTTAGAGAAAATATTTTATTGATTGTTAAAAGTGAGACCATTTGTCCCAAAATGTGCTGAAACATGTCAGAATGACATGGGCATTTCACATTTTTTAAACTATGATTACCTACTTGTTAAGTTTTTGTTTATTAAGTATCGTTATGGTCTATTGATGTATGAGGTGAAAACTATGAAAGTAGACTTACCAGCAAATCCGTTTCTAGATATATTTCATGACAGCACTGTAGAAGGTTGATTCCCTACCCTAATAGGGACAGAGAACACAAAGAGGTGAAATAGTCCCTCCTCATTGACTGTCCAAAGGATTTTTCTAGTGCCAAAAGAACAACAGACATATGCACAAAAAATCTGTTTGATGTTCCTAGAGTTCTTTTTTGAGAGGACAAATTCAGATTCACTCCAAAGACTCTCAGGAAATTTTTCTAAACCACATTACTAAGTTTTGTTTGACCTCATCTAATCAATAAATGAAGATAAAGTTTCTTGAAATTAAATGTTGATGTCAGAAGTGGGATTTGAACCCACAACTCCACGTGAATGCAGCGCCTTAGACCGCTCGGCCATCCTGACTTTGATATGCAATTGGAACTTAACTCCTTCCATGCTAGTCAGCAGAAATGTTACCATTCCTTGTGATTACAAACTTGTCACACCACCCCAAAAAAGTCAATAAATAACATTTTTTATATGCGTACTTTTCGTCTGCATTAATTTTTAAACCTCCATTTATTTTGTTTGGATATTAGAAATGTTAGATTTCTCACAAATGCGGTGATGCACCACATTTCTTCAGAAACTACTGTTTGGCCACACAGCAGGGCTTTGAAAGGAAGAGCCCTATTTGGGTTTTGCAATGCAGATTTTGCAGGAATACCTTGCAGATGAAATTTGCAGAGTACCAAAACAGCAGAAAACCTCCCAAAGTGACCACATTTTAGAAATTATTTTGCACAATGAGTTAATCAACACCTGCAATTACTATTGTCAGCCTATAGGTGTTTTCACTCTGAACCATCCAGCATTGCAAGTATGCCAGTTTAGTGCCCAGCTTTTGCTTGCAGAGACAAGCAACCCATACATTTTTAAGTGGGCTCTACTCACTGGAGCAATGTCAAATATGTAGATGCTTTGTCTCACCATTAAAGTAGAAACCTCCTATATTTCAAATTAAAGATGACGGACCTGTGTGGAGCTTGTGTTTTTTTGCCTTTTTGACTTTGTCCACAGCATATTTTTTAAGGACATTTGTCTCAGTAATGCCTCAGTGTTTCAAAGTCAAACAAGCTGACTATAATCATTCAGCTAGTGTCTGATAAGTGCTGTCTGTTTCAGCTATCAGGTTACCTTTTAATCCTCTTACAGCTAAGTCAATCTGAAATAAAACAAAATAGAGGAAAAATTACTAAAAAACATTCATGTGTTCAAAAGGAAAAAGTTACCGTTTCTCAAATTTTTAACATTTTGTTTTCTGTAGATAGTTAAGATTTTTAGGCCTTTTGATCATGATCAGTCCATATGCTTTGTTTAATATCTCCTTAAAATGTAAACGGTGAAGAAAAAGCATTTTGCCATAACCCGGGATTGGACCAGGGACCTTTAGATATTCAGTCTAACGCTCTCCCAACTGAGCTATTTCGGCCATAGCTATACATTTTCTGGGGGGTTTGACACTCTGCAAATGTCAAGTGTCACACCTGGAGGGATATATTATAATTTTTCATTTGACTGTTTTTTGAAGCATGATTTCTATTTGAAACGCCTTCCATTTTGCTGTACATATTTAATAACATTCATTGACTATTTGTGAATGAGTAGAAAAAGACAGCAATTTTGCCATTGAATTTTTACATTTTCAGTTTGTCTCCATGCACCAGTATAATTCTGACCCTGTGCTTCTAGAATAGGTCATGGTCGCACATAAAACACAATTTGCATGCATAATGTTACATCAAGTTTTATTTTTTATGAGATGCAAACAATTGGAGCAAAAAAGAGACAAAAATTTAGAGAAAATATTTTATTGATTGTTAAAAGTGAGACCATTTGTCCCAAAATGTGCTGAAACATGTCAGAATGACATGGGCATTTCACATTTTTTAAACTATGATTACCTACTTGTTAAGTTTTTGTTTATTAAGTATCGTTATGGTCTATTGATGTATGAGGTGAAAACTATGAAAGTAGACTTACCAGCAAATCCGTTTCTAGATATATTTCATGACAGCACTGTAGAAGGTTGATTCCCTACCCTAATAGGGACAGAGAACACAAAGAGGTGAAATAGTCCCTCCTCATTGACTGTCCAAAGGATTTTTGTAGTGCCAAAAGAACAACAGACATATGCACAAAAAATCTGTTTGATGTTCCTAGAGTTCTTTTTTGAGAGGACAAATTCAGATTCACTCCAAAGACTCTCAGGAAATTTTTCACAACCACATTACTAAGTTTTGTTTGACCTCATCTAATCAATAAATGAAGATAAAGTTTCTTGAAATGAAAATGTCAGAAGTGGGATTTGATCCCACACCTCCAGGGGAGACTGCGACCTGAACGCTGCGCCTTAGACCGCTCGGCCATCCTGACTTTGATATGCAATTGGAACTTAACTCCTTCCATGCTAGTCAGCAGAAATGTTACCATTCCTTGTGATTACAAACTTGTCACACCACCCCAAAAAAGTCAATAAATAACATTTTTTATATGCGTACTTTTCGTCTGCATTAATTTTTAAACCTCCATTTATTTTGTTTGGATATTAGAAATGTTAGATTTCTCACAAATGCGGTGATGCACCACATTTCTTCAGAAACTACTGTTTGGCCACACAGCAGGGCTTTGAAAGGAAGAGCCCTATTTGGGTTTTGCAATGCAGATTTTGCAGGAATACCTTGCAGATGAAATTTGCAGAGTACCAAAACAGCAGAAAACCTCCCAAAGTGACCACATTTTAGAAATTATTTTGCACAATGAGTTAATCAACACCTGCAATTACTATTGTCAGCCTATAGGTGTTTTCACTCTGAACCATCCAGCATTGCAAGTATGCCAGTTTAGTGCCCAGCTTTTGCTTGCAGAGACAAGCAACCCATACATTTTTAAGTGGGCTCTACTCACTGGAGCAATGTCAAATATGTAGATGCTTTGTCTCACCATTAAAGTAGAAACCTCCTATATTTCAAATTAAAGATGACGGACCTGTGTGGAGCTTGTGTTTTTTGCCTTTTTGACTTTGTCCACAGCATATTTTTTAAGGACATTTGTCTCAGTAATGCCTCAGTGTTTCAAAGTCAAACAAGCTGACTATAATCATTCAGCTAGTGTCTGATAAGTGCTGTCTGTTTCAGCTATCAGGTTACCTTTTAATCCTCTTACAGCTAAGTCAATCTGAAATAAAACAAAATAGAGGAAAAATTACTAAAAAACATTCATCTGTTCAAAAGGAAAAAGTTACCGTTTCTCAAATTTTTAACATTTTGTTTTCTGTAGATAGTTAAGATTTTTAGGCCTTTTGATCATGATCAGTCCATGTGCTTTGTTTAATATCTCCTTAAAATGTAAACGGTGAAGAAAAAGCATTTTGCCGAAACCCAGGATTGGACCAGGGACCTTTAGATCTTCAGTCTAACGCTCTCCCAACTGAGCTATTTCGGCCATATCTATACATTTTCTGGGGGGTTTGACACTCTGCAAATGTCAAGTGTCACACCTGGAGGGATATATTATCATTTTTCATTTGACTGTTTTTTGAAGCATGATTTCTATTTGAAACGCCTTCCATTTTGCTGTACATATTTAATAACATTCATTAACTAATTGTGAATGAGTAGAAAAAGACAGCAATTTTGCCATTGAATTTTTACATTTTCAGTTTGTCTCCATGCACCAGTATAATTCTGACCCTGTGCTTCTAGAATAGGTCATGGTCGCACATAAAACACAATTTGCATGCATAATGTTACATCAAGTTTTATTTTTTATGAGATGCAAACAATTGGAGCAAAAAAGAGACAAAAATTTAGAGAAAATATTTTATTGATTGTTAAAAGTGAGACCATTTGTCCCAAAATGTGCTGAAACATGTCAGAATGACATGGGCATTTCACATTTTTTAAACTATGATTACCTACTTGTTAAGTTTTTGTTTATTAAGTATCGTTATGGTCTATTGATGTATGAGGTGAAAACTATGAAAGTAGACTTACCAGCAAATCCGTTTCTAGATATATTTCATGACAGCACTGTAGAAGGTTGATTCCCTACCCTAATAAGGACAGAGAACACAAAGAGGTGAAATAGTCCCTCCTCATTGACTGTCCAAAGGATTTTTCTAGTGCCAAAAGAACAACAGACATATGCACAAAAAATCTGTTTGATGTTCCTAGAGTTCTTTTTTGAGAGGACAAATTCAGATTCACTCCAAAGACTCTCAGGAAATTTTTCAAAACCACATTACTAAGTTTTGTTTGACCTCATCTAATCAATAAATGAAGATAAAGTTTCTTGAAATTAAATGTTGATGTCAGAAGTGGGATTTGAACGCACGCCTCCAGCGGAGACTGCGACCTGAACGCTGCGCCTTAGATCGCTCGGCCGTCCTGACTTCAATATGCAATTGGAACTTAACTCCTTCCATGCTAGTCAGCGGAAATGTTACCATTCCTTGTGATTACAAACTTGTCACACCACCCCAAAAAAGTCAATAAATAACATTTTTTATATGCGTACTTTTCGTCTGCATTAATTTTTAAACCTCCATTTATTTTGTTTGGATATTAGAAATGTTAGATTTCTCACAAATACGGTGATGCACCACATTTCTTCAGAAACTACTGTTTGGCCACACAGCAGGGCTTTGAAAGGAAGAGCCCTATTTGGGTTTTGCAATGCAGATTTTGCAGGAATACCTTGCAGATGAAATTTGCAGAGTACCAAAATAGCAGAAAACCTCCCAAAGTGACCACATTTTAGAAATTATTTTGCACAATGAGTTAATCAACACCTGCAATTACTATTGTCAGCCTATAGGTGTTTTCACTCTGAACCATCCAGCATTGCAAGTATGCCAGTTTAGTGCCCAGCTTTTGCTTGCAGAGGCAAGCAACCCATACATTTTTAAGTGGGCTCTACTCACTGGAGCAATGTCAAATATGTAGATGCTATGTCTCACCATTAAAGTAGAAACCTCCTATATTTCAAATTAAAGATGACGGACCTGTGTGGAGCTTGTGTTTTTTGCCTTTTTGACTTTGTCCACAGCATATTTTTTAAGGACATTTGTCTCAGTAATGCCTCAGTGTTTCAAAGTCAAACAAGCTGACTATAATCATTCAGCTAGTGTCTGATAAGTGCTGTCTGTTTCAGCTATCAGGTTACCTTTTAATCCTCTTACAGCTAAGTCAATCTGAAATAAAACAAAATAGAGGAAAAATTACTAAAAAACATTCATGTGTTCAAAAGGAAAAAATTACCGTTTCTCAAATTTTTAACATTTTGTTTTCTGTAGATAGTTAAGATTTTTAGGCCTTTTGATCATGATCAGTCCATGTGCTTTGTTTAATATCTCCTTAAAATGTAAATGGTGAAGAAAAAGCATTTTGCCGAAACCCGGGACCTTTAGATCTTCAGTCTAACGCTCTCCAAACTGAGCTATTTCGGCCATTTCTATACATTTTCTGGGGGGTTTGACACTCTGCAAATGTCAAGTGTCACACCTGGAGGGATATATTATAATTTTTCATTTGACTGTTTTTTGAAGCATGATTTCTATTTGAAACGCCTTCCATTTTGCTGTACATATTTAATAACATTCATTAACTATTTGTGAATGAGTAGAAAAAGACAGCAATTTTGCCATTGAATTTTTACATTTTCAGTTTGTCTCCATGCACCAGTATAATTCTGACCCTGTGCTTCTAGAATAGGTCATGGTCGCACATAAAACACAATTTGCATGCATAATGTTACATCAAGTTTTATTTTTTATGAGATGCAAACAATTGGAGCAAAAAAGAGACAAAAATTTAGAGAAAATATTTTATTGATTGTTAAAAGTGAGACCATTTGTCCCAAAATGTGCTGAAACATGTCAGAATGACATGGGCATTTCACATTTTTTAAACTATGATTACCTACTTGTTAAGTTTTTGTTTATTAAGTATCGTTATGGTCTATTGATGTATGAGGTGAAAACTATGAAAGTAGACTTACCAGCAAATCCGTTTCTAGATATATTTCATGACAGCACTGTAGAAGGTTGATTCCCTACCCTAATAGGGACAGAGAACACAAAGAGGTGAAATAGTCCCTCCTCATTGACTGTCCAAAGGATTTTTCTAGTGCCAAAAGAACAACAGACATATGCACAAAAAATCTGTTTGATGTTCCTAGAGTTCTTTTTTGAGAGGACAAATTCAGATTCACTCCAAAGACTCTCAGGAAATTTTTCAAAACCACATTACTAAGTTTTGTTTGACCTCATCTAATCAATAAATGAAGATAAAGTTTCTTGAAATTAAATGTTGATGTCAGAAGTGGGATTTGAACCCACGCCTCCAGGGGAGACTGCGACCTGAACGCAGCGCCTTAGACCGCTTGGCCATCCTGACTTCGATATGAAATTGGAACTTAACTCCTTCCATGCTAGTCAGCAGAAATGTTACCATTCCTTGTGATTAAAAACTTGTCACACCACCCCAAAAAAGTCAATAAATAACATTTTTTATATGCGTACTTTTCGTCTGCATTAATTTTTAAACCTCCATTTATTTTGTTTGGATATTAGAAATGTTAGATTTCTCACAAATGCGGTGATGCACCACATTTCTTCAGAAACTACTGTTTGGCCACACAGCAGGGCTTTGAAAGGAAGAGCCCTATTTGGGTTTTGCAATGCAGATTTTGCAGGAATACCTTGCAGATGAAATTTGCAGAGTACCAAAACAGCAGAAAACCTCCCAAAGTGACCACATTTTAGAAATTATTTTGCACAATGAGTTAATCAACACCTGCAATTACTATTGTCAGCCTATAGGTGTTTTCACTCTGAACCATCCAGCATTGCAAGTATGCCAGTTTAGTGCCCAGCTTTTGCTTGCAGAGACAAGCAACCCATACATTTTTAAGTGGGCTCTACTCACTGGAGCAATGTCAAATATGTAGATGCTTTGTCTCACCATTAAAGTAGAAACCTCCTATATTTCAAATTAAAGATGACGGACCTGTGTGGAGCTTGTGTTTTTTGCCTTTTTGACTTTGTCCACAGCATATTTTTTAAGGACATTTGTCTCAGTAATGCCTCAGTGTTTCAAAGTCAAACAAGCTGACTATAATCATTCAGCTAGTGTCTGATAAGTGCTGTCTGTTTCAGCTATCAGGTTACCTTTTAATCCTCTTACAGCTAAGTCAATCTGAAATAAAACAAAATAGAGGAAAAATTACTAAAAAACATTCATGTGTTCAAAAGGAAAAAGTTACCGTTTCTCAAATTTTTAACATTTTGTTTTCTGTAGATAGTTAAGATTTTTAGGCCTTTTGATCATGATCAGTCCATGTGCTTTGTTTAATATCTCCTTAAAATGTAAACGGTGAAGAAAAAGCATTTTGCCAAAACCCGGGATTGGACCAGGGACCTTTAGATCTTCAGTCTAACGCTCTCCCAACTGAGTTATTTCTGCCATATCTATACATTTTCTCGGGGGTTTGACACTCTGCAAATGTCAAGTGTCACACCTGGAGGGATATATTATAATTTTTCATTTGACTGTTTTTTGAAGCATGATTTCTATTTGAAACGCCTTCCATTTTGCTGTACATATTTAATAACATTCATTAACTATTTGTGAATGAGTAGAAAAAGACAGCAATTTTGCCATTGAATTTTTACATTTTCAGTTTGTCTCCATGCACCAGTATAATTCTGACCCTGTGCTTCTAGAATAGGTCATGGTCGCACATAAAACACAATTTGCATGCATAATGTTACATCAAGTTTTATTTTTTATGAGATGCAAACAATTGGAGCAAAAAAGAGACAAAAATTTAGAGAAAATATTTTATTGATTGTTAAAAGTGAGACCATTTGTCCCAAAATGTGCTGAAACATGTCAGAATGACATGGGCATTTCACATTTTTTAAACTATGATTACAAACTTGTTAAGTTTTTGTTTATTAAGTATCGTTATGGTCTATTGATGTATGAGGTGAAAACTATGAAAGTAGACTTACCAGCAAATCCGTTTCTAGATATATTTCATGACAGCACTGTAGAAGGTTGATTCCCTACCCTAATAGGGACAGAGAACACAAAGAGGTGAAATAGTCCCTACTCATTGACTGTCCAAAGGATTTTTCTAGTGCCAAAAGAACAACAGACATATGCACAAAAAATCTGTTTGATGTTCCTAGAGTTCTTTTTTGAGAGGACAAATTCAGATTCACTCCAAAGACTCTCAGGAAATTTTTCAAAACCACATTACATGAAGATAAAGTTTCTTGAAATTAAATGTTGATGTCAGAAGTGGGATTTAAACCCACGCCTCCAGGGGAGACTGCGACCTTAACGCAGCGCCTTAGACCACTCGGCCATCCTGACTTCGATATGCAATTGGAACTTAACTCCTTCCATGCTAGTCAGCAGAAATGTTACCATTCCTTGTGATTAAAAACTTGTCACACCACCCCAAAAAAGTAAATAAATAACATTTTTTATATGCGTACTTTTCGTCTGCATTAATTTTTAAACCTCCATTTATTTTGTTTGGATATTAGAAATGTTAGATTTCTCACAAATGCGGTGATGCACCACATTTCTTCAGAAACTACTGTTTGGCCACACAGCAGGGCTTTGAAAGGAAGAGCCCTATTTGGGTTTTGCAATGCAGATTTTGCAGGAATACCTTGCAGATGAAATTTGCAGAGTACCAAAACAGCAGAAAACCTCCCAAAGTGACCACATTTTAGAAATTATTTTGCACAATGAGTTAATCAACACCTGCAATTACTATTGTCAGCCTATAGGTGTTTTCACTCTGAACCATCCAGCATTGCAAGTATGCCAGTTTAGTGCCCAGCTTTTGCTTGCAGAGACAAGCAACCCATACATTTTTAAGTGGGCTCTACTCACTGGAGCAATGTCAAATATGTAGATGCTTTGTCTCACCATTAAAGTAGAAACCTCCTATATTTCAAATTAAAGATGACGGACCTGTGTGGAGCTTGTGTTTTTTGCCTTTTTGACTTTGTCCACAGCATATTTTTTAAGGACATTTGTCTCAGTAATGCCTCAGTGTTTCAAAGTCAAACAAGCTGACTATAATCATTCAGCTAGTGTCTGATAAGTGCTGTCTGTTTCAGCTATCAGGTTACCTTTTAATCCTCTTACAGCTAAGTTAATCTGAAATAAAACAAAATAGAGGAAAAATTACTAAAAAACATTCATGTGTTCAAAAGGAAAAAGTTACCGTTTCTCAAATTTTTAACATTTTGTTTTCTGTAGATAGTTAAGATTTTTAGGCCTTTTGATCATGATCAGTCCATGTGCTTTGTTTAATATCTCCTTAAAATGTAAATGGTGAAGAAAAAGCATTTTGCCGAAACCCGGGACCTTTAGATCTTCAGTCTAACGCTCTCCCAACTGAGCTATTTCAGCCATATCTATACATTTTCTGGGGGGTTTGACACTCTGCAAATGTCAAGTGTCACACCTGGAGGGATATATTATAATTTTTCATTTGACTGTTTTTTGAAGCATGATTTCTATTTGAAACGCCTTCCATTTTGCTGTACATATTTAATAACATTCATTAACTATTTGTGAATGAGTAGAAAAAGACAGCAATTTTGCCATTGAATTTTTACATTTTCAGTTTGTCTCCATGCACCAGTATAATTCTGACCCTGTGCTTCTAGAATAGGTCATGGTCGCACATAAAACACAATTTGCATGCATAATGTTACATCAAGTTTTATTTTTTATGAGATGCAAACAATTGGAGCAAAAAAGAGACAAAAATTTAGAGAAAATATTTTATTGATTGTTAAAAGTGAGACCATTTGTCCCAAAATGTGCTGAAACATGTCAGAATGACATGGGCATTTCACATTTTTTAAACTATGATTACCTACTTGTTAAGTTTTTGTTTATTAAGTATCGTTATGGTCTATTGATGTATGAGGTGAAAACTATGAAAGTAGACTTACCAGCAAATCCGTTTCTAGATATATTTCATGACAGCACTGTAGAAGGTTGATTCCCTACCCTAATAGGGACAGAGAACACAAAGAGGTGAAATAGTCCCTCCTCATTGACTGTCCAAAGGATTTTTCTAGTGCCAAAAGAACAACAGACATATGCACAAAAAATCTGTTTGATGTTCCTAGAGTGTTCTTTTTTGAAAGGACAAATTCAGATTCACTCCAAAGACTCTCAGGAAATTTTTCAAAACCACATTACATGAAGATAAAGTTTCTTGAAATTAAGTGTTGATGTCAGAAGTGGTATTTGAACCCACGCCTCCAGGGGAGACTGCGACCTGAACGCAGCGCCTTAGACCACTCAGCCATCCTGACTTTGATATGTAATTGGAACTTAACTCCTTCCATGCTAGTCAGCAGAAATGTTACCATTCCTTGTGATTAAAAACTTGTCACACCACCCCAAAAAAGTCAATAAATAACATTTTTTATATGCGTACTTTTCATCTGCATTAATTTTTAAACCTCCATTTATTTTGTTTGGATATTAGAAATGTTAGATTTCTCACAAATGCGGTGATGCACCACATTTCTTCAGAAACTACTGTTTGGCCACACAGCAGGGCTTTGAAAGGAAGAGCCCTATTTGGGTTTTGCAATGCAGATTTTGCAGGAATACCTTGCAGATGAAATTTGCAGAGTACCAAAACAGCAGAAAACCTCCCAAAGTGACCACATTTTAGAAATTATTTTGCACAATGAGTTAATCAACACCTGCAATTACTATTGTCAGCCTATAGGTGTTTTCACTCTGAACCATCCAGCATTGCAAGTATGCCAGTTTAGTGCCCAGCTTTTGCTTGCAGAGACAAGCAACCCATACATTTTTAAGTGGGCTCTACTCACTGGAGCAATGTCAAATATGTAGATGCTTTGTCTCACCATTAAAGTAGAAACCTCCTATATTTCAAATTAAAGATGACGGACCTGTGTGGAGCTTGTGTTTTTTTGCCTTTTTGACTTTGTCCACAGCATATTTTTTAAGGACATTTGTCTCAGTAATGCCTCAGTGTTTCAAAGTCAAACAAGCTGACTATAATCATTCAGCTAGTGTCTGATAAGTGCTGTCTGTTTCAGCTATCAGGTTACCTTTTAATCCTCTTACAGCTAAGTCAATCTGAAATAAAACAAAATAGAGGAAAAATTACTAAAAAACATTCAAGTGTTCAAAAGGAAAAAGTTACCGTTTCTCAAATTTTTAACATTTTGTTTTCTGTAGATAGTTAAGATTTTTAGGCCTTTTGATCATGATCAGTCCATGTGCTTTGTTTAATATCTCCTTAAAATGTAAACGGTGAAGAAAAAGCATTTTGCCGAAAACCGGGACCTTTAGATCTTCAGTCTAACGCTCTCCCAACTGAGCTATTTCGGCCATATCTATACATTTTCTGGGGGGTTTGACACTCTGCAAATGTCAAGTGTCACACCTGGAGGGATATATTATAATTTTTCATTTGACTGTTTTTTGAAGCATGATTTCTATTTGAAACGCCTTCCATTTTGCTGTACATATTTAATAACATTCATTGACTATTTGTGAATGAGTAGAAAAAGACAGCAATTTTGCCATTGAATTTTTACATTTTCAGTTTGTCTCCATGCACCAGTATAATTCTGACCCTGTGCTTCTAGAATAGGTCATGGTCGCACATAAAACACAATTTGCATGCATAATGTTACATCAAGTTTTATTTTTTATGAGATGCAAACAATTGGAGCAAAAAAGAGACAAAAATTTAGAGAAAATATTTTATTGATTGTTAAAAGTGAGACCATTTGTCCCAAAATGTGCTGAAACATGTCAGAATGACATGGGCATTTCACATTTTTTAAACTATGATTACCTACTTGTTAAGTTTTTGTTTATTAAGTATCGTTATGGTCTATTGATGTATGAGGTGAAAACTATGAAAGTAGACTTACCAGCAAATCCGTTTCTAGATATATTTCATGACAGCACTGTAGAAGGTTGATTCCCTACCCTAATAGGGACAGAGAACACAAAGAGGTGAAATAGTCCCTCCTCATTGACTGTCCAAAGGATTTTTCTAGTGCCAAAAGAACAACAGACATATGCACAAAAAATCTGTTTGATGTTCCTAGAGTTCTTTTTTGAGAGGACAAATTCAGATTCACTCCAAAGACTCTCAGGAAATTTTTCAAAACCACATTACATGAAGATAAAGTTACTTGAAATTAAATGTTGATATCAGAAGTGGGATTTGAACCCACGCCTCCAGGGGAAACTGCAACCTAAACGCAGCGCCTTAGACCACTCGGCCATCTTGACTTCGATATGCAATTGGAACTTAACTCCTTCCATGCTAGTCAGCAGAAATGTTACCATTCCTTGTGATTACAAACTTGTCACACCACCCCAAAAAAGTCAATAAATAACATTTTTTATATGCGTACTTTTCGTCTGCATTAATTTTTAAACCTCCATTTATTTTGTTTGGATATTAGAAATGTTAGATTTCTCACAAATACGGTGATGCACCACATTTCTTCAGAAACTACTGTTTGGCCACACAGCAGGGCTTTGAAAGGAAGAGCCCTATTTGGGTTTTGCAATGCAGATTTTGCAGGAATACCTTGCAGATGAAATTTGCAGAGTACCAAAATAGCAGAAAACCTCCCAAAGTGACCACATTTTAGAAATTATTTTGCACAATGAGTTAATCAACACCTGCAATTACTATTGTCAGCCTATAGGTGTTTTCACTCTGAACCATCCAGCATTGCAAGTATGCCAGTTTAGTGCCCAGCTTTTGCTTGCAGAGGCAAGCAACCCATACATTTTTAAGTGGGCTCTACTCACTGGAGCAATGTCAAATATGTAGATGCTATGTCTCACCATTAAAGTAGAAACCTCCTATATTTCAAATTAAAGATGACGGACCTGTGTGGAGCTTGTGTTTTTTGCCTTTTTGACTTTGTCCACAGCATATTTTTTAAGGACATTTGTCTCAGTAATGCCTCAGTGTTTCAAAGTCAAACAAGCTGACTATAATCATTCAGCTAGTGTCTGATAAGTGCTGTCTGTTTCAGCTATCAGGTTACCTTTTAATCCTCTTACAGCTAAGTCAATCTGAAATAAAACAAAATAGAGGAAAAATTACTAAAAAACATTCATGTGTTCAAAAGGAAAAAATTACCGTTTCTCAAATTTTTAACATTTTGTTTTCTGTAGATAGTTAAGATTTTTAGGCCTTTTGATCATGATCAGTCCATGTGCTTTGTTTAATATCTCCTTAAAATGTAAATGGTGAAGAAAAAGCATTTTGCCGAAACACGGGACCTTTAGATCTTCAGTCTAACGCTCTCCAAACTGAGCTATTTCGGCCATTTCTATACATTTTCTGGGGGGTTTGACACTCTGCAAATGTCAAGTGTCACACCTGGAGGGATATATTATAATTTTTCATTTGACTGTTTTTTGAAGCATGATTTCTATTTGAAACGCCTTCCATTTTGCTGTACATATTTAATAACATTCATTAACTATTTGTGAATGAGTAGAAAAAGACAGCAATTTTGCCATTGAATTTTTACATTTTCAGTTTGTCTCCATGCACCAGTATAATTCTGACCCTGTGCTTCTAGAATAGGTCATGGTCGCACATAAAACACAATTTGCATGCATAATGTTACATCAAGTTTTATTTTTTATGAGATGCAAACAATTGGAGCAAAAAAGAGACAAAAATTTAGAGAAAATATTTTATTGATTGTTAAAAGTGAGACCATTTGTCCCAAAATGTGCTGAAACATGTCAGAATGACATGGGCATTTCACATTTTTTAAACTATGATTACCTACTTGTTAAGTTTTTGTTTATTAAGTATCGTTATGGTCTATTGATGTATGAGGTGAAAACTATGAAAGTAGACTTACCAGCAAATCCGTTTCTAGATATATTTCATGACAGCACTGTAGAAGGTTGATTCCCTACCCTAATAGGGACAGAGAACACAAAGAGGTGAAATAGTCCCTCCTCATTGACTGTCCAAAGGATTTTTCTAGTGCCAAAAGAACAACAGACATATGCACAAAAAATCTGTTTGATGTTCCTAGAGTTCTTTTTTGAGAGGACAAATTCAGATTCACTCCAAAGACTCTCAGGAAATTTTTCAAAACCACATTACTAAGTTTTGTTTGACCTCATCTAATCAATAAATGAAGATAAAGTTTCTTGAAATTAAATGTTGATGTCAGAAGTGGGATTTGAACCCACGCCTCCAGGGGAGACTGCGACCTGAACGCAGCGCCTTAGACCGCTTGGCCATCCTGACTTCGATATGAAATTGGAACTTAACTCCTTCCATGCTAGTCAGCAGAAATGTTACCATTCCTTGTGATTAAAAACTTGTCACACCACCCCAAAAAAGTCAATAAATAACATTTTTTATATGCGTACTTTTCGTCTGCATTAATTTTTAAACCTCCATTTATTTTGTTTGGATATTAGAAATGTTAGATTTCTCACAAATGCGGTGATGCACCACATTTCTTCAGAAACTACTGTTTGGCCACACAGCAGGGCTTTGAAAGGAAGAGCCCTATTTGGGTTTTGCAATGCAGATTTTGCAGGAATACCTTGCAGATGAAATTTGCAGAGTACCAAAACAGCAGAAAACCTCCCAAAGTGACCACATTTTAGAAATTATTTTGCACAATGAGTTAATCAACACCTGCAATTACTATTGTCAGCCTATAGGTGTTTTCACTCTGAACCATCCAGCATTGCAAGTATGCCAGTTTAGTGCCCAGCTTTTGCTTGCAGAGACAAGCAACCCATACATTTTTAAGTGGGCTCTACTCACTGGAGCAATGTCAAATATGTAGATGCTTTGTCTCACCATTAAAGTAGAAACCTCCTATATTTCAAATTAAAGATGACGGACCTGTGTGGAGCTTGTGTTTTTTGCCTTTTTGACTTTGTCCACAGCATATTTTTTAAGGACATTTGTCTCAGTAATGCCTCAGTGTTTCAAAGTCAAACAAGCTGACTATAATCATTCAGCTAGTGTCTGATAAGTGCTGTCTGTTTCAGCTATCAGGTTACCTTTTAATCCTCTTACAGCTAAGTCAATCTGAAATAAAACAAAATAGAGGAAAAATTACTAAAAAACATTCATGTGTTCAAAAGGAAAAAGTTACCGTTTCTCAAATTTTTAACATTTTGTTTTCTGTAGATAGTTAAGATTTTTAGGCCTTTTGATCATGATCAGTCCATGTGCTTTGTTTAATATCTCCTTAAAATGTAAACGGTGAAGAAAAAGCATTTTGCCAAAACCCGGGATTGGACCAGGGACCTTTAGATCTTCAGTCTAACGCTCTCCCAACTGAGTTATTTCTGCCATATCTATACATTTTCTCGGGGGTTTGACACTCTGCAAATGTCAAGTGTCACACCTGGAGGGATATATTATAATTTTTCATTTGACTGTTTTTTGAAGCATGATTTCTATTTGAAACGCCTTCCATTTTGCTGTACATATTTAATAACATTCATTAACTATTTGTGAATGAGTAGAAAAAGACAGCAATTTTGCCATTGAATTTTTACATTTTCAGTTTGTCTCCATGCACCAGTATAATTCTGACCCTGTGCTTCTAGAATAGGTCATGGTCGCACATAAAACACAATTTGCATGCATAATGTTACATCAAGTTTTATTTTTTATGAGATGCAAACAATTGGAGCAAAAAAGAGACAAAAATTTAGAGAAAATATTTTATTGATTGTTAAAAGTGAGACCATTTGTCCCAAAATGTGCTGAAACATGTCAGAATGACATGGGCATTTCACATTTTTTAAACTATGATTACAAACTTGTTAAGTTTTTGTTTATTAAGTATCGTTATGGTCTATTGATGTATGAGGTGAAAACTATGAAAGTAGACTTACCAGCAAATCCGTTTCTAGATATATTTCATGACAGCACTGTAGAAGGTTGATTCCCTACCCTAATAGGGACAGAGAACACAAAGAGGTGAAATAGTCCCTACTCATTGACTGTCCAAAGGATTTTTCTAGTGCCAAAAGAACAACAGACATATGCACAAAAAATCTGTTTGATGTTCCTAGAGTTCTTTTTTGAGAGGACAAATTCAGATTCACTCCAAAGACTCTCAGGAAATTTTTCAAAACCACATTACATGAAGATAAAGTTTCTTGAAATTAAATGTTGATGTCAGAAGTGGGATTTAAACCCACGCCTCCAGGGGAGACTGCGACCTTAACGCAGCGCCTTAGACCACTCGGCCATCCTGACTTCGATATGCAATTGGAACTTAACTCCTTCCATGCTAGTCAGCAGAAATGTTACCATTCCTTGTGATTAAAAACTTGTCACACCACCCCAAAAAAGTAAATAAATAACATTTTTTATATGCGTACTTTTCGTCTGCATTAATTTTTAAACCTCCATTTATTTTGTTTGGATATTAGAAATGTTAGATTTCTCACAAATGCGGTGATGCACCACATTTCTTCAGAAACTACTGTTTGGCCACACAGCAGGGCTTTGAAAGGAAGAGCCCTATTTGGGTTTTGCAATGCAGATTTTGCAGGAATACCTTGCAGATGAAATTTGCAGAGTACCAAAACAGCAGAAAACCTCCCAAAGTGACCACATTTTAGAAATTATTTTGCACAATGAGTTAATCAACACCTGCAATTACTATTGTCAGCCTATAGGTGTTTTCACTCTGAACCATCCAGCATTGCAAGTATGCCAGTTTAGTGCCCAGCTTTTGCTTGCAGAGACAAGCAACCCATACATTTTTAAGTGGGCTCTACTCACTGGAGCAATGTCAAATATGTAGATGCTTTGTCTCACCATTAAAGTAGAAACCTCCTATATTTCAAATTAAAGATGACGGACCTGTGTGGAGCTTGTGTTTTTTGCCTTTTTGACTTTGTCCACAGCATATTTTTTAAGGACATTTGTCTCAGTAATGCCTCAGTGTTTCAAAGTCAAACAAGCTGACTATAATCATTCAGCTAGTGTCTGATAAGTGCTGTCTGTTTCAGCTATCAGGTTACCTTTTAATCCTCTTACAGCTAAGTTAATCTGAAATAAAACAAAATAGAGGAAAAATTACTAAAAAACATTCATGTGTTCAAAAGGAAAAAGTTACCGTTTCTCAAATTTTTAACATTTTGTTTTCTGTAGATAGTTAAGATTTTTAGGCCTTTTGATCATGATCAGTCCATGTGCTTTGTTTAATATCTCCTTAAAATGTAAATGGTGAAGAAAAAGCATTTTGCCGAAACCCGGGACCTTTAGATCTTCAGTCTAACGCTCTCCCAACTGAGCTATTTCAGCCATATCTATACATTTTCTGGGGGGTTTGACACTCTGCAAATGTCAAGTGTCACACCTGGAGGGATATATTATAATTTTTCATTTGACTGTTTTTTGAAGCATGATTTCTATTTGAAACGCCTTCCATTTTGCTGTACATATTTAATAACATTCATTAACTATTTGTGAATGAGTAGAAAAAGACAGCAATTTTGCCATTGAATTTTTACATTTTCAGTTTGTCTCCATGCACCAGTATAATTCTGACCCTGTGCTTCTAGAATAGGTCATGGTCGCACATAAAACACAATTTGCATGCATAATGTTACATCAAGTTTTATTTTTTATGAGATGCAAACAATTGGAGCAAAAAAGAGACAAAAATTTAGAGAAAATATTTTATTGATTGTTAAAAGTGAGACCATTTGTCCCAAAATGTGCTGAAACATGTCAGAATGACATGGGCATTTCACATTTTTTAAACTATGATTACCTACTTGTTAAGTTTTTGTTTATTAAGTATCGTTATGGTCTATTGATGTATGAGGTGAAAACTATGAAAGTAGACTTACCAGCAAATCCGTTTCTAGATATATTTCATGACAGCACTGTAGAAGGTTGATTCCCTACCCTAATAGGGACAGAGAACACAAAGAGGTGAAATAGTCCCTCCTCATTGACTGTCCAAAGGATTTTTCTAGTGCCAAAAGAACAACAGACATATGCACAAAAAATCTGTTTGATGTTCCTAGAGTGTTCTTTTTTGAAAGGACAAATTCAGATTCACTCCAAAGACTCTCAGGAAATTTTTCAAAACCACATTACATGAAGATAAAGTTTCTTGAAATTAAGTGTTGATGTCAGAAGTGGTATTTGAACCCACGCCTCCAGGGGAGACTGCGACCTGAACGCAGCGCCTTAGACCACTCAGCCATCCTGACTTTGATATGCAATTGGAACTTAACTCCTTCCATGCTAGTCAGCAGAAATGTTACCATTCCTTGTGATTAAAAACTTGTCACACCACCCCAAAAAAGTCAATAAATAACATTTTTTATATGCGTACTTTTCATCTGCATTAATTTTTAAACCTCCATTTATTTTGTTTGGATATTAGAAATGTTAGATTTCTCACAAATGCGGTGATGCACCACATTTCTTCAGAAACTACTGTTTGGCCACACAGCAGGGCTTTGAAAGGAAGAGCCCTATTTGGGTTTTGCAATGCAGATTTTGCAGGAATACCTTGCAGATGAAATTTGCAGAGTACCAAAACAGCAGAAAACCTCCCAAAGTGACCACATTTTAGAAATTATTTTGCACAATGAGTTAATCAACACCTGCAATTACTATTGTCAGCCTATAGGTGTTTTCACTCTGAACCATCCAGCATTGCAAGTATGCCAGTTTAGTGCCCAGCTTTTGCTTGCAGAGACAAGCAACCCATACATTTTTAAGTGGGCTCTACTCACTGGAGCAATGTCAAATATGTAGATGCTTTGTCTCACCATTAAAGTAGAAACCTCCTATATTTCAAATTAAAGATGACGGACCTGTGTGGAGCTTGTGTTTTTTTGCCTTTTTGACTTTGTCCACAGCATATTTTTTAAGGACATTTGTCTCAGTAATGCCTCAGTGTTTCAAAGTCAAACAAGCTGACTATAATCATTCAGCTAGTGTCTGATAAGTGCTGTCTGTTTCAGCTATCAGGTTACCTTTTAATCCTCTTACAGCTAAGTCAATCTGAAATAAAACAAAATAGAGGAAAAATTACTAAAAAACATTCAAGTGTTCAAAAGGAAAAAGTTACCGTTTCTCAAATTTTTAACATTTTGTTTTCTGTAGATAGTTAAGATTTTTAGGCCTTTTGATCATGATCAGTCCATGTGCTTTGTTTAATATCTCCTTAAAATGTAAACGGTGAAGAAAAAGCATTTTGCCGAAAACCGGGACCTTTAGATCTTCAGTCTAACGCTCTCCCAACTGAGCTATTTCGGCCATATCTATACATTTTCTGGGGGGTTTGACACTCTGCAAATGTCAAGTGTCACACCTGGAGGGATATATTATAATTTTTCATTTGACTGTTTTTTGAAGCATGATTTCTATTTGAAACGCCTTCCATTTTGCTGTACATATTTAATAACATTCATTGACTATTTGTGAATGAGTAGAAAAAGACAGCAATTTTGCCATTGAATTTTTACATTTTCAGTTTGTCTCCATGCACCAGTATAATTCTGACCCTGTGCTTCTAGAATAGGTCATGGTCGCACATAAAACACAATTTGCATGCATAATGTTACATCAAGTTTTATTTTTTATGAGATGCAAACAATTGGAGCAAAAAAGAGACAAAAATTTAGAGAAAATATTTTATTGATTGTTAAAAGTGAGACCATTTGTCCCAAAATGTGCTGAAACATGTCAGAATGACATGGGCATTTCACATTTTTTAAACTATGATTACCTACTTGTTAAGTTTTTGTTTATTAAGCATCGTTATGGTCTATTGATGTATGATGTGAAAACTATGAAAGTAGACTTACCAGCAAATCCGTTTCTAGATATATTTCATGACAGCACTGTAGAAGGTTGATTCCCTACCCTAATAGGGACAGAGAACACAAAGAGGTGAAATAGTCCCTACTCATTGACTGTCCAAAGGATTTTTCTAGTGCCAATAGAACAACAGACATATGCACAAAAAATCTGTTTGATGTTCCTAGAGTTCTTTTTTGAGAGGACAAATTCAGATTCACTCCAAAGACTCTCAGGAAATTTCTCAAAACCACATTACATGAAGATAAAGTTTCTTGAAATTAAATGTTGATGTCAGAAGTGGGATTTGAACCCACGCCTCCAGGGGAGACTGCGACCTTAACGCAGCGCCTTAGACCACTCGGCCATCCTGACTTCGATATGCAATTGGAACTTAACTCCTTCCATGCTAGTCAGCAGAAATGTTACCATTCCTTGTGATTAAAAACTTGTCACACCACCCCAAAAAAGTAAATAAATAACATTTTTTATATGCGTACTTTTCGTCTGCATTAATTTTTAAACCTCCATTTATTTTGTTTGGATATTAGAAATGTTAGATTTCTCACAAATGCGGTGATGCACCACATTTCTTCAGAAACTACTGTTTGGCCACACAGCAGGGCTTTGAAAGGAAGAGCCCTATTTGGGTTTTGCAATGCAGATTTTGCAGGAATACCTTGCAGATGAAATTTGCAGAGTACCAAAACAGCAGAAAACCTCCCAAAGTGACCACATTTTAGAAATTATTTTGCACAATGAGTTAATCAACACCTGCAATTACTATTGTCAGCCTATAGGTGTTTTCACTCTGAACCATCCAGCATTGCAAGTATGCCAGTTTAGTGCCCAGCTTTTGCTTGCAGAGACAAGCAACCCATACATTTTTAAGTGGGCTCTACTCACTGTAGCAATGTCAAATATGTAGATGCTTTGTCTCACCATTAAAGTAGAAACCTCCTATATTTCAAATTAAAGATGACGGACCTGTGTGGAGCTTGTGTTTTTTGCCTTTTTGACTTTGTCCACAGCATATTTTTTAAGGACATTTGTCTCAGTAATGCCTCAGTGTTTCAAAGTCAAACAAGCTGACTATAATCATTCAGCTAGTGTCTGATAAGTGCTGTCTGTTTCAGCTATCAGGTTACCTTTTAATCCTCTTACAGCTAAGTTAATCTGAAATAAAACAAAATAGAGGAAAAATTACTAAAAAACATTCATGTGTTCAAAAGGAAAAAGTTACCGTTTCTCAAATTTTTAACATTTTGTTTTCTGTAGATAGTTAAGATTTTTAGGCCTTTTGATCATGATCAGTCCATGTGCTTTGTTTAATATCTCCTTAAAATGTAAATGGTGAAGAAAAAGCATTTTGCCGAAACCCGGGACCTTTAGATCTTCAGTCTAACGCTCTCCCAACTGAGCTATTTCGGCCATATCTATACATTTTCTGGGGGGTTTGACACTCTGCAAATGTCAAGTGTCACACCTGGAGGGATATATTATAATTTTTCATTTGACTGTTTTTTGAAGCATGATTTCTATTTGAAACGCCTTCCATTTTGCTGTACATATTTAATAACATTCATTAACTATTTGTGAATGAGTAGAAAAAGACAGCAATTTTGCCATTGAATTTTTACATTTTCAGTTTGTCTCCATGCACCAGTATAATTCTGACCCTGTGCTTCTAGAATAGGTCATGGTCGCACATAAAACACAATTTGCATGCATAATGTTACATCAAGTTTTATTTTTTATGAGATGCAAACAATTGGAGCAAAAAAGAGACAAAAATTTAGAGAAAATATTTTATTGATTGTTAAAAGTGAGACCATTTGTCCCAAAATGTGCTGAAACATGTCAGAATGACATGGGCATTTCACATTTTTTAAACTATGATTACCTACTTGTTAAGTTTTTGTTTATTAAGTATTGTTATGGTCTATTGATGTATGAGGTGAAAACTATGAAAGTAGACTTACCAGCAAATCCGTTTCTAGATATATTTCATGACAGCACTGTAGAAGGTTGATTCCCTACCCTAATAGGGACAGAGAACACAAAGAGGTGAAATAGTCCCTCCTCATTGACTGTCCAAAGGATTTTTCTAGTGCCAAAAGAACAACAGACATATGCACAAAAAATCTGTTTGATGTTCCTAGAGTGTTCTTTTTTGAGAGGACAAATTCAGATTCACTCCAAAGACTCTCAGGAAATTTTTCAAAACCACATTACTAAGTTTTGTTTGACCTCATCTAATCAATAAATGAAGACAAAGTTACTTGAAATTAAATGTTGATGTCAGAAGTGGGATTTGAACCCACGCCTCCAGGGGCGACTGCGACCTGAACGCTGCGCCTTTGACCGCTCGGCCATCCTGACTTCGATATGCAATTGGAATTTAACTCCTTCCATGCTAGTCAGCAGAAATGTTACCATTCCTTGTGATTACAAACTTGTCACACCACCCCAAAAAAGTCAATAAATAACATTTTTTATATGCGTACTTTTCGTCTGCATTAATTTTTAAACCTCCATTTATTTTGTTTGGATATTAGAAATGTTAGATTTCTCACAAATGCGGTGATGCACCACATTTCTTCAGAAACTACTGTTTGGCCACACAGCAGGGATTTGAAAGGAAGAGCCCTATTTGGGTTTTGCAATGCAGATTTTGCAGGAATACCTTGCAGATGAAATTTGCAGCGTACCAAAACAGCAGAAAACCTCCCAAAGTGACCACATTTTAGAAATTATTTTGCACAATGAGTTAATCAACACCTGCAATTACTATTGTCAGCCTATAGGTGTTTTCACTCTGAACCATCCAGCATTGCAAGTATGCCAGTTTAGTGCCCAGCTTTTGCTTGCAGAGACAAGCAACCCATACATTTTTAAGTGGGCTCTACTCACTGGAGCAATGTCAAATATGTAGATGCTTTGTCTCACCATTAAAGTAGAAACCTCCTATATTTCAAATTAAAGATGACGGACCTGTGTGGAGCTTGTGTTTTTTTGCCTTTTTGACTTTGTCCACAGCATATTTTTTAAGGACATTTGTCTCAGTAATGCCTCAGTGTTTCAAAGTCAAACAAGCTGACTATAATCATTCAGCTAGTGTCTGATAAGTGCTGTCTGTTTCAGCTATCAGGTTACCTTTTAATCCTCTTACAGCTAAGTCAATCTGAAATAAAACAAAATAGAGGAAAAATTACTAAAAAACATTCATGTGTACAAAAGGAAAAAGTTACCGTTTCTCAAATTTTTAACATTTTGTTTTCTGTAGATAGTTAAGATTTTCAGGCCTTTTGATCATGATCAGTCCATGTGCTTTGTTTAATATCTCCTTAAAATGTAAACGGTGAAGAAAAAGCATTTGGCCGAAACCCGGGACCTTTAGATCTTCAGTCTAACGCTCTCCCAACTGAGCTATTTCGGCCATATCTATACATTTTCTGGGGGGTTTGACACTCTGCAAATGTCAAGTGTCACACCTGGAGGGATATATTATAATTTTTCATTTGACTGTTTTTTGAAGCATGATTTCTATTTGAAACGCCTTCCATTTTGCTGTACATATTTAATAACATTCATTAACTATTTGTGAATGAGTAGAAAAAGACAGCAATTTTGCCATTGAATTTTTACATTTTCAGTTTGTCTCCATGCACCAGTATAATTCTGACCCTGTGCTTCTAGAATAGGTCATGGTCGCACATAAAACACAATTTGCATGCATAATGTTACATCAAGTTTTATTTTTTATGAGATGCAAACAATTGGAGCAAAAAAGAGACAAAAATTTAGAGAAAATATTTTATTGATTGTTAAAAGTGAGACCATTTGTCCCAAAATGTGCTGAAACATGTCAGAATGACATGGGCATTTCACATTTTTTAAACTATGATTACCTACTTGTTAAGTTTTTGTTTATTAAGTATCGTTATGGTCTATTGATGTATGAGGTGAAAACTATGAAAGTAGACTTACCAGCAAATCCGTTTCTAGATATATTTCATGACAGCACTGTAGAAGGTTGATTCCCTACCCTAATAGGGACAGAGAACACAAAGAGGTGAAATAGTCCCTCCTCATTGACTGTCCAAAGGATTTTTCTAGTGCCAAAAGAACAACAGACATATGCACAAAAAATCTGTTTGATGTTCCTAGAGTTCTTTTTTGAGAGGACAAATTCAGATTCACTCCAAAGACTCTCAGGAAATTTTTCAAAACCACATTACATGAAGAAAAAGTTTCTTGAAATTAAATGTTGATGTCAGAAGTGGGATTTGAACCCACGCCTCCAGGGGAGACTGCGACCTGAACGCAAAGTCAATAAATAACATTTTTTATATGCGTACTTTTCATCTGCATTAATTTTTAAACCTCCATTTATTTTGTTTGGATATTAGAAATGTTAGATTTCTCACAAATGCGGTGATGCACCACATTTCTTCAGAAACTACTGTTTGGCCACACAGCAGGGCTTTGAAAGGAAGAGCCCTATTTGGGTTTTGCAATGCAGATTTTGCAGGAATACCTTGCAGATGAAATTTGCAGAGTACCAAAACAGCAGAAAACCTCCCAAAGTGACCACATTTTAGAAATTATTTTGCACAATGAGTTAATCAACACCTGCAATTACTATTGTCAGCCTATAGGTGTTTTCACTCTGAACCATCCAGCATTGCAAGTATGCCAGTTTAGTGCCCAGCTTTTGCTTGCAGAGACAAGCAACCCATACATTTTTAAGTGGGCTCTACTCACTGGAGCAATGTCAAATATGTAGATGCTTTGTCTCACCATTAAAGTAGAAACCTCCTATATTTCAAATTAAAGATGACGGACCTGTGTGGAGCTTGTGTTTTTTTGCCTTTTTGACTTTGTCCACAGCATATTTTTTAAGGACATTTGTCTCAGTAATGCCTCAGTGTTTCAAAGTCAAACAAGCTGACTATAATCATTCAGCTAGTGTCTGATAAGTGCTGTCTGTTTCAGCTATCAGGTTACCTTTTAATCCTCTTACAGCTAAGTCAATCTGAAATAAAACAAAATAGAGGAAAAATTACTAAAAAACATTCATGTGTTCAAAAGGAAAAAGTTACCGTTTCTCAAATTTTTAACATTTTGTTTTCTGTAGATAGTTAAGATTTTTAGGCCTTTTGATCATGATCAGTCCATGTGCTTTGTTTAATATCTCCTTAAAATGTAAATGGTGAAGAAAAAGCATTTTGCCGAAACACGGGACCTTTAGATCTTCAGTCTAACGCTCTCCCAACTGAGATATTTCGGCCATATCTATACATTTTCTCGGAGGTTTGACACTCTGCAAATGTCAAGTGTCACACCTGGAGGGATATATTATAATTTTTCATTTGACTGTTTTTTGAAGCATGATTTCTATTTGAAACGCCTTCCATTTTGCTGTACATATTTAATAACATTCATTAACTATTTGTGAATGAGTAGAAAGAGACAACAATTTTGCCATTGAATTTTTACATTTTCAGTTTGTCTCCATGCACCAGTATAATTCTGACCCTGTGCTTCTAGAATAGGTCATGGTCGCACATAAAACACAATTTGCATGCATAATGTTACATCAAGTTTTATTTTTTATGAGATGCAAACAATTGGAGCAAAAAAGAGACAAAAATTTAGAGAAAATATTTTATTGATTGTTAAAAGTGAGACCATTTGTCCCAAAATGTGCTGAAACATGTCAGAATGACATGGGCATTTCACATTTTTTAAACTATGATTACCTACTTGTTAAGTTTTTGTTTATTAAGTATCGTTATGGTCTATTGATGTATGAGGTGAAAACTATGAAAGTAGACTTACCAGCAAATCCGTTTCTAGATATATTTCATGACAGCACTGTAGAAGGTTGATTCCCTACCCTAATAGGGACAGAGAACACAAAGAGGTGAAATAGTCCCTCCTCATTGACTGTCCAAAGGATTTTTCTAGTGCCAAAAGAACAACAGACATATGCACAAAAAATCTGTTTGATGTTCCTAGAGTTCTTTTTTGAGAGGACAAATTCAGATTCACTCCAAAGACTCTCAGGAAATTTTTCAAAACCACATTACATGAAGAAAAAGTTTCTTGAAATTAAATGTTGATGTCAGAAGTGGGATTTGAACCCACGCCTCCAGGGGAGACTGCGACCTGAACGCAAAGTCAATAAATAACATTTTTTATATGCGTACTTTTCATCTGCATTAATTTTTAAACCTCCATTTATTTTGTTTGGATATTAGAAATGTTAGATTTCTCACAAATGCGGTGATGCACCACATTTCTTCAGAAACTACTGTTTGGCCACACAGCAGGGCTTTGAAAGGAAGAGCCCTATTTGGGTTTTGCAATGCAGATTTTGCAGGAATACCTTGCAGATGAAATTTGCAGAGTACCAAAACAGCAGAAAACCTCCCAAAGTGACCACATTTTAGAAATTATTTTGCACAATGAGTTAATCAACACCTGCAATTACTATTGTCAGCCTATAGGTGTTTTCACTCTGAACCATCCAGCATTGCAAGTATGCCAGTTTAGTGCCCAGCTTTTGCTTGCAGAGACAAGCAACCCATACATTTTTAAGTGGGCTCTACTCACTGGAGCAATGTCAAATATGTAGATGCTTTGTCTCACCATTAAAGTAGAAACCTCCTATATTTCAAATTAAAGATGACGGACCTGTGTGGAGCTTGTGTTTTTTTGCCTTTTTGACTTTGTCCACAGCATATTTTTTAAGGACATTTGTCTCAGTAATGCCTCAGTGTTTCAAAGTCAAACAAGCTGACTATAATCATTCAGCTAGTGTCTGATAAGTGCTGTCTGTTTCAGCTATCAGGTTACCTTTTAATCCTCTTACAGCTAAGTCAATCTGAAATAAAACAAAATAGAGGAAAAATTACTAAAAAACATTCATGTGTTCAAAAGGAAAAAGTTACCGTTACTCAAATTTTTAACATTTTGTTTTCTGTAGATAGTTAAGATTTTTAGGCCTTTTGATCATGATCAGTCCATGTGCTTTGTTTAATATCTCCTTAAAATGTAAATGGTGAAGAAAAAGCATTTTGCCGAAACACGGGACCTTTAGATCTTCAGTCTAACGCTCTCCCAACTGAGATATTTCGGCCATATCTATACATTTTCTCGGGGGTTTGACACTCTGCAAATGTCAAGTGTCACACCTGGAGGGATATATTATAATTTTTCATTTGACTGTTTTTTGAAGCATGATTTCTATTTGAAACGCCTTCCATTTTGCTGTACATATTTAATAACATTCATTAACTATTTGTGAATGAGTAGAAAGAGACAACAATTTTGCCATTGAATTTTTACATTTTCAGTTTGTCTCCATGCACCAGTATAATTCTGACCCTGTGCTTCTAGAATAGGTCATGGTCGCACATAAAACACAATTTGCATGCATAATGTTACATCAAGTTTTATTTTTTATGAGATGCAAACAATTGGAGCAAAAAAGAGACAAAAATTTAGAGAAAATATTTTATTGATTGTTAAAAGTGAGACCATTTGTCCCAAAATGTGCTGAAACATGTCAGAATGACATGGGCATTTCACATTTTTTAAACTATGATTACCTACTTGTTAAGTTTTTGTTTATTAAGTATCGTTATGGTCTATTGATGTATGAGGTGAAAACTATGAAAGTAGACTTACCAGCAAATCCGTTTCTAGATATATTTCATGACAGCACTGTAGAAGGTTGATTCCCTACCCTAATAGGGACAGAGAACACAAAGAGGTGAAATAGTCCCTCCTCATTGACTGTCCAAAGGATTTTTCTAGTGCCAAAAGAACAACAGACATATGCACAAAAAATCTGTTTGATGTTCCTAGAGTTCTTTTTTGAGAGGACAAATTCAGATTCACTCCAAAGACTCTCAGGAAATTTTTCAAAACCACATTACATGAAGAAAAAGTTTCTTGAAATTAAATGTTGATGTCAGAAGTGGGATTTGAACCCACGCCTCCAGGGGAGACTGCGACCTGAACGCAAAGTCAATAAATAACATTTTTTATATGCGTACTTTTCATCTGCATTAATTTTTAAACCTCCATTTATTTTGTTTGGATATTAGAAATGTTAGATTTCTCACAAATGCGGTGATGCACCACATTTCTTCAGAAACTACTGTTTGGCCACACAGCAGGGCTTTGAAAGGAAGAGCCCTATTTGGGTTTTGCAATGCAGATTTTGCAGGAATACCTTGCAGATGAAATTTGCAGAGTACCAAAACAGCAGAAAACCTCCCAAAGTGACCACATTTTAGAAATTATTTTGCACAATGAGTTAATCAACACCTGCAATTACTATTGTCAGCCTATAGGTGTTTTCACTCTGAACCATCCAGCATTGCAAGTATGCCAGTTTAGTGCCCAGCTTTTGCTTGCAGAGACAAGCAACCCATACATTTTTAAGTGGGCTCTACTCACTGGAGCAATGTCAAATATGTAGATGCTTTGTCTCACCATTAAAGTAGAAACCTCCTATATTTCAAATTAAAGATGACGGACCTGTGTGGAGCTTGTGTTTTTTTGCCTTTTTGACTTTGTCCACAGCATATTTTTTAAGGACATTTGTCTCAGTAATGCCTCAGTGTTTCAAAGTCAAACAAGCTGACTATAATCATTCAGCTAGTGTCTGATAAGTGCTGTCTGTTTCAGCTATCAGGTTACCTTTTAATCCTCTTACAGCTAAGTCAATCTGAAATAAAACAAAATAGAGGAAAAATTACTAAAAAACATTCATGTGTTCAAAAGGAAAAAGTTACCGTTTCTCAAATTTTTAACATTTTGTTTTCTGTAGATAGTTAAGATTTTTAGGCCTTTTGATCATGATCAGTCCATGTGCTTTGTTTAATATCTCCTTAAAATGTAAATGGTGAAGAAAAAGCATTTTGCCGAAACACGGGACCTTTAGATCTTCAGTCTAACGCTCTCCCAACTGAGATATTTCGGCCATATCTATACATTTTCTCGGGGGTTTGACACTCTGCAAATGTCAAGTGTCACACCTGGAGGGATATATTATAATTTTTCATTTGACTGTTTTTTGAAGCATGATTTCTATTTGAAACGCCTTCCATTTTGCTGTACATATTTAATAACATTCATTAACTATTTGTGAATGAGTAGAAAGAGACAACAATTTTGCCATTGAATTTTTACATTTTCAGTTTGTCTCCATGCACCAGTATAATTCTGACCCTGTGCTTCTAGAATAGGTCATGGTCGCACATAAAACACAATTTGCATGCATAATGTTACATCAAGTTTTATTTTTTATGAGATGCAAACAATTGGAGCAAAAAAGAGACAAAAATTTAGAGAAAATATTTTATTGATTGTTAAAAGTGAGACCATTTGTCCCAAAATGTGCTGAAACATGTCAGAATGACATGGGCATTTCACATTTTTTAAACTATGATTACCTACTTGTTAAGTTTTTGTTTATTAAGTATCGTTATGGTCTATTGATGTATGAGGTGAAAACTATGAAAGTAGACTTACCAGCAAATCCGTTTCTAGATATATTTCATGACAGCACTGTAGAAGGTTGATTCCCTACCCTAATAGGGACAGAGAACACAAAGAGGTGAAATAGTCCCTCCTCATTGACTGTCCAAAGGATTTTTCTAGTGCCAAAAGAACAACAGACATATGCACAAAAAATCTGTTTGATGTTCCTAGAGTTCTTTTTTGAGAGGACAAATTCAGATTCACTCCAAAGACTCTCAGGAAATTTTTCAAAACCACATTACATGAAGAAAAAGTTTCTTGAAATTAAATGTTGATGTCAGAAGTGGGATTTGAACCCACGCCTCCAGGGGAGACTGCGACCTGAACGCAAAGTCAATAAATAACATTTTTTATATGCGTACTTTTCATCTGCATTAATTTTTAAACCTCCATTTATTTTGTTTGGATATTAGAAATGTTAGATTTCTCACAAATGCGGTGATGCACCACATTTCTTCAGAAACTACTGTTTGGCCACACAGCAGGGCTTTGAAAGGAAGAGCCCTATTTGGGTTTTGCAATGCAGATTTTGCAGGAATACCTTGCAGATGAAATTTGCAGAGTACCAAAACAGCAGAAAACCTCCCAAAGTGACCACATTTTAGAAATTATTTTGCACAATGAGTTAATCAACACCTGCAATTACTATTGTCAGCCTATAGGTGTTTTCACTCTGAACCATCCAGCATTGCAAGTATGCCAGTTTAGTGCCCAGCTTTTGCTTGCAGAGACAAGCAACCCATACATTTTTAAGTGGGCTCTACTCACTGGAGCAATGTCAAATATGTAGATGCTTTGTCTCACCATTAAAGTAGAAACCTCCTATATTTCAAATTAAAGATGACGGACCTGTGTGGAGCTTGTGTTTTTTTGCCTTTTTGACTTTGTCCACAGCATATTTTTTAAGGACATTTGTCTCAGTAATGCCTCAGTGTTTCAAAGTCAAACAAGCAGACTATAATCATTCAGCTAGTGTCTGATAAGTGCTGTCTGTTTCAGCTATCAGGTTACCTTTTAATCCTCTTACAGCTAAGTCAATCTGAAATAAAACAAAATAGAGGAAAAATTACTAAAAAACATTCATGTGTTCAAAAGGAAAAAGTTACCGTTTCTCAAATTTTTAACATTTTGTTTTCTGTAGATAGTTAAGATTTTTAGGCCTTTTGATCATGATCAGTCCATGTGCTTTGTTTAATATCTCCTTAAAATGTAAATGGTGAAGAAAAAGCATTTTGCCGAAACACGGGACCTTTAGATCTTCAGTCTAACGCTCTCCCAACTGAGATATTTCGGCCATATCTATACATTTTCTCGGGGGTTTGACACTCTGCAAATGTCAAGTGTCACACCTGGAGGGATATATTATAATTTTTCATTTGACTGTTTTTTGAAGCATGATTTCTATTTGAAACGCCTTCCATTTTGCTGTACATATTTAATAACATTCATTAACTATTTGTGAATGAGTAGAAAGAGACAGCAATTTTGCCATTGAATTTTTACATTTTCAGTTTGTCTCCATGCACCAGTATAATTCTGACCCTGTGCTTCTAGAATAGGTCATGGTCGCACATAAAACACAATTTGCATGCATAATGTTACATCAAGTTTTATTTTTTATGAGATGCAAACAATTGGAGCAAAAAAGAGACAAAAATTTAGAGAAAATATTTTATTGATTGTTAAAAGTGAGACCATTTGTCCCAAAATGTGCTGAAACATGTCAGAATGACATGGGCATTTCACATTTTTTAAACTATGATTACCTACTTGTTAAGTTTTTGTTTATTAAGTATCGTTATGGTCTATTGATGTATGAGGTGAAAACTATGAAAGTAGACTTACCAGCAAATCCGTTTCTAGATATATTTCATGACAGCACTGTAGAAGGTTGATTCCCTACCCTAATAGGGACAGAGAACACAAAGAGGTGAAATAGTCCCTCCTCATTGACTGTCCAAAGGATTTTTCTAGTGCCAAAAGAACAACAGACATATGCACAAAAAATCTGTTTGATGTTCCTAGAGTTCTTTTTTGAGAGGACAAATTCAGATTCACTCCAAAGACTCTCAGGAAATTTTTCTAAACCACATTACTAAGTTTTGTTTGACCTCATCTAATCAATAAATGAAGATAAAGTTTCTTGAAATTAAATGTTGATGTCAGAAGTGGGATTTGAACCCACAACTCCACGTGAATGCAGCGCCTTAGACCGCTCGGCCATCCTGACTTTGATATGCAATTGGAACTTAACTCCTTCCATGCTAGTCAGCAGAAATGTTACCATTCCTTGTGATTACAAACTTGTCACACCACCCCAAAAAAGTCAATAAATAACATTTTTTATATGCGTACTTTTCGTCTGCATTAATTTTTAAACCTCCATTTATTTTGTTTGGATATTAGAAATGTTAGATTTCTCACAAATGCGGTGATGCACCACATTTCTTCAGAAACTACTGTTTGGCCACACAGCAGGGCTTTGAAAGGAAGAGCCCTATTTGGGTTTTGCAATGCAGATTTTGCAGGAATACCTTGCAGATGAAATTTGCAGAGTACCAAAACAGCAGAAAACCTCCCAAAGTGACCACATTTTAGAAATTATTTTGCACAATGAGTTAATCAACACCTGCAATTACTATTGTCAGCCTATAGGTGTTTTCACTCTGAACCATCCAGCATTGCAAGTATGCCAGTTTAGTGCCCAGCTTTTGCTTGCAGAGACAAGCAACCCATACATTTTTAAGTGGGCTCTACTCACTGGAGCAATGTCAAATATGTAGATGCTTTGTCTCACCATTAAAGTAGAAACCTCCTATATTTCAAATTAAAGATGACGGACCTGTGTGGAGCTTGTGTTTTTTTGCCTTTTTGACTTTGTCCACAGCATATTTTTTAAGGACATTTGTCTCAGTAATGCCTCAGTGTTTCAAAGTCAAACAAGCTGACTATAATCATTCAGCTAGTGTCTGATAAGTGCTGTCTGTTTCAGCTATCAGGTTACCTTTTAATCCTCTTACAGCTAAGTCAATCTGAAATAAAACAAAATAGAGGAAAAATTACTAAAAAACATTCATGTGTTCAAAAGGAAAAAGTTACCGTTTCTCAAATTTTTAACATTTTGTTTTCTGTAGATAGTTAAGATTTTTAGGCCTTTTGATCATGATCAGTCCATATGCTTTGTTTAATATCTCCTTAAAATGTAAACGGTGAAGAAAAAGCATTTTGCCATAACCCGGGATTGGACCAGGGACCTTTAGATATTCAGTCTAACGCTCTCCCAACTGAGCTATTTCGGCCATAGCTATACATTTTCTGGGGGGTTTGACACTCTGCAAATGTCAAGTGTCACACCTGGAGGGATATATTATAATTTTTCATTTGACTGTTTTTTGAAGCATGATTTCTATTTGAAACGCCTTCCATTTTGCTGTACATATTTAATAACATTCATTGACTATTTGTGAATGAGTAGAAAAAGACAGCAATTTTGCCATTGAATTTTTACATTTTCAGTTTGTCTCCATGCACCAGTATAATTCTGACCCTGTGCTTCTAGAATAGGTCATGGTCGCACATAAAACACAATTTGCATGCATAATGTTACATCAAGTTTTATTTTTTATGAGATGCAAACAATTGGAGCAAAAAAGAGACAAAAATTTAGAGAAAATATTTTATTGATTGTTAAAAGTGAGACCATTTGTCCCAAAATGTGCTGAAACATGTCAGAATGACATGGGCATTTCACATTTTTTAAACTATGATTACCTACTTGTTAAGTTTTTGTTTATTAAGTATCGTTATGGTCTATTGATGTATGAGGTGAAAACTATGAAAGTAGACTTACCAGCAAATCCGTTTCTAGATATATTTCATGACAGCACTGTAGAAGGTTGATTCCCTACCCTAATAGGGACAGAGAACACAAAGAGGTGAAATAGTCCCTCCTCATTGACTGTCCAAAGGATTTTTGTAGTGCCAAAAGAACAACAGACATATGCACAAAAAATCTGTTTGATGTTCCTAGAGTTCTTTTTTGAGAGGACAAATTCAGATTCACTCCAAAGACTCTCAGGAAATTTTTCACAACCACATTACTAAGTTTTGTTTGACCTCATCTAATCAATAAATGAAGATAAAGTTTCTTGAAATGAAAATGTCAGAAGTGGGATTTGATCCCACACCTCCAGGGGAGACTGCGACCTGAACGCTGCGCCTTAGACCGCTCGGCCATCCTGACTTTGATATGCAATTGGAACTTAACTCCTTCCATGCTAGTCAGCAGAAATGTTACCATTCCTTGTGATTACAAACTTGTCACACCACCCCAAAAAAGTCAATAAATAACATTTTTTATATGCGTACTTTTCGTCTGCATTAATTTTTAAACCTCCATTTATTTTGTTTGGATATTAGAAATGTTAGATTTCTCACAAATGCGGTGATGCACCACATTTCTTCAGAAACTACTGTTTGGCCACACAGCAGGGCTTTGAAAGGAAGAGCCCTATTTGGGTTTTGCAATGCAGATTTTGCAGGAATACCTTGCAGATGAAATTTGCAGAGTACCAAAACAGCAGAAAACCTCCCAAAGTGACCACATTTTAGAAATTATTTTGCACAATGAGTTAATCAACACCTGCAATTACTATTGTCAGCCTATAGGTGTTTTCACTCTGAACCATCCAGCATTGCAAGTATGCCAGTTTAGTGCCCAGCTTTTGCTTGCAGAGACAAGCAACCCATACATTTTTAAGTGGGCTCTACTCACTGGAGCAATGTCAAATATGTAGATGCTTTGTCTCACCATTAAAGTAGAAACCTCCTATATTTCAAATTAAAGATGACGGACCTGTGTGGAGCTTGTGTTTTTTGCCTTTTTGACTTTGTCCACAGCATATTTTTTAAGGACATTTGTCTCAGTAATGCCTCAGTGTTTCAAAGTCAAACAAGCTGACTATAATCATTCAGCTAGTGTCTGATAAGTGCTGTCTGTTTCAGCTATCAGGTTACCTTTTAATCCTCTTACAGCTAAGTCAATCTGAAATAAAACAAAATAGAGGAAAAATTACTAAAAAACATTCATGTGTTCAAAAGGAAAAAGTTACCGTTTCTCAAATTTTTAACATTTTGTTTTCTGTAGATAGTTAAGATTTTTAGGCCTTTTGATCATGATCAGTCCATGTGCTTTGTTTAATATCTCCTTAAAATGTAAACGGTGAAGAAAAAGCATTTTGCCGAAACCCAGGATTGGACCAGGGACCTTTAGATCTTCAGTCTAACGCTCTCCCAACTGAGCTATTTCGGCCATATCTATACATTTTCTGGGGGGTTTGACACTCTGCAAATGTCAAGTGTCACACCTGGAGGGATATATTATCATTTTTCATTTGACTGTTTTTTGAAGCATGATTTCTATTTGAAACGCCTTCCATTTTGCTGTACATATTTAATAACATTCATTAACTAATTGTGAATGAGTAGAAAAAGACAGCAATTTTGCCATTGAATTTTTACATTTTCAGTTTGTCTCCATGCACCAGTATAATTCTGACCCTGTGCTTCTAGAATAGGTCATGGTCGCACATAAAACACAATTTGCATGCATAATGTTACATCAAGTTTTATTTTTTATGAGATGCAAACAATTGGAGCAAAAAAGAGACAAAAATTTAGAGAAAATATTTTATTGATTGTTAAAAGTGAGACCATTTGTCCCAAAATGTGCTGAAACATGTCAGAATGACATGGGCATTTCACATTTTTTAAACTATGATTACCTACTTGTTAAGTTTTTGTTTATTAAGTATCGTTATGGTCTATTGATGTATGAGGTGAAAACTATGAAAGTAGACTTACCAGCAAATCCGTTTCTAGATATATTTCATGACAGCACTGTAGAAGGTTGATTCCCTACCCTAATAAGGACAGAGAACACAAAGAGGTGAAATAGTCCCTCCTCATTGACTGTCCAAAGGATTTTTCTAGTGCCAAAAGAACAACAGACATATGCACAAAAAATCTGTTTGATGTTCCTAGAGTTCTTTTTTGAGAGGACAAATTCAGATTCACTCCAAAGACTCTCAGGAAATTTTTCAAAACCACATTACTAAGTTTTGTTTGACCTCATCTAATCAATAAATGAAGATAAAGTTTCTTGAAATTAAATGTTGATGTCAGAAGTGGGATTTGAACGCACGCCTCCAGCGGAGACTGCGACCTGAACGCTGCGCCTTAGATCGCTCGGCCGTCCTGACTTCAATATGCAATTGGAACTTAACTCCTTCCATGCTAGTCAGCGGAAATGTTACCATTCCTTGTGATTACAAACTTGTCACACCACCCCAAAAAAGTCAATAAATAACATTTTTTATATGCGTACTTTTCGTCTGCATTAATTTTTAAACCTCCATTTATTTTGTTTGGATATTAGAAATGTTAGATTTCTCACAAATGCGGTGATGCACCACATTTCTTCAGAAACTACTGTTTGGCCACACAGCAGGGCTTTGAAAGGAAGAGCCCTATTTGGGTTTTGCAATGCAGATTTTGCAGGAATACCTTGCAGATGAAATTTGCAGAGTACCAAAACAGCAGAAAACCTCCCAAAGTGACCACATTTTAGAAATTATTTTGCACAATGAGTTAATCAACACCTGCAATTACTATTGTCAGCCTATAGGTGTTTTCACTCTGAACCATCCAGCATTGCAAGTATGCCAGTTTAGTGCCCAGCTTTTGCTTGCAGAGGCAAGCAACACATACATTTTTAAGTGGGCTCTACTCACTGGAGCAATGTCAAATATGTAGATGCTTTGTCTCACCATTAAAGTAGAAACCTCCTATATTTCAAATTAAAGATGACGGACCTGTGTGGAGCTTGTGTTTTTTGCCTTTTTGACTTTGTCCACAGCATATTTTTTAAGGACATTTGTCTCAGTAATGCCTCAGTGTTTCAAAGTCAAACAAGCTGACTATAATCATTCAGCTAGTGTCTGATAAGTGCTGTCTGTTTCAGCTATCAGGTTACCTTTTAATCCTCTTACAGCTAAGTCAATCTGAAATAAAACAAAATAGAGGAAAAATTACTAAAAAACATTCATGTGTTCAAAAGGAAAAAGTTACCGTTTCTCAAATTTTTAACATTTTGTTTTCTGTAGATAGTTAAGATTTTTAGGCCTTTTGATCATGATCAATCCATGTGCTTTGTTTAATATCTCCTTAAAATGTAAACGGTGAAGAAAAAGCATTTTGCCGAAACCCGGGATTGGACCAGGGACCTTTAGATCTTCAGTCTAACGCTCTCACAACTGAGCTATTTCGGCCATATCTATACATTTTCTGGTGGGTTTGACACTCTGCAAATGTCAAGTGTCACACCTGGAGGGATATATTATAATTTTTCATTTGACTGTTTTTTGAAGCATGATTTCTATTTGAAACGCCTTCCATTTTGCTGCACATATTTAATAACATTCATTAACTATTTGTGAATGAGTAGAAAAAGACAGCAATTTTGCCATTGAATTTTTACATTTTCAGTTTGTCTCCATGCACCAGTATAATTCTGACCCCGTGCTTCTAGAATAGGTCATGGTCGCACATAAAACACAATTTGCATGCATAATGTTACATCAAGTTTTATTTTTTATGAGATGCAAACAATTGGAGCAAAAAAGAGACAAAAATTTAGAGAAAATATTTTATTGATTGTTAATGTTAAAAGTGAGACGATTTGTCCCAAAATGTGCTGAAACATGTCAGAATGACATGGGCATTTCACATTTTTTAAACTATGATTAGCTACTTGTTACGTTTTTGTTTATTAAGTATCGTTATGGTCTATTGATGTATGAGGTGAAAACTATGAAAGTAGACTTACCAGCAAATCCGTTTCTAGATATATTTCATGACAGCACTGTAGAAGGTTGATTCCCTACCCTAATAGGGACAGAGAACACAAAGAGGTGAAATAGTCCCTCCTCATTGACTGTCCAAAGGATTTTTCTAGTGCCAAAAGAACAACAGACATATGCACAAAAAATCTGTTTGATGTTCCTAGAGTTCTTTTTTGAGAGGACAAATTCAGATTCACTCCAAAGACTCTCAGGAAATTTTTCAAAACCACATTACTAAGTTTTGTTTGACCTCATCTAATCAATAAATGAAGATAAAGTTTCTTGAAATTAAATGTTGATGTCAGAAGTGGGATTTGAACACACAACTCCACCTGAATGCAGCGCCTTAGACCGCTCGGCCATCCTGACTATGATGTGCAATTGGAACTTAACTCCTTCCATGCTAGTCAGCAGAAATGTTACCATTCCTTGTGATTAAAAACTTGTCACACCACCCCAAAAAGTCAATAAATAACATTTTTTATATGCGTACTTTTCATCTGCATTAATTTTTAAACCTCCATTTATTTTGTTTGGATATTAGAAATGTTAGATTTCTCACAAATGCGGTGATGCACCACATTTCTTCAGAAACTACTGTTTGGCCACACAGCAGGGATTTGAAAGGAAGAGCCCTATTTGGGTTTTGCAATGCAGATTTTGCAGGAATACCTTGCAGATGAAATTTGCAGAGTACCAAAACAGCGGAAAACCTCCCAAAGTGACCACATTTTAGAAATTATTTTGCACAATGAGTTAATCAACACCTGCAATTACTATTGTCAGCCTATAGGTGTTTTCACTCTGAACCATCCAGCATTGCAAGTATGCCAGTTTAGTGCCCAGCTTTTGCTTGCAGAGACAAGCAACCCATACATTTTTAAGTGGGCTCTACTCACTGGAGCAATGTCAAATATGTAGATGCTTTGTCTCACCATTAAAGTAGAAACCTCCTATATTTCAAATTAAAGATGACGGACCTGTGTGGAGCTTGTGTTTTTTGCCTTTTTGACTTTGTCCACAGCATATTTTTTAAGGACATTTGTCTCAGTAATGCCTCAGTGTTTCAAAGTCAAACAAGCTGACTATAATCATTCAGCTAGTGTCTGATAAGTGCTGTCTGTTTCAGCTATCAGGTTACCTTTTAATCCTCTTACAGCTAAGTCAATCTGAAATAAAACAAAATAGAGGAAAAATTACTAAAAAACATTCATGTGTTCAAAAGGAAAAAGTTACCGTTTCTCAAATTTTTAACATTTTGTTTTCTGTAGATAGTTAAGATTTTTAGGCCTTTTGATCATGATCAGTCCATGTGCTTTGGTTAATATCTCCTTAAAATGTAAACGGTGAAGAAAAAGCATTTTGCCAAAACCCGGGATTGGACCAGGGACCTTTAGATCTTCAGTCTAACGCTCTCCCAACTGATCTATTTCGGCCATATCTATACATTTTCTGGGGGGTTTGACACTCTGCAAATGTCAAGTGTCACACCTGGAGGGATATATCATAATTTTTCATTTGACTGTTTTTTGAAGCATGATTTCTATTTGAAACGCCTTCCATTTTGCTGTACATATTTAATAACATACATTAACTATTTGTGAATGAGTAGAAAAAGACAGCAATTTTGCCATTGAATTTTTACATTTTCAGTTTGTCTCCATGCACCAGTATAACTCTGACCCTGTGCTTCTAGAATAGGTCATGGTCGCACATAAAACACAATTTGCATGCATAATGTTACATCAAGTTTTATTTTTTATGAGATGCAAACAATTGGAGCAAAAAAGTGACAAAAATTTAGAGAAAATATTTTATTGATTGTTAATGTTAAAAGTGAGACCATTTGTCCCAAAATGTGCTGAAACATGTCAGAATGACATGGGCATTTCACATTTTTTAAACTATGATTACCTACTTGTTAAGTTTTTGTTTATTAAGTATCGTTATGGTCTATTGATGTATGAGGTGAAAACTATGAAAGTAGACTTACCAGCAAATCCGTTTCTAGATATATTTCATGACAGCACTGTAGAAGGTTGATTCCCTACCCTAATAGGGACAGAGAACACAAAGAGGTGAAATAGTCCCTCCTCATTGACTGTCCAAAGGATTTTTCTAGTGCTAAAAGAACAACAGACATATGCGCAAAAAATCTGTTTGATGTTCCTAGAGTTCTTTTTTGAGAGGACAAATTCAGATTCACTCCAAAGACTCTCAGGAAATTTTTCAAAACCACATTACTAAGTTTTGTTTGACCTCATCTAATCAATAAATGAAGAAAAAAGTTTCTTGAAATTAAATGTTGATGTCAGAAGTGGGATTTGAACCCACATCTTCAGGCGAGACTGCGACCTGAACGCAGCACCTTAGACCGCTCAGCCATCCTGACTTCGATATGCAATTGGAACTTAACTCCTTCCATGCTAGTCAGCAGAAATGTTACCATTCCTTGTGATTAAAAACTTGTCACACCACCCCAAAAAAGTCAATAAATAACATTTTTTATATGCGTACTTTTCGTCTGCATTAATTTTTAAACCTCCATTTATTTTGTTTGGATATTAGAAATGTTAGATTTCTCACAAATGCGGTGATGCACCACATTTCTTCAGAAACTACTGTTTGGCCACACAGCAGGGCTTTGAAAGGAAGAGCCCTATTTGGGTTTTGCAATGCAGATTTTGCAGGAATACCTTGCAGATGAAATTTGCAGAGTACCAAAACAGCAGAAAACCTCCCAAAGTGACCACATTTTAGAAATTATTTTGCACAATGAGTTAATCAACACCTGCAATTACTATTGTCAGCCTATAGGTGTTTTCACTCTGAACCATCCAGCATTGCAAGTATGCCAGTTTAGTGCCCAGCTTTTGCTTGCAGAGACAAGCAACCCATACATTTTTAAGTGGGCTCTACTCACTGGAGCAATGTCAAATATGTAGATGCTTTGTCTCACCATTAAAGTAGAAACCTCCTATATTTCAAATTAAAGATGACGGACCTGTGTGGAGCTTGTGTTTTTTGCCTTTTTGACTTTGTCCACAGCATATTTTTTAAGGACATTTGTCTCAGTAATGCCTCAGTGTTTCAAAGTCAAACAAGCTGACTATAATCATTCAGCTAGTGTCTGATAAGTGCTGTCTGTTTCAGCTATCAGGTTACCTTTTAATCCTCTTACAGCTAAGTCAATCTGAAATAAAACAAAATAGAGGAAAAATTACTAAAAAACATTCATGTGTTCAAAAGGAAAAAGTTACCGTTTCTCAAATTTTTAACATTTTGTTTTCTGTAGATAGTTAAGATTTTTAGGCCTTTTGATCATGATCAGTCCATGTGCTTTGTTTAATATCTCCTTAAAATGTAAACGGTGAAGAAAAAGCATTTTGCCGAAACCCGGGACCTTTAGATCTTCAGTCTAACGCTCTCCCAACTGAGCTATTTCAGCCATATCTATACATTTTCTGGGGGGTTTGACACTCTGCAAATGTCAAGTGTCACACCTGGAGGGATATATTATAATTTTTCATTTGACTGTTTTTTGAAGCATGATTTCTATTTGAAACGCCTTCCATTTTGTTGTACATATTTAATAACATTCATTAACTATTTGTGAATGAGTAGAAAAAGACAGCAATTTTGCCATTGAATTTTTACATTTTCAGTTTGTCTCCATGCACCAGTATAATTCTGACCCTGTGCTTCTAGAATAGGTCATGGTCGCACATAAAACACAATTTGCATGCATAATGTTACATCAAGTTTTATTTTTTATGAGATGCAAACAATTGGAGCAAAAAAGAGACAAAAATTTAGAGAAAATATTTTATTGATTGTTAAAAGTGAGACCATTTGTCCCAAAATGTGATGAAACATGTCAGAAGGACATGGGCATTTCACATTTTTTAAACTATGATTACCTACTTGTTAAGTTTTTGTTAATTAAGTATCGTTATGGTCTATTGATGTATGAGGTGAAAACTATGAAAGTAGACTTACCAGCAAATCCGTTTCTAGATATATTTCATGACAGCACTGTAGAAGGTTGATTCCCTACCCTAATAGGGACAGAGAACACAAAGAGGTGAAATAGTCCCTCCTCATTGACTGTCCAAAGGATTTTTCCAGTGCCAAAAGACATATGCACAAAAAATCTGTTTGATGTTCCTAGAGTTCTTTTTTGAGAGGACAAATTCAGATTCACTCCAAAGACTCTCAGGAAATTTTTCAAAACCACATTACTAAGTTTTGTTTGACCTCATCTAATCAATAAATGAAGATAAAGTTTCTTGAAATTAAATGTTGATGTCAGAAGTTGGATTTGAACCCACACCTCCAGGGGAGACTGCGACCTGAACGCAGCGCCTTAGACCGCTCGGCCATCCTGACTTGGATATGCAATTGGAACTTAACTCCTTCCATGCTAGTCAGCAGAAATGTTACCATTCCTTGTGATTAAAAACTTGTCACACCACCCCAAAAAAGTCAATAAATAACATTTTTTATATGCGTACTTTTCGTCTGCATTAATTTTTAAACCTCCATTTATTTTGTTTGGATATTAGAAATGTTAGATTTCTCACAAATGCAGTGATGCACCACATTTCTTCAGAAACTACTGTTTGGCCACACAGCAGGGCTTTGAAAGGAAGAGCCCTATTTGGGTTTTGCAATGCAGATTTTGCAGGAATACCTTGCAGATGAAATTTGCAGAGTACCAAAACAGCAGAAAACCTCCCAAAGTGACCACATTTTAGAAATTATTTTGCACAATGAGTTAATCAACACCTGCAATTACTATTGTCAGCCTATAGGTGTTTTCACTCTGAACCATCCAGCATTGCAAGTATGCCAGTTTAGTGCCCAGCTTTTGCTTGCAGAGACAAGCAACCCATACATTTTTAAGTGGGCTCTACTCACTGGAGCAATGTCAAATATGTAGATGCTTTGTCTCACCATTAAAGTAGAAACCTCCTATATTTCAAATTAAAGATGACGGACCTGTGTGGAGCTTGTGTTTTTTGCCTTTTTGACTTTGTCCACAGCATATTTTTTAAGGACATTTGTCTCAGTAATGCCTCAGTGTTTCAAAGTCAAACAAGCTGACTATAATCATTCAGCTAGTGTCTGATAAGTGCTGTCTGTTTCAGCTATCAGGTTACCTTTTAATCCTCTTACAGCTAAGTCAATCTGAAATAAAACAAAATAGAGGAAAAATTACTAAAAAACATTCATGTGTTCAAAAGGAAAAAGTTACCGTTTCTCAAATTTTTAACATTTTGTTTTCTGTAGATAGTTAAGATTTTTAGGCCTTTTGATCATGATCATTCCATGTGCTTTGTTTAATATCTCCTTAAAATGTAAACGGTGAAGAAAAAGCATTTTGCCGAAACCCGGGATTGGACCAGGGACCTTTAGATATTCAGTCTAACGCTCTCCCAACTGAGCTATTTCGGCCATATCTATACATTTTCTGGGGGGTTTGACACTCTGCAAATGTCAAGTGTCACACCTGGAGGGATATATTATAATTTTTCATTTGACTGTTTTTTGAAGCATGATTTCTATTTGAAACGCCTTCCATTTTGCTGTACATATTTAATAACATTCATTAACTATTTGTGAATGAGTAGAAAAAGACAGCAATTTTGCCATTTAATTTTTACATTTTCAGTTTGTCTCCATGCACCAGTATAATTCTGACCCTGTGCTTCTAGAATAGGTCATGGTCGCACATAAAACACAATTTGCATGCATAATGTTACATCAAGTTTTATTTTTTATGAGATGCAAACAATTGGAGCAAAAAAGAGACAAAAATTTAGAGAAAATATTATATTGATTGTTAATGTTAAAAGTGAGACCATTTGTCCCAAAATGTGCTGAAACATGTCAGAATGACATGGGCATTTCACATTTTTTAAACTATGATTACCTACTTGTTAAATTTTTGTTTATTAAGTATCGTTATGGTCTATTGATGTATGAGGTGAAAACTATGAAAGTAGACTTACCAGCAAATCCGTTTCTAGATATATTTCATGACAGCACTGTAGAAGGTTGATTCCCTACCCTAATAGGGACAGAGAACACAAAGAGGTGAAATAGTCCCTCCTCATTGACTGTCCAAAGGATTTTTCTAGTGCCAAAAGAACAACAGACATATGCACAAAAAATCTGTTTGATGTTCCTAGAGTTCTTTTTTGAGAGGACAAATTCAGATTCACTCCAAAGACTCTCAGGAAATTTTTCAAAACCACATTACTAAGTTTTGTTTGACCTCATCTAATCAATAAATGAAGATAAAGTTTCTTGAAATTAAATGTTGATGTCACCTCCAGGGGAGACTGCGACCTGAACGCAGCGCCTTAGACCGCTCGGCCATCCTGACTTGGATATGCAATTGGAACTTAACTCCTTCCATGCTAGTCAGCAGAAATGTTACCATTCCTTGTGATTAAAAACTTGTCACACCACCCCAAAAAAGTCAATAAATAACATTTTTTATATGCGTACTTTTCGTCTGCATTAATTTTTAAACCTCCATTTATTTTGTTTGGATATTAGAAATGTTATATTTCTCACAAATGCAGTGATGCACCACATTTCTTCAGAAACTACTGTTTGGCCACACAGCAGGGCTTTGAAAGGAAGAGCCCTATTTGGGTTTTGCAATGCAGATTTTGCAGGAATACCTTGCAGATGAAATTTGCAGAGTACCAAAACAGCAGAAAACCTCCCAAAGTGACCACATTTTAGAAATTATTTTGCCCAATGAGTTAATCAACACCTGCAATTACTATTGTCAGCCTATAGGTGTTTTCACTCTGAACCATCCAGCATTGCAAGTATGCCAGTTTAGTGCCCAGCTTTTGCTTGCAGAGACAAGCAACCCATACATTTTTAAGTGGGCTCTACTCACTGGAGCAATGTCAAATATGTAGATGCTTTGTCTCACCATTAAAGTAGAAACCTCCTATATTTCAAATTAAAGATGACGGACCTGTGTGGAGCTTGTGTTTTTTGCCTTTTTGACTTTGTCCACAGCATATTTTTTAAGGACATTTGTCTCAGTAATGCCTCAGTGTTTCAAAGTCAAACAAGCTGACTATAATCATTCAGCTAGTGTCTGATAAGTGCTGTCTGTTTCAGCTATCAGGTTACCTTTTAATCCTCTTACAGCTAAGTCAATCTGAAATAAAACAAAATAGAGGAAAAATTACTAAAAAACATTCATGTGTTCAAAAGGAAAAAGTTACCGTTTCTCAAATTTTTAACATTTTGTTTTCTGTAGATAGTTAAGATTTTTAGGCCTTTTGATCATGATCAGTCCATGTGCTTTGTTTAATATCTCCTTAAAATGTAAACGGTGAAGAAAAAGCATTTTGCCGAAACCCGGGACCTTTAGATCTTCAGTCTAATGCTCTCCCAACTGAGCTATTTCGGCCATATCTATACATTTTCTGGTGGGTTTGACACTCTGCAAATGTCAAGTGTCACACCTGGAGGGATATATTATAATTTTTCATTTGACTGTTTTTTGAAGCATGATTTCTATTTGAAACGCCTTCCATTTTGCTGCACATATTTAATAACATTCATTAACTATTTGTGAATGAGTAGAAAAAGACAGCAATTTTGCCATTGAATTTTTACATTTTCAGTTTGTCTCCATGCACCAGTATAATTCTGACCCCCTGCTTCTAGAATAGGTCATGGTCGCACATAAAACACAATTTGCATGCATAATGTTACATCAAGTTTTATTTTTTATGAGATGCAAACAATTGGAGCAAAAAAGAGACAAAAATTTAGAGAAAATATTTTATTGATTGTTAATGTTAAAAGTGAGACCATTTGTCCCAAAATGTGCTGAAACATGTCAGAATGACATGGGCATTTCACATTTTTTAAACTATGATTAGCTACTTGTTACGTTTTTGTTTATTAAGTATCGTTATGGTCTATTGATGTATGAGGTGAAAACTATGAAAGTAGACTTACCAGCAAATCCGTTTCTAGATATATTTCATGACAGCACTGTAGAAGGTTGATTCCCTACCCTAATAGGGACAGAGAACACAAAGAGGTGAAATAGTCCCTCCTCATTGACTGTCCAAAGGATTTTTCTAGTGCCAAAAGAACAACAGACATATGCACAAAAAATCTGTTTGATGTTCCTAGAGTTCTTTTTTGAGAGGACAAATTCAGATTCACTCCAAAGACTCTCAGGAAATTTTTCAAAACCACATTACTAAGTTTTGTTTGACCTCATCTAATCAATAAATGAAGAAAAAAGTTTCTTGAAATTAAAAGTTGATGTCAGAGGTGGGATTTGAACCACTTGTAAACGGTGAAGAAAAAGCATTTTGCCAAAACCCGGGATTGGACCAGGGACCTTTAGATCTTCAGTCTAACGCTCTCCCAACTGAGCTATTTCGGCCATATCTATACATTTTCTGAGGGGTTTGACACTCTGCAAATGTCAAGTGTCACACCTGGAGGGATATATTATAATTTTTCATTTGACTGTTTTTTGAAGCATGATTTCTATTTGAAACGCCTTCCATTTTGCTGTACATATTTAATAACATTCATTAACTATTTGTGAATGAGTAGAAAAAGACAGCAATTTTGCCATTGAATTTTTACATTTTCAGTTTGTCTCCATGCACCAGTATAATTCTGACCCTGTGCTTCTAGAATAGGTCATGGTCGCACATAAAACACAATTTGCATGCATAATGTTACATCAAGTTTTATTTTTTATGAGATGCAAACAATTGGAGCAAAAAAGAGACAAAAATTTAGAGAAAATATTATATTGATTGTTAATGTTAAAAGTGAGACCATTTGTCCCAAAATGTGCTGAAACATGTCAGAATGACATGGGCATTTCACATTTTTTAAACTATGATTACCTACTTGTTAAATTTTTGTTTATTAAGTATCGTTATGGTCTATTGATGTATGAGGTGAAAACTATGAAAGTAGACTTACCAGCAAATCCGTTTCTAGATATATTTCATGACAGCACTGTAGAAGGTTGATTCCCTACCCTAATAGGGACAGAGAACACAAAGAGGTGAAATAGTCCCTCCTCATTGACTGTCCAAAGGATTTTTCTAGTGCCAAAAGAACAACAGACATATGCACAAAAAATCTGTTTGATGTTCCTAGAGTTCTTTTTTGAGAGGACAAATTCAGATTCACTCCAAAGACTCTCAGGAAATTTTTCAAAACCACATTACTAAGTTTTGTTTGACCTCATCTAATCAATAAATGAAGATAAAGTTTCTTGAAATTAAATGTTGATGTCACCTCCAGGGGAGACTGCGACCTGAACGCAGCGCCTTAGACCGCTCGGCCATCCTGACTTGGATATGCAATTGGAACTTAACTCCTTCCATGCTAGTCAGCAGAAATGTTACCATTCCTTGTGATTAAAAACTTGTCACACCACCCCAAAAAAGTCAATAAATAACATTTTTTATATGCGTACTTTTCGTCTGCATTAATTTTTAAACCTCCATTTATTTTGTTTGGATATTAGAAATGTTATATTTCTCACAAATGCAGTGATGCACCACATTTCTTCAGAAACTACTGTTTGGCCACACAGCAGGGCTTTGAAAGGAAGAGCCCTATTTGGGTTTTGCAATGCAGATTTTGCAGGAATACCTTGCAGATGAAATTTGCAGAGTACCAAAACAGCAGAAAACCTCCCAAAGTGACCACATTTTAGAAATTATTTTGCCCAATGAGTTAATCAACACCTGCAATTACTATTGTCAGCCTATAGGTGTTTTCACTCTGAACCATCCAGCATTGCAAGTATGCCAGTTTAGTGCCCAGCTTTTGCTTGCAGAGACAAGCAACCCATACATTTTTAAGTGGGCTCTACTCACTGGAGCAATGTCAAATATGTAGATGCTTTGTCTCACCATTAAAGTAGAAACCTCCTATATTTCAAATTAAAGATGACGGACCTGTGTGGAGCTTGTGTTTTTTGCCTTTTTGACTTTGTCCACAGCATATTTTTTAAGGACATTTGTCTCAGTAATGCCTCAGTGTTTCAAAGTCAAACAAGCTGACTATAATCATTCAGCTAGTGTCTAATAAGTGCTGTCTGTTTCAGCTATCAGGTTACCTTTTAATCCTCTTACAGCTAAGTCAATCTGAAATAAAACAAAATAGAGGAAAAATTACTAAAAAACATTCATGTGTTCAAAAGGAAAAAGTTACCGTTTCTCAAATTTTTAACATTTTGTTTTCTGTAGATAGTTAAGATTTTTAGGCCTTTTGATCATGATCAGTCCATGTGCTTTGTTTAATATCTCCTTAAAATGTAAACGGTGAAGAAAAAGCATTTTGCCGAAACCCGGGACCTTTAGATATTCAGTCTAACGCTCTCCCAACTGAGCTATTTCGGCCATATCTATACATTTTCTGGGGGGTTTGACACTCTGCAAATGTCAAGTGTCACACCTGGAGGGATATATTATAATTTTTCATTTGACTGTTTTTTGAAGCATGATTTCTATTTGAAACGCCTTCCATTTTGCTGTACATATTTAATAACATTCATTAACTATTTGTGAATGAGTAGAAAAAGACAGCAATTTTGCCATTGAATTTTTACATTTTCAGTTTGTCTCCATGCACCAGTATAATTCTGACCCTGTGCTTCTAGAATAGGTCATGGTCGCACATAAAACACAATTTGCATGCATAATGTTACATCAAGTTTTATTTTTTATGAGATGCAAACAATTGGAGCAAAAAAGAGACAAAAATTTAGAGAAAATATTATATTGATTGTTAATGTTAAAAGTGAGACCATTTGTCCCAAAATGTGCTGAAACATGTCAGAATGACATGGGCATTTCACATTTTTTAAACTATGATTACCTACTTGTTAAATTTTTGTTTATTAAGTATCGTTATGGTCTATTGATGTATGAGGTGAAAACTATGAAAGTAGACTTACCAGCAAATCCGTTTCTAGATATATTTCATGACAGCACTGTAGAAGGTTGATTCCCTACCCTAATAGGGACAGAGAACACAAAGAGGTGAAATAGTCCCTCCTCATTGACTGTCCAAAGGATTTTTCTAGTGCCAAAAGAACAACAGACATATGCACAAAAAATCTGTTTGATGTTCCTAGAGTTCTTTTTTGAGAGGACAAATTCAGATTCACTCCAAAGACTCTCAGGAAATTTTTCAAAACCACATTACTAAGTTTTGTTTGACCTCATCTAATCAATAAATGAAGATAAAGTTTCTTGAAATTAAATGTTGATGTCAGAAGTGGGATTTGAGCCCACACCTCAAGGGAAGACTGCGACTTAAAGGCAGCGCGTTAGACCGCTCGGCCATCCTGACTTCGATATGCAAATGGAACTTAACTACTTCCATGGTAGTCAGCAGAAATGTTATCATTTCTTGTGATTAAAAACTTGTCACACCACCCTAAAAAAGTTAATAAACAACATTTTTTATATGCGTACTTTTTGTCTGCATTAATTTTTAAACCTCCATTTATTTTGTTTTGATATTAGAAATGTTAGATTTCTCACAAATGCGGTGATGCACCACATTTCTTCAGAAACTACTGTTTGGCCACACAGCAGGGCTTTGAAAGGAAGAGCCCTATTTGGGTTTTGCAATGCAGATTTTGCAGGAATACCTTGCAGATGAAATTTGCAGAGTACCAAAACAGCAGAAAACCTCCCAAAGTGACCACATTTTAGAAATTATTTTGCACAATGAGTTAATCAACACCTGCAATTACTATTGTCAGCCTATAGGTGTTTTCACTCTGAACCATCCAGCATTGCAAGTATGCCAGTTTAGTGCCCAGCTTTTGCTTGCAGAGACAAGCAACCCATACAGTTTTAAGTGGGCTCTACTCACTGGAGCAATGTCAAATATGTAGATGCTTTGTCTCACCATTAAAGTAGAAACCTCCTATATTTCAAATTAAAGATGACGGTCCTGCGTGGAGCTTGTGTTTTTTGCCTTTTTGACTTTGTCCACAGCATATTTTTTTAAGGACATTTGTCTCAGTAATGCCTCAGTGTTTCAAAGTCAAACAAGCTGACTATAATCATTCAGCTAGTGTCTGATAAGTGCTGTCTGTTTCAGCTATCAGGTTACCTTTTAATCCTCTTACAGCTAAGTCAATCTGAAATAAAACAAAATAGAGGAAAAATTACTAAAAAACATTCATGTGTTCAAAAGGAAAAAGTTACCGTTTCTCAAATTTTTAACATTTTGTTTTCTGTAGATAGTTAAGATTTTTAGGCCTTTTGATCATGATCAGTCCATGTGCTTTGTTTAATATCTCCTTAAAATGTAAACGGTGAAGAAAAAGCATTTTGCCGAAACCCGGGACCTTTAGATATTCAGTCTAACGCTCTCCCAACTGAGCTATTTCGGCCATATCTATACATTTTCTGGGGGGTTTGACACTCTGCAAATGTCAAGTGTCACACCTGGAGGGATATATTATAATTTTTCATTTGACTGTTTTTTGAAGCATGATTTCTATTTGAAACGCCTTCCATTTTGCTGTACATATTTAATAACATTCATTAACTATTTGTGAATGAGTAGAAAAAGACAGCAATTTTGCCATTGAATTTTTACATTTTCAGTTTGTCTCCATGCACCAGTATAATTCTGACCCTGTGCTTCTAGAATAGGTCATGGTCGCACATAAAACACAATTTGCATGCATAATGTTACATCAAGTTTTATTTTTTATGAGATGCAAACAATTGGAGCAAAAAAGAGACAAAAATTTAGAGAAAATATTATATTGATTGTTAATGTTAAAAGTGAGACCATTTGTCCCAAAATGTGCTGAAACATGTCAGAATGACATGGGCATTTCACATTTTTTAAACTATGGTTAGCTACTTGTTACGTTTTTGTTTATTAAGTATCGTTATGGTCTATTGATGTATGAGGTGAAAACTATGAAAGTAGACTTACCAGCAAATCCGTTTCTAGATATATTTCATGACAGCACTGTAGAAGGTCGATTCCCTACCCTAATAGGGACAGAGAACACAAAGAGGTGAAATAGTCCCTCCTCATTGACTGTCCAAAGGATTTTTCTAGTGCCAAAAGAACAACAGACATATGCACAAAAAATCTGTTTGATGTTCCTAGAGTTCTTTTTTGAGAGGACAAATTCAGATTCACTCCAAAGACTCTCAGGAAATTTTTCAAAACCACATTACTAAGTTTTGTTTGACCTCATCTAATCAATAAATGAAGAAAAAAGTTTCTTGAAATTAAAAGTCGATGTCAGAGGTGGGATTTGAACCACTTGTAAACGGTGAAGAAAAAGCATTTTGCCAAAACCCGGGATTGGACCAGGGACCTTTAGATCTTCAGTCTAACGCTCTCCCAACTGAGCTATTTCGGCCATATCTATACATTTTCTGGGGGGTTTGACACTCTGCAAATGTCAAGTGTCACACCTGGAGGGATATATTATAATTTTTCATTTGACTGTTTTTTGAAGCATGATTTCTATTTGAAACGCCTTCCATTTTGCTGTACATATTTAATAACATTCATTAACTATTTGTGAATGAGTAGAAAAAGACAGCAATTTTGCCATTGAATTTTTACATTTTCAGTTTGTCTCCATGCACCAGTATAATTCTGACCCTGTGCTTCTAGAATAGGTCATGGTCGCACATAAAACACAATTTGCATGCATAATGTTACATCAAGTTTTATTTTTTATGAGATGCAAACAATTGGAGCAAAAAAGAGACAAAAATTTAGAGAAAATATTATATTGATTGTTAATGTTAAAAGTGAGACCATTTGTCCCAAAATGTGCTGAAACATGTCAGAATGACATGGGCATTTCACATTTTTTAAACTATGATTACCTACTTGTTAAATTTTTGTTTATTAAGTATCGTTATGGTCTATTGATGTATGAGGTGAAAACTATGAAAGTAGACTTACCAGCAAATCCGTTTCTAGATATATTTCATGACAGCACTGTAGAAGGTTGATTCCCTACCCTAATAGGGACAGAGAACACAAAGAGGTGAAATAGTCCCTCCTCATTGACTGTCCAAAGGATTTTTCTAGTGCCAAAAGAACAACAGACATATGCACAAAAAATCTGTTTGATGTTCCTAGAGTTCTTTTTTGAGAGGACAAATTCAGATTCACTCCAAAGACTCTCAGGAAATTTTTCAAAACCACATTACTAAGTTTTGTTTGACCTCATCTAATCAATAAATGAAGATAAAGTTTCTTGAAATTAAATGTTGATGTCACCTCCAGGGGAGACTGCGACCTGAACGCAGCGCCTTAGACCGCTCGGCCATCCTGACTTGGATATGCAATTGGAACTTAACTCCTTCCATGCTAGTCAGCAGAAATGTTACCATTCCTTGTGATTAAAAACTTGTCACACCACCCCAAAAAAGTCAATAAATAACATTTTTTATATGCGTACTTTTCGTCTGCATTAATTTTTAAACCTCCATTTATTTTGTTTGGATATTAGAAATGTTATATTTCTCACAAATGCAGTGATGCACCACATTTCTTCAGAAACTACTGTTTGGCCACACAGCAGGGCTTTGAAAGGAAGAGCCCTATTTGGGTTTTGCAATGCAGATTTTGCAGGAATACCTTGCAGATGAAATTTGCAGAGTACCAAAACAGCAGAAAACCTCCCAAAGTGACCACATTTTAGAAATTATTTTGCCCAATGAGTTAATCAACACCTGCAATTACTATTGTCAGCCTATAGGTGTTTTCACTCTGAACCATCCAGCATTGCAAGTATGCCAGTTTAGTGCCCAGCTTTTGCTTGCAGAGACAAGCAACCCATACATTTTTAAGTGGGCTCTACTCACTGGAGCAATGTCAAATATGTAGATGCTTTGTCTCACCATTAAAGTAGAAACCTCCTATATTTCAAATTAAAGATGACGGACCTGTGTGGAGCTTGTGTTTTTTGCCTTTTTGACTTTGTCCACAGCATATTTTTTAAGGACATTTGTCTCAGTAATGCCTCAGTGTTTCAAAGTCAAACAAGCTGACTATAATCATTCAGCTAGTGTCTAATAAGTGCTGTCTGTTTCAGCTATCAGGTTACCTTTTAATCCTCTTACAGCTAAGTCAATCTGAAATAAAACAAAATAGAGGAAAAATTACTAAAAAACATTCATGTGTTCAAAAGGAAAAAGTTACCGTTTCTCAAATTTTTAACATTTTGTTTTCTGTAGATAGTTAAGATTTTTAGGCCTTTTGATCATGATCAGTCCATGTGCTTTGTTTAATATCTCCTTAAAATGTAAACGGTGAAGAAAAAGCATTTTGCCGAAACCCGGGACCTTTAGATATTCAGTCTAACGCTCTCCCAACTGAGCTATTTCGGCCATATCTATACATTTTCTGGGGGGTTTGACACTCTGCAAATGTCAAGTGTCACACCTGGAGGGATATATTATAATTTTTCATTTGACTGTTTTTTGAAGCATGATTTCTATTTGAAACGCCTTCCATTTTGCTGTACATATTTAATAACATTCATTAACTATTTGTGAATGAGTAGAAAAAGACAGCAATTTTGCCATTGAATTTTTACATTTTCAGTTTGTCTCCATGCACCAGTATAATTCTGACCCTGTGCTTCTAGAATAGGTCATGGTCGCACATAAAACACAATTTGCATGCATAATGTTACATCAAGTTTTATTTTTTATGAGATGCAAACAATTGGAGCAAAAAAGAGACAAAAATTTAGAGAAAATATTATATTGATTGTTAATGTTAAAAGTGAGACCATTTGTCCCAAAATGTGCTGAAACATGTCAGAATGACATGGGCATTTCCATTTTTTAAACTATGATTAGCTACTTGTTACGTTTTTGTTTATTAAGTATCGTTATGGTCTATTGATGTATGAGGTGAAAACTATGAAAGTAGACTTACCAGCAAATCCGTTTCTAGATATATTTCATGACAGCACTGTAGAAGGTTGATTCCCTACCCTAATAGGGACAGAGAACACAAAGAGGTGAAATAGTCCCTCCTCATTGACTGTCCAAAGGATTTTTCTAGTGCCAAAAGAACAACAGACATATGCACAAAAAATCTGTTTGATGTTCCTAGAGTTCTTTTTTGAGAGGACAAATTCAGATTCACTCCAAAGACTCTCAGGAAATTTTTCAAAACCACATTACTAAGTTTTGTTTGACCTCATCTAATCAATAAATGAAGAAAAAAGTTTCTTGAAATTAAAAGTTGATGTCAGAGGTGGGATTTGAACCACTTGTAAACGGTGAAGAAAAAGCATTTTGCCAAAACCCGGGATTGGACCAGGGACCTTTAGATCTTCAGTCTAACGCTCTCCCAACTGAGCTATTTCGGCCATATCTATACATTTTCTGGGGGGTTTGACACTCAGCAAATGTCAAGTGTCACACCTGGAGGGATATATTATAATTTTTCATTTGACTGTTTTTTGAAGCATGATTTCTATTTGAAACGCCTTGCATTTTGCTGTACATATTTAATAACATTCATTAACTATTTGTGAATGAGTAGAAAAAGACAGCAATTTTGCCATTGAATTTTTACATTTTCAGTTTGTCTCCATGCACCAGTATAATTCTGACCCTGTGCTTCTAGAATAGGTCATGGTCGCACATAAAACACAATTTGCATGCATAATGTTACATCAAGTTTTATTTTTTATGAGATGCAAACAATTGGAGCAAAAAAGAGACAAAAATTTAGAGAAAATATTATATTGATTGTTAATGTTAAAAGTGAGACCATTTGTCCCAAAATGTGCTGAAACATGTCAGAATGACATGGGCATTTCACATTTTTTAAACTATGATTACCTACTTGTTAAATTTTTGTTTATTAAGTATCGTTATGGTCTATTGATGTATGAGGTGAAAACGATGAAAGTAGACTTACCAGCAAATCCGTTTCTAGATATATTTCATGACAGCACTGTAGAAGGTTGATTCCCTACCCTAATAGGGACAGAGAACACAAAGAGGTGAAATAGTCCCTCCTCATTGACTGTCCAAAGGATTTTTCTAGTGCCAAAAGAACAACAGACATATGCACAAAAAATCTGTTTGATGTTCCTAGAGTTCTTTTTTGAGAGGACAAATTCAGATTCACTCCAAAGACTCTCAGGAAATTTTTCAAAACCACATTACTAAGTTTTGTTTGACCTCATCTAATCAATAAATGAAGATAAAGTTTCTTGAAATTAAATGTTGATGTCACCTCCAGGGGAGACTGCGACCTGAACGCAGCGCCTTAGACCGCTCGGCCATCCTGACTTGGATATGCAATTGGAACTTAACTCCTTCCATGCTAGTCAGCAGAAATGTTACCATTCCTTGTGATTAAAAACTTGTCACACCACCCCAAAAAAGTCAATAAATAACATTTTTTATATGCGTACTTTTCGTCTGCATTAATTTTTAAACCTCCATTTATTTTGTTTGGATATTAGAAATGTTATATTTCTCACAAATGCAGTGATGCACCACATTTCTTCAGAAACTACTGTTTGGCCACACAGCAGGGCTTTGAAAGGAAGAGCCCTATTTGGGTTTTGCAATGCAGATTTTGCAGGAATACCTTGCAGATGAAATTTGCAGAGTACCAAAACAGCAGAAAACCTCCCAAAGTGACCACATTTTAGAAATTATTTTGCCCAATGAGTTAATCAACACCTGCAATTACTATTGTCAGCCTATAGGTGTTTTCACTCTGAACCATCCAGCATTGCAAGTATGCCAGTTTAGTGCCCAGCTTTTGCTTGCAGAGACAAGCAACCCATACATTTTTAAGTGGGCTCTACTCACTGGAGCAATGTCAAATATGTAGATGCTTTGTCTCACCATTAAAGTAGAAACCTCCTTTATTTCAAATTAAAGATGACGGACCTGTGTGGAGCTTGTGTTTTTTGCCTTTTTGACTTTGTCCACAGCATATTTTTTAAGGACATTTGTCTCAGTAATGCCTCAGTGTTTCAAAGTCAAACAAGCTGACTATAATCATTCAGCTAGTGTCTAATAAGTGCTGTCTGTTTCAGCTATCAGGTTACCTTTTAATCCTCTTACAGCTAAGTCAATCTGAAATAAAACAAAATAGAGGAAAAATTACTAAAAAACATTCATGTGTTCAAAAGGAAAAAGTTACCGTTTCTCAAATTTTTAACATTTTGTTTTCTGTAGATAGTTAAGATTTTTAGGCCTTTTGATCATGATCAGTCCATGTGCTTTGTTTAATATCTCCTTAAAATGTAAACGGTGAAGAAAAAGCATTTTGCCGAAACCCGGGACCTTTAGATATTCAGTCTAACGCTCTCCCAACTGAGCTATTTCGGCCATATCTATACATTTTCTGGGGGGTTTGACACTCTGCAAATGTCAAGTGTCACACCTGGAGGGATATATTATAATTTTTCATTTGACTGTTTTTTGAAGCATGATTTCTATTTGAAACGCCTTCCATTTTGCTGTACATATTTAATAACATTCATTAACTATTTGTGAATGAGTAGAAAAAGACAGCAATTTTGCCATTGAATTTTTACATTTTCAGTTTGTCTCCATGCACCAATATAATTCTGACCCTGTGCTTCTAGAATAGGTCATGGTCGCACATAAAACACAATTTGCATGCATAATGTTACATCAAGTTTTATTTTTTATGAGATGCAAACAATTGGAGCAAAAAAGAGACAAAAATTTAGAGAAAATATTATATTGATTGTTAATGTTAAAAGTGAGACCATTTGTCCCAAAATGTGCTGAAACATGTCAGAATGACATGGGCATTTCACATTTTTTAAACTATGATTACCTACTTGTTAAATTTTTGTTTATTAAGTATCGTTATGGTCTATTGATGTATGAGGTGAAAACTATGAAAGTAGACTTACCAGCAAATCCGTTTCTAGATATATTTCATGACAGCACTGTAGAAGGTTGATTCCCTACCCTAATAGGGACAGAGAACACAAAGAGGTGAAATAGTCCCTCCTCATTGACTGTCCAAAGGATTTTTCTAGTGCCAAAAGAACAACAGACATATGCACAAAAAATCTGTTTGATGTTCCTAGAGTTCTTTTTTGAGAGGACAAATTCAGATTCACTCCAAAGACTCTCAGGAAATTTTTCAAAACCACATTACTAAGTTTTGTTTGACCTCATCTAATCAATAAATGAAGATAAAGTTTCTTGAAATTAAATGTTGATGTCAGAAGTGGGATTTGAGCCCACACCTCAAGGGAAGACTGCGACCTGAAGGCAGCGCCTTAGACCGCTCGGCCATCCTGACTTCGATATGCAAATGGAACTTAACTACTTCCATGGTAGTCAGCAGAAATGTTATCATTTCTTGTGATTAAAAACTTGTCACACCACCCTAAAAAAGTTAATAAACAACATTTTTTATATGCGTACTTTTCGTCTGCATTAATTTTTAAACCTCCATTTATTTTGTTTTGATATTAGAAATGTTAGATTTCTCACAAATGCGGTGATGCACCACATTTCTTCAGAAACTACTGTTTGGCCACACAGCAGGGCTTTGAAAGGAAGAGCCCTATTTGGGTTTTGCAATGCAGATTTTGCAGGAATACCTTGCAGATGAAATTTGCAGAGTACCAAAACAGCAGAAAACATCCCAAAGTGACCACATTTTAGAAATTATTTTGCACAATGAGTTAATCAACACCTGCAATTACTATTGTCAGCCTATAGGTGTTTTCACTCTGAACCATCCAGCATTGCAAGTATGCCAGTTTAGTGCCCAGCTTTTGCTTGCAGAGACAAGCAACCCATACAGTTTTAAGTGGGCTCTACTCACTGGAGCAATGTCAAATATGTAGATGCTTTGTCTCACCATTAAAGTAGAAACCTCCTATATTTCAAATTAAAGATGACGGTCCTGCGTGGAGCTTGTGTTTTTTGCCTTTTTGACTTTGTCCACAGCATATTTTTTTAAGGACATTTGTCTCAGTAATGCCTCAGTGTTTCAAAGTCAAACAAGCTGACTATAATCATTCAGCTAGTGTCTGATAAGTGCTGTCTGTTTCAGCTATCAGGTTACCTTTTAATCCTCTTACAGCTAAGTCAATCTGAAATAAAACAAAATAGAGGAAAAATTACTAAAAAACATTCATGTGTTCAAAAGGAAAAAGTTACCGTTTCTCAAATTTTTAACATTTTGTTTTCTGTAGATAGTTAAGATTTTTAGGCCTTTTGATCATGATCAGTCCATGTGCTTTGTTTAATATCTCCTTAAAATGTAAACGGTGAAGAAAAAGCATTTTGCCGAAACCCGGGATTGGACCAAGGACCTTTAGATCTTCAGTCTAACGCTCTCCCAACTGAGCTATTTCGGCCATATCTATACATTTTCTGGTGGGTTTGACACTCTGCAAATGTCAAGTGTCACACCTGGAGGGATATATTATAATTTTTCATTTGACTGTTTTTTGAAGCATGATTTCTATTTGAAACGCCTTCCATTTTGCTGTACATATTTAATAACATTCATTAACTATTTGTGAATGAGTAGAAAAAGACAGCAATTTTGCCATTGAATTTTTACATTTTCAGTTTGTCTCCATGCACCAGTATAATTCTGACCCCCTGCTTCTAGAATAGGTCATGGTCGCACATAAAACACAATTTGCATGCATAATGTTACATCAAGTTTTATTTTTTATGAGATGCAAACAATTGGAGCAAAAAAGAGACAAAAATTAAGAGAAAATATTTTATTGATTGTTAATGTTAAAAGTGAGACCATTTGTCCCAAAATGTGCTGAAACATGTCAGAATGACATGGGCATTTCACATTTTTTAAACTATGATTAGCTACTTGTTACGTTTTTGTTTATTAAGTATCGTTATGGTCTATTGATGTATGAGGTGAAAACTATGAAAGTAGACTTACCAGCAAATCCGTTTCTAGATATATTTCATGACAGCACTGTAGAAGGTTGATTCCCTACCCTAATAGGGACAGAGAACACAAAGAGGTGAAATAGTCCCTCCTCATTGACTGTCCAAAGGATTTTTCTAGTGCCAAAAGAACAACAGACATATGCACAAAAAATCTGTTTGATGTTCCTAGAGTTCTTTTTTGAGAGGACAAATTCAGATTCACTCCAAAGACTCTCAGGAAATTTTTCAAAACCACATTACTAAGTTTTGTTTGACCTCATCTAATCAATAAATGAAGAAAAAAGTTTCTTGAAATTAAAAGTTGATGTCAGAGGTGGGATTTGAACCACTTGTAAACGGTGAAGAAAAAGCATTTTGCCAAAACCCGGGATTGGACCAGGGACCTTTAGATCTTCAGTCTAACGCTCTCCCAACTGAGCTATTTCGGCCATATCTATACATTTTCTGGGGGGTTTGACACTCTGCAAATGTCAAGTGTCACACCTGGAGGGATATATTATAATTTTTCATTTGACTGTTTTTTGAAGCATGATTTCTATTTGAAACGCCTTCCATTTTGCTGTACATATTTAATAACATTCATTAACTATTTGTGAATGAGTAGAAAAAGACAGCAATTTTGCCATTGAATTTTTACATTTTCAGTTTGTCTCCATGCACCAGTATAATTCTGACCCTGTGCTTCTAGAATAGGTCATGGTCGCACATAAAACACAATTTGCATGCATAATGTTACATCAAGATTTATTTTTATGAGATGCAAACAATTGGAGCAAAATAGAGACAAAAATTTAGAGAAAATATTTTATTGATTGTTAATGTTAAAAGTGAGACCATTTGTCCCAAAATGTGCTGAAACATGTCAGAATGACATGGGCATTTCACATTTTTTAAACTATGATTAACTACTTGTTAAGTTTTTGTTTATTAAGTATCGTTATGGTCTATTGATGTATGAGGTGAAAACTATGAAAGTAGACTTACCAGCAAATCCGTTTCTAGATATATTTCATGACAGCACTGTAGAAGGTTGATTCCCTACCCTAATAGGGACAGAGAACACAAAGAGGTGAAATAGTCCCTCCTCATTGACTGTCCAAAGGATTTTTCTAGTGCCAAAAGAACAACAGACATATGCACAAAAAATCTGTTTGATGTTCCTAGAGTTCTATTTTGAGAGGACAAATTCAGATTCACTCCAAAGACTCTCAGGAAATTTTTCAAAACCACATTACTAAGTTTTGTTTGACCTCATCTAATCAATAAATGAAGATAGTTTCTTGAAATTAAATGTTGATGTCAGAAGTGGGAGAAGTGGGAGTCTGCGACCTGAACGCAGCGCCTTAGACCGCTCGGCCATCCTGACTTCGATATGCAATTGGAACTTAACTCCTTCCATGCTAGTCAGCAGAAATGTTACCATTTCTTGTGATTAAAAACTTGTCACACCACCCCAAAAAAGTCAATAAATAACATTTTTTATATGCGTACTTTTCGTCTGCATTAATTTTTAAACCTCCATTTATTTTGTTTGGATATTAGAAATGTTAGATTTCTCACAAATGCGGTGATGCGCCACATTTCTTCAGAAACTACTGTTTGGCCACACAGCAGGGCTTTGAAAGGAAGAGCCCTATTTGGGTTTTGCAATGCAGATTTTGCAGGAATACCTTGCAGATGAAATTTGCAGAGTACCAAAACAGCAGAAAACCTCCCAAAGTGACCACATTTTAGAAATTATTTTGCACAATGAGTTAATCAACACCTGCAATTACTATTGTCAGCCTATAGGTGTTTTCACTCTGAACCATCCAGCATTGCAAGTATGCCAGTTTAGTGCCCAGCTTTTGCTTGCAGAGACAAGCAACCCATACATTTTTAAGTGGGCTCTACTCACTGGAGCAATGTCAAATATGTAGATGCTTTGTCTCACCATTAAAGTAGAAACCTCCTATATTTCAAATTAAAGATGACGGACCTTTGTGGAGCTTGTGTTTTTTACCTTTTTGACTTTGTCCACAGCATATTTTTTAAGGACATTTGTCTCAGTAATGCCTCAGTGTTTCAAAGTCAAACAAGCTGACTATAATCATTCAGCTAGTGTCTGATAAGTGCTGACTGTTTCAGCTATCAGGTTACCTTTTAATCCTCTTACAGCTAAGTCAATCTGAAATAAAACAAAATAGAGGAAAAATTACTAAAAAACATTCATGTGTTCAAAAGGAAAAAGTTACCGTTTCTCAAATTTTTAACATTTTGTTTTCTGTAGATAGTTAAGATTTTTAGGCCTTTTGATCATGATCAGTCCATGTGCTTTGTTTAATATCTCCTTAAAATGTAAACGGTGAAGAAAAAGCATTTTGCCGAAACCCGGGACCTTTAGATCTTCAGTCTAACGCTCTCACAACTGAGCTATTTCGGCCATATATATACATTTTCTGGTGGGTTTGACACTCTGCAAATGTCAAGTGTCACACGTGGAGGGATATATTATAATTTTTCATTTGACTGTTTTTTGAAGCATGATTTCTATTTGAAACGCCTTCCATTTTGCTGCACATATTTAATAACATTCATTAACTATTTGTGAATGAGTAGAAAAAGACAGCAATTTTGCCATTGAATTTTTACATTTTCAGTTTGTCTCCATGCACCAGTATAATTCTGACCCTGTGCTTCTAGAATAGGTCATGGTCGCACATAAAACACAATTTGCATGCATAATGTTACATCAAGTTTTATTTTTTATGAGATGCAAACAATTGGAGCAAAAAAGAGACAAAAATTTAGAGAAAATATTATATTGATTGTTAATGTTAAAAGTGAGACCATTTGTCCCAAAATGTGCTGAAACATGTCAGAATGACATGGGCATTTCACATTTTTTAAACTATGATTAGCTACTTGTTACGTTTTTGTTTATTAAGTATCGTTATGGTCTATTGATGTATGAGGTGAAAAATATGAAAGTAGACTTACCAGCAAATCCGTTTCTAGATATATTTCATGACAGCACTGTAGAAGGTTGATTCCCTACCCTAATAGGGACAGAGAACACAAAGAGGTGAAATAGTCCCTCCTCATTGACTGTCCAAAGGATTTTTCTAGTGCCAAAAGAACAACAGACATATGCACAAAAAATCTGTTTGATGTTCCTAGAGTTCTTTTTTGAGAGGACAAATTCAGATTCACTCCAAAGACTCTCAGTAAATTTTTCAAAACCACATTACTAAGTTTTGTTTGACCTCATCTAATCAATAAATGAAGATAAAGTTTGTTGAAATTAAATATTGATGTCAGAAGTGGGATTTGAACCCACGTCTCCAGGGGAGACTGCGACCTGTACGCAGCGCCTTAGACTGCTCCGCCATCCTGACTTCAACATGCAATTGGAACTTAACTCCTTCCATGCTAGTCAGCAGAAATGTTACCATTCCTTGTGATTAAAAACTTGTCACACCACCCCAAAAAAGTCAACAAATAACATTTTTTATATGCGTACTTTTCGTCTGCATTAATTTTTAAACCTCCATTTATTTTGTTTGGATATTAGAAATGTTAGATTTCTCACAAATGCGGTGATGCACCACATTTCTTAAGAAACTACTGTTTGGCCACACAGAAGGGCTTTGAAAGGAAGAGCCCTATTTGGGTTTTGCAATGCAGATTTTGCAGGAATACCTTGCAGATGAAATTTGCAGAGTACCAAAACAGCAGAAAACCTCCCAAAGTGACCACATTTTAGAAATTATTTTGCACAATGAGTTAATCAACACCTGCAATTACTATTGTCAGCCTATAGGTGTTTTCACTCTGAACCATCCAGCATTGCAAGTATGCCAGTTTAGTGCCCAGCTTTTGCTTGCAGAGACAAGCAACCCATACATTTTTAAGTGGGCTCTACTTGTGACATCGGCGGTTAAGCCCGCCGATGCCCCTTTCGCTGCGGCGGCCGCTGCGGCATCCCCTCACCTGCGCGCTCCCGCTCGGTCACGTGCCCGCCGTCAGTTCCTCTTCTCCTCGGCTCCTCCTTCCCGCCCCCTGGTTCGCGCTCGCCGCCGTCTTTCCTCTCTCTCCCATGATGGGCGGAGCTGAGGGGCGGGCCTGGTCTCCCCTGCGATGGGCGGCGCCGAGGGGCGGGTTTGGGTGACGAGCATCCGGGGGCTGCTGTACTTCAGGCGTCCTCGCAGTTAGGAGGACGCCTGACGATCGTGTAGTTTTCCTGCACTCTCTGGCCTCTACAGTTCTACTGTAGCTTTCCGCGTTCCGCCTGACACTCCCTGTCGCTCTCTGTCTCCTGCGTCCTTCCCTCCCAGCCTGCCTGTGCACTGTCTCCCATCTCCGGTGCCGTCCTCCTCCTTCTGCCCGTCTAGGTCCTCCCACGTACCATTGCCTTCCCTCTCCTTCTGTCCGTGGAGCCGTCCCTCTTGGTTCCGGCTGTCGCGCCTCCGTCCTCTGTGGTCCTGCCCCAAACGATCCCTGTATAGGGGTCGGTCTTCACCTGGCGTGCTCGACCCTGGGGCTCCGGATCCGCGATCCAGAGGGTCCACTCTCTATCTTAGGTACCCCTAGCGTTACAGTATCGTCAGGCCATGGACCCCGCCGGTGCCGCGGCTGCCACTCAAAAGGAACTGCTCTTCCTTAGAGAAAATCAGAACCGTATCATGTCATTCATGAAGTCCATGGACACCCGGCTCTCCGCTCTTCAGACCGCAGACCCAGCACACGCACCCCTATTAGTCAGTCTCCAGCAGGAGCTCGCACAACAGCGCGATGCTCAGTCTCACATTTTGGGGTATATGGCCTCCGTGGATGATAGGCTGCTTTCTTTGCAGTCCTCTACGGCCGCTTCCACCCTAGCCCGGGACACCGTCTCTACTCCCCCTCCCCGTCTCGGTAAACCACCCAGGTACTGTGGGGACCCAAAATTGTGTAGGGGATTTTTAAATCAGTGCAGGTTGCACTTTGATCTTTCGCCCCAACAGTATCCTACGGACCGTGCTAAAGTGGCCTTTATAATCTCCCACCTTGAGGGGGAGGCGTTGGCTTGGGTGAATCCATTATGGGAGAGGGATGACCCGGTGGTGACCAACATCCAGTGTTTTTTGGAGACATTTCGCAAGGTTTTCGATGAACCTGGACGCCTTGCTTCCTCCACTGAGGCCCTTTTTAACCTCTGCCAGGGGTCCCTTACGGTAGGGCAATACGCCATCCGTTTTCGGACCTTGTCCTCGGAGCTGGGGTGGAATAATGAAGCCCTGGTTGGTGCGTTTTGGAGAGGACTTTCTGGTAAAATCAAAGACGAGTTGGCAGGGCGTGACCTCCCTACCACCCTGGAGGATCTCATCTCCTTGGCTACTCGTATTGATCTGCGTTTTCAGGAGCGCGCCCGAGAGTCGGCTAGGGAGAAGAGGTCCTTTAGGTTATACCAAGCTCCTATTCCGCGCACCGTTGCCCCTCCTAGTAACACCGCTCCTGAGCCCATGCAAGTTGATCGTATCAAGTTGTCTGAACAACGGCGTAGGGAGAGAATGTCCAAGGGACTCTGTCTCTATTGTGGAGGGGCCAACCACTTCATACGCACTTGTCCTGAGAGACCGGGAAACGCATCCGCCTAGGCCAGGTAGGAGAGGGCCCCCTAGGTGATTCTACCCCCTCTCTACCACTTACTGTTTCAGCTCTGCTTATTTCAGGACGGGGGCGTAGCTCTGTGGAGGCGTATGTGGACTCGGGCGCGGCAGGCAACTTCATCCACCAGGAGGAGGTGGACAGGCTCCAGATTCCCGTGGTCGTCCTAAGTAATCCTCGAGCAATCACCTCCGTTGACGGCAAACCTCTTCCTGGGCTCGTCACCTCGGTAACCACTGAAGTAAACCTGCAAGTTGGCGCCCTCCACTCTGAAAGGATTGCCTTTTATGTCTTGCCTCAGTTGTCCCACGCCATTCTTTTGGGGCTACCTTGGCTCAGGCGGCATGAGCCTGTTATCGATTGGCGCTCCGGAGAGATCCTGCGCTGGGGGCACGCCTGCCATGCAAGCTGTTTACGTAACCTGGTTCGTCCCCAGCCTCAGCGCAAGCCTACAGACCTCCCTGGTCTTCCTGTGCCATATCACGCTTATGCTGATGTTTTCTGCAAAAGAGAGGCGGATTCCCTGCCACCGCACCGGTCTTATGACTGCCCCATCGACCTGATGCCTGGAGCGATTCCTCCCAGAGGTAGAACATACCCTCTCTCTCCAGCCGAGACCACTGCCATGACGGAATACATCCACGAAAACCTCTCCAAGGGGTTTATCCGAAAGTCTTCCTCTCCTGCAGGCGCAGGTTTTTTCTTCGTCCGGAAGAAAGATGGATCACTGCGGCCTTGCATTGATTACCGGGGCCTGAACAAAATCACCATCAAGAATCGTTACCCTCTTCCGCTGATTCCGGAGCTTTTTGACCGGTTGAGAGGAGCCCGGATCTTCACGAAGTTAGACCTGCGGGGAGCCTACAATTTGGTCCGTATCCGTGCTGGGGACGAGTGGAAAACGGCCTTCAATACTCGTGACGGGCATTATGAATATCTAGTCATGCCATTTGGCCTTTGCAATGCCCCCGCTGTGTTCCAAGAATTTATCAATGAGGTATTCCGGGATCTACTCTATTCTTGTGTTGTCATCTACCTGGACGACATCCTCGTTTTCTCCCCCGATCTGCCTTCTCATCGCAGGAGTGTACGCTTGGTCTTGCATCGTCTCCGAGAGAACCAACTCTACGCCAAGATCGAGAAATGCCTTTTTGAGCAGTCGTCACTACCCTTCTTGGGATATGTCGTTTCCGACTCCGGTCTAAGCATGGATCCCGAAAAACTCGATGCGGTTCTCAAGTGGCCTCGTCCTGTGGGGATTAAGGCCATCCAGCGGTTTCTTGGGTTCGCAAACTATTACCGCCAGTTTGTGCCTCACTTTTCCACGGTTACCAAACCCATCACGAACCTGACCCGTAAAGGAACGAAGACCAACAGCTGGTCCCCTGAAGCGGAGGAAGCTTTCCAAACTCTGAAACGTTCTTTTGCCTCAGCACCCATTTTGCATCGGCCTGTGGCCAGCAGACCCTTTGTCCTGGAAGTGGATGCCTCCTCCACTGGAGCTGGGGCGGTCTTGTCCCAGCAGGCTTCGTCCGGACGGCTGGTTCCATGCGGTTTTTTCTCTAAAATCTTTTCACCGGCGGAGTGCAACTACTCCATTGGAGACCGTGAATTACTGGCCATTAAGATGGCCTTAACTGAATGGCGGTATTTACTCGAGGGAGCTGTACATCCCTTTACCATCCTCACAGACCACAAAAACCTGGCCTATCTGCAATCCGCCCAAAGGCTCAATGCCCGACAAGCCAGGTGGGCCTTGTTTTTTTCCCGCTTTGACTTCCAACTTCACTTCCGACCGGGTAATAGGAACATCAAGGCCGATGCCCTTTCCAGGTCGTTGCAGTCTTCAGAGAGGGACGAAATCCCATCCTGTATCATCGAGCCTTCCAGGATGATCACCGTGGCTCCTGTGAATTTTGCTACCCCTCCGCCCGGTAAGACCTTCGTCCCTCCAGGCAAACGTATAGAGGTGTTGTGCTGGGGACATTCCTCCAAAATTGCTGGACACGTGGGGACCAAGAAGACTCTCTTACTGCTTTCCCGGTATTATTGGTGGCCCACGCTTCGCCAGGATGTGATGGACTACGTGGCCTCTTGCACAATCTGTGCCCAGAACAAGGTGGCTAGGACCTTGCCCGCCGGTCTTCTTCATCCGTTGCCAGTTCCTGAAGCCCCCTGGCAACAGATCGCCATGGACTTTGTGACCGATTTGCCCCGCTCGGCCGGATGTACCACCATCTTAGTCGTGGCAGATCGCTTTTCTAAGATGGCCCATTTTATTCCCTTATCGGGACTACCGTCCGCCCCAAAGTTGGCTGAGATCTTCATCCACCAGGTCTTCAGGCTGCATGGTCTTCCTCAGCGGATTCTGTCGGATCGGGGGGTCCAGTTCACCTCCCGCTTCTGGAGGGCACTTTGCCGGCTTATGGGTACATCTCTCGACTTTTCCTCCGCATATCATCCTCAGACCAACGGGCAAGTGGAACGAATTAATCAGGGGTTAACCACCTTCCTACGTCACTTTACCAACGCTCATCAAGACGACTGGGTGGCGCTCTTACCTTGGGCTGAATTCTCACACAATAATCATCCCAGTGAATCTACCACCAGGTCACCTTTTTTTGTGGTAACCGGTCAGAACCCAAATATTCCATTGCCTTTTTCTACCTCTACCGAGGTACCCGCAGCTGATTCTCTTGCTAAAAAATTCTCGCAGATTTGGAGAGAGACCCGGGATGCGCTCAAAAGTGCCAACGACCGAATCAAGAAGCATGCAGACAAGAGACGGAAGGACGTACCCCCGTACCATCCTGGTGACAAGGTCTGGCTTTCAACTCGACATATCCGTCTGAGAGTTCCCTCTTACAAGCTGAGTCCTCGGTACATTGGACCGTTTGAGGTGATTGGACGTATTAATGCCGTGGCTTACAAACTAAGGTTGCCTGCTTCGCTCCGGGTGCCCAACGCCTTCCATGTCTCGCTCCTGAAACCCGTAGTCCTGAACCGGTTCCAACCGGTTTCCATCATTCCTCCTCCTGCCATCTCTGATAACGTCTTCGAGGTCAAGGACATCTTGGCTATGAAAAAAGCCCGGGGTAAGACCCTTTTTCTTATCGATTGGGTGGGTTTTGGTCCCGAGGAGAGGTCCTGGGAGCCCCGGGAGAATATCAACGCCCCTCGCATTCTAAAAAAGTTTTTGGCCAATCTCGCTAAGGGAAGCCGTAAGGGGGAGGTACTGTGACATCGGTGGTTAAGCCCGCCGATGCCCCTTTCGCTGCGGCGGCCGCTGCGGCATCCCCTCACCTGCGCGCTCCCGCTCGGTCACGTGCCCGCCGTCAGTTCCTCTTCTCCTCGGCTCCTCCTTCCCGCCCCCTGGTTCGCGCTCGCCGCCGTCTTTCCTCTCTCTCCCATGATGGGCGGCGCTGAGGGGCGGGCCTGGTCTCCCCTGCGATGGGCGGCGCCGAGGGGCGGGTTTGGGTGACGAGCATCCGGGGGCTGCTGTACTTCAGGCGTCCTCGCAGTTAGGAGGACGCCTGACGATCGTGTAGTTTTCCTGCACTCTCTGGCCTCTACAGTTCTACTGTAGCTTTCCGCGTTCCGCCTGACACTCCCTGTCGCTCTCTGTCTCCTGCGTCCTTCCCTCCCAGCCTGCCTGTGCACTGTCTCCCATCTCCGGTGCCGTCCTCCTCCTTCTGCCCGTCTAGGTCCTCCCACGTACCATTACCTTCCCTCTCCTTCTGTCCGTGGAGCCGTCCCATTTGGTTCCGGCTGTCGCGCCTCCGTCCTCTGTGGTCCTGCCCCAAACGATCCCTGTATAGGGGTCGGTCTTCACCTGGCGTGCTCGACCCTGGGGCTCCGGATCCGCGATCCAGAGGGTCCACTCTCTATCTTAGGTACCCCTAGCGTTACACTACTCACTGGAGCAATGTCAAATATGTAGATGCTTTGTCTCACCATTAAAGTAGAAACCTCCTATATTTCAAATTAAAGATGACGGACCTGTGTGGAGCTTGTGTTTTTTGCCTTTTTGACTTTGTCCACAGCATATTTTTTAAGGACATTTGTCTCAGTAATGCCTCAGTGTTTCAAAGTCAAACAAGCTGACTATAATCATTCAGCTAGTGTCTGATAAGTGCTGACTGTTTCAGCTATCAGGTTACCTTTTAATCCTCTTACAGCTAAGTCAATCTGAAATAAAACAAAATAGAGGAAAAATTACTAAAAAACATTCATGTGTTCAAAAGGAAAAAGTTACCGTTTCTCAAATTTTTAACATTTTGTTTTCTGTAGATAGTTAAGATTTTTAGGCCTTTTGATCATGATCAGTCCATGTGCTTTGTTTAATATCTCCTTAAAATGTAAACGGTGAAGAAAAAGCATTTTGCAGAAACCCGGGATCTTTAGATCTTCAGTCTAACGCTCTCCCAACTGAGCTATTTCGGCCATATCTATACATTTTCTGGTGGGTTTGACACTCTGCAAATGTCAAGTGTCACACCTGGAGGGATATATTATAATTTTTCATTTGACTGTTTTTTGAAGCATGATTTCTATTTGAAACGCCTTCCATTTTGCTGCACATATTTAATAACATTCATTAACTATTTGTGAATGAGTAGAAAAAGACAGCAATTTTGCCATTGAATTTTTACATTTTCAGTTTGTCTCCATGCACCAGTATAATTCTGACCCCCTGCTTCTAGAATAGGTCATGGTCGCACATAAAACACAATTTGCATGCATAATGTTACATCAAGTTTTATTTTTTATGAGCTGCAAACAATTGGAGCAAAAAAGAGACAAAAATTTAGAGAAAATATTTTATTGATTGTTAATGTTAAAAGTGAGACCATTTGTCCCAAAATGTGCTGAAACATGTCAGAATGACATGGGCATTTCACATTTTTTAAACTATGATTAGCTACTTGTTACGTTTTTGTTTATTAAGTATCGTTATGGTCTATTGATGTATGAGGTGAAAACTATGAAAGTAGACTTACCAGCAAATCCGTTTCTAGATATATTTCATGACAGCACTGTAGAAGGTTGATTCCCTACCCTAATAGGGACAGAGAACACAAAGAGGTGAAATAGTCCCTCCTCATTGACTGTCCAAAGGATTTTTCTAGTGCCAAAAGAACAACAGACATATGCACAAAAAATCTGTTTGATGTTCCTAGAGTTCTTTTTTGAGAGGACAAATTCAGATTCACTCCAAAGACTCTCAGGAAATTTTTCAAAACCACATTACTAAGTTTTGTTTGACCTCATCTAATCAATAAATGAAGATAAAGTTTCTTGAAATTAAATGTTGATGTCACCTCCAGGGGAGACTGCGACCTGAACGCAGCGCCTTAGACCGCTCGGCCATCCTGACTTGGATATGCAATTGGAACTTAACTCCTTCCATGCTAGTCAGCAGAAATGTTACCATTCCTTGTGATTAAAAACTTGTCACACCACCCCAAAAAAGTCAATAAATAACATTTTTTATATGCGTACTTTTCGTCTGCATTAATTTTTAAACCTCCATTTATTTTGTTTGGATATTAGAAATGTTATATTTCTCACAAATGCAGTGATGCACCACATTTCTTCAGAAACTACTGTTTGGCCACACAGCAGGGCTTTGAAAGGAAGAGCCCTATTTGGGTTTTGCAATGCAGATTTTGCAGGAATACCTTGCAGATGAAATTTGCAGAGTACCAAAACAGCAGAAAACCTCCCAAAGTGACCACATTTTAGAAATTATTTTGCCCAATGAGTTAATCAACACCTGCAATTACTATTGTCAGCCTATAGGTGTTTTCACTCTGAACCATCCAGCATTGCAAGTATGCCAGTTTAGTGCCCAGCTTTTGCTTGCAGAGACAAGCAACCCATACATTTTTAAGTGGGCTCTACTCACTGGAGCAATGTCAAATATGTAGATGCTTTGTCTCACCATTAAAGTAGAAACCTCCTATATTTCAAATTAAAGATGACGGACCTGTGTGGAGCTTGTGTTTTTTGCCTTTTTGACTTTGTCCACAGCATATTTTTTAAGGACATTTGTCTCAGTAATGCCTCAGTGTTTCAAAGTCAAACAAGCTGACTATAATCATTCAGCTAGTGTCTGATAAGTGCTGTCTGTTTCAGCTATCAGGTTACCTTTTAATCCTCTTACAGCTAAGTCAATCTGAAATAAAACAAAATAGAGGAAAAATTACTAAAAAACATTAATGTGTTCAAAAGGAAAAAGTTACCGTTTCTCAAATTTTTAACATTTTGTTTTCTGTAGATAGTTAAGATTTTTAGGCCTTTTGATCATGATCAGTCCATGTGCTTTGTTTAATATCTCCTTAAAATGTAAACGGTGAAGAAAAAGCATTTTGCCGAAACCCGGGACCTTTAGATCTTCAGTCTAACGCTCTCCCAACTGAGCTATTTCGGCCATATCTATACATTTTCTGGGGGGTTTGACAAAAATTTAGAGAAAATATTTTATTGATTGTTAAAAGTGAGACCATTTGTCCCAAAATGTGCTGAAACATGTCAGAATGACATGGGCATTTCACATTTTTTAAACTATGATTACCTACTTGTTAAGTTTTTGTTTATTAAGTATCGTTATGGTCTATTGATGTATGAGGTGAAAACTATGAAAGTAGACTTACCAGCAAATCCGTTTCTAGATATATTTCATGACAGCACTGTAGAAGGTTGATTCCCTACCCTAATAGGGACAGAGAACACAAAGAGGTGAAATAGTCCCTCCTCATTTACTGTCCAAAGGATTTTTCTAGTGCCAAAAGAACAACAGACATATGCACAAAAAATCTGTTTGATGTTCCTAGAGTTCTTTTATGAGAGGACAAATTCAGATTCACTCCAAAGACTCTCAGGAAATTTTTCAAAACCACATTACTAAGTTTTGTTTGACCTCATCTAATCAATAAACGAAGATAAAGTATCTTGAAATTAAATGTTGATGTCAGAAGTGGGATTTGAACCCACGCCTCCAGGGTAGAGTGCGACCTGAACGCAGCGCCTTAGACCGCTCAGCCATCCTACCTTCGATATGCAATTGGAACTTAACTCTTTCCATGCTAGTCAGCAGAAATGTTACCATTCCTTGTGATTAAAAACTTGTCACACCACCCCAAAAAAGTCAATAAATAACATTTTTTATATGCGTACTTTTCGTCTGCATTAATTTTTAAACCTCCATTTATTTTGTTTGGATATTAGAAATGTTAGATTTCTCACAAATGCGGTGATGCACCACATTTCTTCAGAAACTACTGTTTGGCCACACAGCAGGGCTTTGAAAGGAAGAGCCCTATTTGGGTTTTGCAATGCAGATTTTGCAGGAATACCTTGCAGATGAAATTTGCAGAGTACCAAACAAGCAGAAAACCTCCCAAAGTGACCACATTTTAGAAATTATTTTGCACAATGAGTTAATCAACACCTGCAATTACTATTGTCAGCCTATAGGTGTTTTCACTCTGAACCATCCAGCATTGCAAGTATGCCAGTTTAGTGCCCAGCTTTTGCTTGCAGAGACAAGCAACCCATACATTTTTAAGTGGGCTCTACTCACTGGAGCAATGTCAAATATGTAGATGCTTTGTCTCACCATTAAAGTAGAAACCTCCTATATTTCAAATTAAAGATGACGGACCTGTGTGGAGCTTGTGTTTTTTGCCTTTTTGACTTTGTCCACAGCATATTTTTTAAGGACATTTGTCTCAGTAATGCCTCAGTGTTTCAAAGTCAAACAAGCTGACTATAATCATTCAGCTAGTGTCTGATAAGTGCTGTCTGTTTCAGCTATCAGGTTACCTTTTAATCCTCTTACAGCTAAGTCAATCTGAAATAAAACAAAATAGAGGAAAAATTACTAAAAAACATTCATGTGTTCAAAAGGAAAAAGTTACCGTTTCTCAAATTTTTAACATTTTGTTTTCTGTAGATAGTTAAGATTTTTAGGCCTTTAGATCATGATCAGTCCATGTGCTTTGTTTAATATCTCCTTAAAATGTAAACGGTGAAGAAAAAGCATTTTGCTGAAACCCGGGATCTTTAGATCTTCAGTCTAACTCTCTCCCAACTGAGCTATTTCTGCCATATCTATACATTTTCTGGGGGGTTTGACACTCTGCAAATGTCAAGTGTCACACCTGGAGGGATATATTATAATTTTTAATTTGACTGTTTTTTGAAGCATGATTTCTATTTGAAACGCCTTCCATTTTGCTGTACATATTTAATAACATTCATTAACTATTTGTGAATGAGTAGAAAAAGACAGCAATTTTGCCATTGAATTTTTACATTTTCAGTTTGTCTCCATGCACCAGTATAATTCTGACCCTGTGCTTCTAGAATAGGTCATGGTCGCACATAAAACACAATTTGCATGCATAATGTTACATCAAGTTTTATTTTTTATGAGCTGCAAACAATTGGAGCAAAAAAGAGACAAAAATTTAGAGAAAATATTTTATTGATTGTTAAAAGTGAGACCATTTGTCCCAAAATGTGCTGAAACATGTCAGAAGGACATGGGCATTTCACATTTTTTAAACTATGATTACCTACTTGTTAAGTTTTTGTTAATTAAGTATCGTTATGGTCTATTGATGTATGAGGTGAAAACTATGAAAGTAGACTTACCAGCAAATCCGTTTCTAGATATATTTCATGACAGCACTGTAGAAGGTTGATTCCCTACCCTAATAGGGACAGAGAACACAAAGAGGTGAAATAGTCCCTCCTCATTGACTGTCCAAAGGATTTTTCTAGTGCCAAAAGAACAGCAGACATATGCACAAAAAATCTGTTTGATGTTCCTAGAGTTCTTTTTTGAGAGGACAAATTCAGATTCACTCCAAAGACTCTCAGGAAATTTTTCAAAACCACATTACTAAGTTTTGTTTGACCTCATCTAATCAATAAATGAAGATAAAGTTTCTTGAAATTAAATGTTGATGTCAGAAGTGGGATTTGAACCCACGCCTCCAGGGGAGACTGCGACCTGCGACTGCGACAAAATAGAGGAAAAATTACTAAAAAACATTCATGTGTTCAAAAGGAAAAAGTTACCGTTTCTCAAATTTTTAACAGAGACTGCCACCTGAACGCAGCGCCTTAGACCGCTCGGCCATCCTGACTTCGATATGCAATTGGAACTTAACTCCTTCCATGCTAGTCAGCAGAAATGTTACCATCCCTTGTGATTAAAAACTTGTCACACCACCCCAAAAAAGTCAATAAATAACATTTTTTATATGCGTACTTTTCGTCTGCATTAATTTTTAAACCTCCATTTATTTTGTTTGGATATTAGAAATGTTAGATTTCTCACAAATGCGGTGATGCACCACATTTCTTCAGAAACTACTGTTTGGCCACACAGCAGGGCTTTGAAAGGAAGAGCCCTATTTGGGTTTTGCAATGCAGATTTTGCAGGAATACCTTGCAGATGAAATTTGCAGAGTACCAAAACAGCAGAAAACCTCCCAAAGTGACCACATTTTAGAAATTATTTTGCACAATGAGTTAATCAACACCTGCAATTACTATTGTCAGCCTATAGGTGTTTTCACTCTGAACCATCCAGCATTGCAAGTATGCCAGTTTAGTGCCCAGCTTTTGCTTGCAGAGACAAGCAACCCATACATTTTTAAGTGGGCTCTACTCACTGGAGCAATGTCAAATATGTAGATGCTTTGTCTCACCATTAAAGTAGAAACCTCCTATATTTCAAATTAAAGATGACGGACCTGTGTGGAGCTTGTGTTTTTTGCCTTTTTGACTTTGTCCACAGCATATTTTTTAAGGACATTTGTCTCAGTAATGCCTCAGTGTTTCAAAGTCAAACAAGCTGACTATAATCATTCAGCTAGTGTCTGATAAGTGCTGTCTGTTTCAGCTATCAGGTTACCTTTTAATCCTCTTACAGCTAAGTCAATTTGAAATAAAACAAAATAGAGGAAAAATTACTAAAAAACATTCATGTGTTCAAAAGGAAAAAGTTACCGTTTCTCAAATTTTTAACATTTTGTTTTCTGTAGATAGTTAAGATTTTTAGGCCTTTTGATCATGATCAGTCCATGTGCTTTGTTTAATATCTCCTTAAAATGTAAACGGTGAAGAAAAAGCATTTTGCCGAAACCCGTGATTGGACCAGGGACCTTTAGATCTTCAGTCTAACGCTCTCCCAACTGAGCTATTTCGGCCATATCTATACATTTTCTGGGGGGTTTGACACTCTGCAAATGTCAAGTGTCACACCTGGAGGGATATATTATAATTTTTCATTTGACTGTTTTTTGAAGCATGATTTCTATTTGAAACGCCTTCCATTTTGCTGTACATATTTAATAACATTCATTAACTATTTGTGAATGAGTAGAAAAAGACAGCAATTTTGCCATTGAATTTTTACATTTTCAGTTTGTCTCCATGCACCAGTATAATTCTGACCCTGTGCTTCTAGAATATATCATGGTCGCACATAAAACACAATTTGCATGCATAATGTTACATCAAGTTTTATTTTTTATGAGCTGCCAACAATTGGAGCAAAAAAGAGACAAAAATTTAGAGAAAATATTTTATTGATTGTTAAAAGTGAGACCATTTGTCCCAAAATGTGCTGAAACATGTCAGAAGGACATGGGCATTTCACATTTTTTAAACTATGATTACCTACTTGTTAAGTTTTTGTTAATTAAGTATCGTTATGGTCTATTGATGTATGAGGTGAAAACTATGAAAGTAGACTTACCAGCAAATCCGTTTCTAGATATATTTCATGACAGCACTGTAGAAGGTTGATTCCCTACCCTAATAGGGACAGAGAACACAAAGAGGTGAAATAGTCCCTCCTCATTGACTGTCCAAAGGATTTTTCTAGTGCCAAAAGAACAACAGACATATGCACAAAAAAACCTGTTTGATGTTCCTAGAGTTCTTTTTTGAGAGGACAAATTCAGATTCACTCCAAAGACTCTCAGGAAATTTTTCAAAACCACATTACTAAGTTTTGTTTGACCTCATCTAATCAATAAATGAAGATAAAGTTTCTTGAAATTAAATGTTGATGTCAGAAGTGGGATTTGAACCCACGCCTCCAGGGAAGACTGCGACCTGAACGCAGCGCCTTAGACCGCTCGGCCATCCTGACTTCGACATGCAATTGGAACTTAACTCCTTCCATGCTAGTCAGCACAAATGTTACCATCCCTTGTGATTAAAAACTTGTCACACCACCCCAAAAAAGTCAATAAATAACATTTTTTATATGCGTACTTTTCGTCTGCATTAATTTTTAAACCTCCATTTATTTTGTTTGGATATTAGAAATGTTAGATTTCTCACAAATGCGGTGATGCACCACATTTCTTCAGAAACTACTGTTTGGCCACACAGCAGGGCTTTGAAAGGAAGAGCCCTATTTGGGTTTTGCAATGCAGATTTTGCAGGAATACCTTGCAGATGAAATTTGCAGAGTACCAAAACAGCAGAAAACCTCCCAAAGTGACCACATTTTAGAAATTATTTTGCACAATGAGTTAATCAACACCTGCAATTACTATTGTCAGCCTATAGGTGTTTTCACTCTGAACCATCCAGCATTGCAAGTATGCCAGTTTAGTGCCCAGCTTTTGCTTGCAGAGACAAGCAACCCATACATTTTTAAGTGGGCTCTACTCACTGGAGCAATGTCAAATATGTAGATGCTTTGTCTCACCATTAAAGTAGAAACCTCCTATATTTCAAATTAAAGATGACGGACCTGTGTGGAGCTTGTGTTTTTTGCCTTTTTGACTTTGTCCACAGCATATTTTTTAAGGACATTTGTCTCAGTAATGCCTCAGTGTTTCAAAGTCAAACAAGCTGACTATAATCATTCAGCTAGTGTCTGATAAGTGCTGTCTGTTTCAGCTATCAGGTTACCTTTTAATCCTCTTACAGCTAAGTCAATCTGAAATAAAACAAAAGAGAGGAAAAATTACTAAAAAACATTCATGTGTTCAAAAGGAAAAAGTTACCGTTTCTCAAATTTTTAACATTTTGTTTTCTGTAGATAGTTAAGATTTTTAGGCCTTTAGATCATGATCAGTCCATGTGCTTTGTTTAATATCTCCTTAAAATGTAAACGGTGAAGAAAAAGCATTTTGCCGAAACCTGGGATTGGACCAGGGACCTTTAGATCTTCTGTCTAACGCTCTCCCAAATGAGCTATTTCAGCCATATCTATACATTTTCTGGGGGGTTTGACACTCTGCAAATGTCAAGTGTCACACCTGGAGGGATATATTATAATTTTTCATTTGACTGTTTTTTGAAGCATGATTTCTATTTGAAACGCCTTCCATTTTGCTGTACATATTTAATAACATTCATTAACTATTTGTGAATGAGTAGAAAAAGACAGCAATTTTGCCATTGAATTTTTACATTTTCAGTTTGTCTCCATGCACAAGTATAATTCTGACCCTGTGCTTCTAGAATAGGTCATGGTCGCACATAAAACACAATTTGCATGCATAATGTTACATCAAGTTTTATTTTTTATGAGATGCAAACAATTGGAGCAAAAAAGAGACAAAAATTTAGAGAAAATATTTTATTGATTGTTAAAAGTGAGACCATTTGTCCCAAAATGTGCTGAAACATGTCAGAAGGACATGGGCATTTCACATTTTTTAAACTATGATTACCTACTTGTTAAGTTTTTGTTTATTAAGTATCGTTATGGTCTATTGATGTATGAGGTGAAAACTATGAAAGTAGACTTACCAGCAAATCTGTTTCTAGATATATTTCATGACAGCACTGTAGAAGGTTGATTCCCTACCCTAATAGGGACAGAGAACACAAAGAGGTGAAATAGTCCCTCCTCATTGACTGTCCAAAGGATTTTTCTAGTGCCAAAAGAACAACAGACATATGCACAAAAAATCTGTTTGAAGTTCCTAGAGTTCTTTTTTGAGAGGACAAATTCAGATTCACTCCAAAGACTCTCAGGAAATTTTTCAAAACCACATTTCTAAGTTTTGTTTGACCTCATCTAATCAATAAATGAAGATAAAGTTTCTTGAAATTAAATGTTGATGTCAGAAGTGGGATTTGAACCCACGCCTCCAGGGGAGACTGCGACCTGCGACTGCGACAAAATAGAGGAAAAATTACTAAAAAACATTCATGTGTTCAAAAGGAAAAAGTTACCGTTTCTCAAATTTTTAACATTTTGTTTTCTGTAGATAGTTAAGATTTTTAGGCCTTTTGATCATGATCAATCCATGTGCTTTGTTTAATATCTCCTTAAAATGTAAACGGTGAAGAAAAAGCATTTTGCCGAAACCCGGGATTGGACCAGGGACCTTTAGATCTTCAGTCTAACGCTCTCCCAACATTTTATGGGGGGTTTGACACTCTGCAAATGTCAAGTGTCACACCTGGAGGGATATATTATAATTTTTCATTTGACTGTTTTTTGAAGCATGATTTCTATTTGAAACGCCTTCCATTTTGCTGTACATATTTAATAACATTCATTAACTATTTGTGAATGAGTAGAAAAAGACAGCAATTTTGCCATTGAATTTTTACATTTTCAGTTTGTCTCCATGCACCAGTATAATTCTGACCCTGTGCTTCTAGAATAGGTCATGGTCGCACATAAAACACAATTTGCATGCATAATGTTACATCAAGTTTTATTTTTTATGAGATGCAAACAATTGGAGCAAAAAAGAGACAAAAATTTAGAGAAAATATTTTATTGATTGTTAAAAGTGAGACCATTTGTCCCAAAATGTGCTGAAACATGTCAGAATGACATGGGCATTTCAAATTTTTTAAACTATGATTACCTACTTGTTAAGTTTTTGTTTATTAAGTATCATTATGGTCTATTGATGTATGAGGTGAAAACTATGAAAGTAGACTTACCAGCAAATCCGTTTCTAGATATATTTCATAACAGCACTGTAGAAGGTTGATTCCCTACCCTAATAGGGACAGAGAACACAAAGAGGTGAAATAGTCCCTCCTCATTGACTGTCCAAAGGATTTTTCTAGTGCCAAAAGAACAACAGACATATGCACAAAAAATATGTTTGATGTTCCTAGAGTTCTTTTTTGAGAGGACAAATTCAGATTCACTCCAAAGACTCTCAGGAAATTTTTCAAAACCACATTACTAAGTTTTGTTTGACCTCATCTAATCAATAAATGAAGATAAAGTTTCTTGAAATTAAATGTTGATGTCAGAAGTGGGATTTGAACCCAGGGGAGACTGCAACCTGAACGCAGCGCCTTAGACGGCTCGGCCATCCCGACTTTGACATGCAATTGGAACTTAACTCCTTCCATGCTAGTCAGCAGAAATGTTACCATTCCTTGTGATTAAAAACTTGTCACACCACCCCAAAAAAGTCAATAAATAACATTTTTTATATGCGTACTTTTCATCTGCATTAATTTTTAAACCTCCATTTATTTTGTTTGGATATTAGAAATGTTAGATTTTTCACAAATGCGGTGATGCACCACATTTCTTCAGAAACTACTGTTTGGCCACACAGCAGGGCTTTGAAAGGAAGAGCCCTATTTGGATTTTGCAATGCAGATTTTGCAGGAATACCTTGCAGATGAAATTTGCAGAGTACCAAAACAGCAGAAAACCTCCCAAAGTGACCACATTTTAGAAATTATTTTGCACAATGAGTTAATCAACACCTGCAATTACTATTGTCAGCCTATAGGTGTTTTCACTCTGAACCATCCTGCATTGCAAGTATGCCAGTTTAGTGCCCAGCTTTTGCTTGCAGAGACAAGCAACCCATACATTTTTAAGTGGGCTCTACTCACTGGAGCAATGTCAAATATGTAAATGCTTTGTCTCACCATTAAAGTAGAAACCTCCTATATTTCAAATTAAAGATGACGGACCTGTGTGGAGCTTGTGTTTTTTGCCTTTTTGACTTTGTCCACAGCATATTTTTTAAGGACATTTGTCTCAGTAATGCCTCAGTGTTTCAAAGTCAAACAAGCTGACTATAATCATTCAGCTAGTGTCTGATAAGTGCTGTCTGTTTCAGCTATCAGGTTACCTTTTAATCCTCTTACAGCTAAGTCAATCTGAAATAAAACAAAATAGAGGCAAAATTACTAAAAAACATTCATGTGTTCAAAAGGAAAAAGTTACCGTTTCTCAAATTTTTAACATTTTGTTTTCTGTAGATAGTTAAGATTTTTAGGCCTTTTGATCATGATGAGCCCATGTGCTTTGTTTAATATCTCCTTAAAATGTAAACGGTGAAGAAAAAGCATTTTGCCGAATCCCGGGATTGGACCAGGGACCTTTAGATCTTCAGTCTAACGCTCTCCCAACTGAGCTATTTCGGCCATATCGATACATTTTCTGGGGGGTTTGACACTCTGCAAATGTCAAGTGTCACACTTGGAGGGATATATTATAATTTTTCATTTGACTGTTTTTTGAAGCATGATTTCTATTTGAAACGCCTTCCATTTTGCTGTACATATTTAATAACATTCATTAACTATTTGTGAATGAGTAGAAAAAGACAGCAATTTTGCCATTGAATTTTTACATTTTCAGTTTGTCTCCATGCACCAGTATAATTCTGACCCTGTGCTTCTAGAATAGGTCATGGTCGCACATAAAACACAATTTGCATGCATAATGTTACATCAAGTTTTATTTTTTATGAGATGCAAACAATTGGAGCAAAAAAGAGACAAAAATTTAGAGAAAATATTTTATTGATTGTTAAAAGTGAGACCATTTGTCCCAAAATGTGCTGAAACATGTCAGAAGGACATGGGCATTTCACATTTTTTAAACTATGATTACCTACTTGTTAAGTTTTTGTTTATTAAGTATCGTTATGGTCTATTGATGTATGAGGTGAAAACTATGAAAGTAGACTTACCAGCAAATCCGTTTCTAGATATATTTCATGACAGCACTGTAGAAGGTTGATTCCCTACCCTAATAGGGACAGAGAACACAAAGAGGTGAAATAGTCCCTCCTCATTGACTGTCCAAAGGATTTTTCTAGTGCCAAAAGAACAACAGACATATGCACAAAAAATCTGTTTGATGTTCCTAGAGTTCTTTTTTGAGAGGACAAATTCAGATTCACTCCAAAGACTCTCAGGAAATTTTTCAAAACCACATTACTAAGTTTTGTTTGACCTCATCTAATCAATAAATGAAGATAAAGTTTCTTGAAATTAAATGTTGATGTCAGAAGTGGGATTTGAACCCACGCCTCCAGGGGAGACTGCGACCTGCGACTGCGACAAAATAGAGGAAAAATTACTAAAAAACTTTCATATGTTCAAAAGGAAAAAGTTACCGTTTCTCAAATTTTTAACATTTTGTTTTCTGTAGATAGTTAAGATTTTTAGGCCTTTTGATCATGATCAATCCATGTGCTTTGTTTAATATCTCCTTAAAATGTAAACGGTGAAGAAAAAGCATTTTGCCGAAACCCGGGATTGGACCAGGGACCTTTAGATCTTCAGTCTAACGCTCTCCCAACATTTTATGGGGGGTTTGACACTCTGCAAATGTCAAGTGTCACACCTGGAGGGATATATTATAATTTTTCATTTGACTGTTTTTTGAAGCATGATTTCTATTTGAAACGCCTTCCATTTTGCTGTACATATTTAATAACATTCATTAACTATTTGTGAATGAGTAGAAAAAGACAGCAATTTTGCCATTGAATTTTTACATTTTCAGTTTGTCTCCATGCACCAGTATAATTCTGACCCTGTGCTTCTAGAATAGGTCATGGTCGCACATAAAACACAATTTGCATGCATAATGTTACATCAAGTTTTATTTTTTATGAGATGCAAACAATTGGAGCAAAAAAGAGACAAAAATTTAGAGAAAATATTTTATTGATTGTTAAAAGTGAGACCATTTGTCCCAAAATGTGCTGAAACATGTCAGAATGACATGGGCATTTCAAATTTTTTAAACTATGATTACCTACTTGTTAAGTTTTTGTTTATTAAGTATCATTATGGTCTATTGATGTATGAGGTGAAAACTATGAAAGTAGACTTACCAGCAAATCCGTTTCTAGATATATTTCATGACAGCACTGTAGAAGGTTGATTCCCTACCCTAATAGGGACAGAGAACACAAAGAGGTGAAATAGTCCCTCCTCATTGACTGTCCAAAGGATTTTTCTAGTGCCAAAAGAACAACAGACATATGCACAAAAAATATGTTTGATGTTCCTAGAGTTCTTTTTTGAGAGGACAAATTCAGATTCACTCCAAAGACTCTCAGGAAATTTTTCAAAACCACATTACTAAGTTTTGTTTGACCTCATCTAATCAATAAATGAAGATAAAGTTTCTTGAAATTAAATGTTGATGTCAGAAGTGGGATTTGAACCCACGCCTCCAGGGGAGACTGCGACATGAACGCAGCACCTTAGACCACTCGGCCATCCTGACTTCACTATGCAATTGGAACTTAACTCCTTCCATGCTAGTCAGCAGAAATGTTACCATCCCTTGTGATTACAAACTTGTCACACCACCCCAAAAAAGTCAATAAATAACATTTTTTATATGCGTACTTTTCGTCTGCATTAATTTTTAAACCTCCATTTATTTTGTTTGGATATTAGAAATGTTAGATTTCTCACAAATGCGGTGATGCACCACATTTCTTCAGAAACTACTGTTTGGCCACACAGCAGGGCTTTGAAAGGAAGAGCCCTATTTGGGTTTTGCAATGCAGATTTTGCAGGAATACCTTGCAGATGAAATTTGCAGAGTACCAAAACAGCAGAAAACCTCCCAAAGTGACCACATTTTAGAAATTATTTTGCACAATGAGTTAATCAACACCTGCAATTTCTATTGTCAGCCTATAGGTGTTTTCACTCTGAACCATCCAGCCTTGCAAGTATGCCAGTTTAGTGCCCAGCTTTTGCTTGCAGAGACAAGCAACCCATACATTTTTAAGTGGGCTCTACTCACTGGAGCAATGTCAAATATGTAGATGCTTTGTCTCACCATTAAAGTAGAAACCTCCTATATTTCAAATTAAAGATGACGGACCTGTGTGGAGCTTGTGATTTTTGCCTTTTTGACTTTGTCCACAGCATATTTTTTAAGGACATTTGTCTCAGTAATGCCTCAGTGTTTCAAAGTCAAACAAGCTGACTATAATCATTCAGCTAGTGTCTGATAAGTGCTGTCTGTTTCAGCTATCAGGTTACCTTTTAATCCTCTTACAGCTAAGTCAATCTGAAATAAAACAAAATAGAGGAAAAATTGCTAAAAAACATTCATGTGTTCAAAAGGAAAAAGTTACCATTTCTCAAATTTTTAACATTTTGTTTTCTGTAGATAGTTAAGATTTTTAGGCCTTTTGATCATGATCAGTCCATGTGCTTTGTTTAATATCTCCTTAAAATGTAAACGGTGAAGAAAAAGCATTTTGCCGAAACCTGGGATTGGACCAGGGACCTTTAGATCTTCAGTCTAACGCTCTCCCAACTGAGCTATTTCGGCCATATCTATACATTTTCTGGGGGGTTTGACACTCTGCAAATGTCAAGTGTCACACCTGGAGGGATATATTATAATTTTTCATTTGACTGTTTTTTGAAGCATGATTTCTATTTGAAACGCCTTCCATTTTGCTGTACATATTTAATAACATTCATTAACTATTTGTGAATGAGTAGAAAAAGACAGCAATTTTGCCATTGAATTTTTACATTTTCAGTTTGTCTCCATGCACCAGTATAATTCTGACAATGTGCTTCTAGAATAGGTCATGGTCGCACATAAAACACAATTTGCATGCATAATGTTACATCAAGTTTTATTTTTTATGAGATGCAAACAATTGGAGCAAAAAAGAGACAAAAATTTAGAGAAAATATTTTATTGATTGTTAATGTTAAAAGTGAGACCATTTGTCCCAAAATGTGCTGAAACATGTCAGAAGGACATGGGCTTTTCACATTTTTTAAACTATGATTACCTACTTGTTAAGTTTTTGTTTATTAAGTATCGTTATGGTCTATTGATGTATGAGGTGAAAACTATGAAAGTAGACTTACCAGCAAATCCGTTTCTAGATATATTTCATGACAGCACTGTAGAAGGTTGATTCCCTACCCTAATAGGGACAGAGAACACAAAGAGGTGAAATAGTCCCTCCTCATTGACTGTCCAAAGGATTTTTCTAGTGCCAAAAGAACAACAGACATATGCACAAAAAATCTGTTTGATGTTACTAGAGTTCTTTTTTGAGAGGACAAATTCAGATTCACTCCAAAGACTCTCAGGAAATTTTTCAAAACCACATTACTAAGTTTTGTTTGACCTCATCTAATCAATAAATGAAGATAAAGTTTCTTGAAATTAAATGTTGATGTCAGAAGTGGGATTTGAACCCACGCCTCCAGGGGAGACTGCGACCTGAACACAGCGCCTTAGACCGCTCGGCCATCCTGACTTCGAAATGCAATTGGAACTTAACTCCTTCCATGCTAGTCAGCAGAAATGTTACCATTCCTTGTGATTAAAAACTTGTCACACCACCCCAAAAAAGTCAATAAATAACATTTTTTATATGCGTACTTTTCGTCTGCATTAATTTTTAAACCTCCATTTATTTTGTTTGGATATTAGAAATGTTAGATTTCTCACAAATGCGGTGATGCACCACATTTCTTCAGAAACTACTGTTTGGCCACACAGCAGGGCTTTGAAAGGAAGAGCCCTATTTGGGTTTTGCAATGCAGATTTTGCAGGAATACCTTGCAGATGAAATTTGCAGAGTACCAAAACAGCAGAAAACCTCCCAAAGTGACCACATTTTAGAAATTATTTTGCACAATGAGTTAATCAACACCTGCAATTACTATTGTCAGCCTATAGGTGTTTTCACTCTGAACCATCCAGCATTGCAAGTATGCCAGTTTAGTGCCCAGCTTTTGCTTGCAGAGACAAGCAACCCATACATTTTTAAGTGGGCTCTACTCACTGGAGCAATGTCAAATATGTAGATGCTTTGTCTCTCCATTAAAGTAGAAACCTCCTATATTTCAAATTAAAGATGACGGACCTGTGTGGAGCTTGTGTTTTTTGCCTTTTTGACTTTGTCCACAGCATATTTTTTAAGGACATTTGTCTCAGTAATGCCTCAGTGTTTCAAAGTCAAACAAGCTGACTATAATCATTCAGCTAGTGTCTGATAAGTGCTGTCTATTTCAGCTATCAGGTTACCTTTTAATCCTCTTACAGCTAAGTCAATCTGAAATAAAACAAAATAGAGGAAAAATTGCTAAAAAAACATTCATGTGTTCAAAAGGAAAAAGTTACCATTTCTCAAATTTTTAACATTTTGTTTTCTGTAGATAGTTAAGATTTTTAGGCCTTTTGATCATGATCAGTCCATGTGCTTTGTTTAATATCTCCTTAAAATGTAAACGGTGAAGAAAAAGCATTTTGCCGAAACCTGGGATTGGACCAGGGACCTTTAGATGTTCAGTCTAACGCTCTCCCAACTGAGCTATTTCGGCCATGTCTATACATTTTCTGGGGGGTTTGACACTCTGCAAATGTCAAGTGTCACACCTGGAGGGATATATTATAATTTTTCATTTGACTGTTTTTTGAAGCATGATTTCTATTTGAAACGCCTTCCATTTTGCTGTACATATTTAATAACATTCATTAACTATTTGTGAATGAGTAGAAAAATACAGCAATTTTGCCATTGAATTTTTACATTTTCAGTTTGTCTCCATGCACCAGTATAATTCTGACCCTGTGCTTCTAGAATAGGTCATGGTCGCACATAAAACACAATTTGCATGCATAATGTTACATCAAGTTTTATTTTTTATGAGATGCAAACAATTGGAGCAAAAAAGAGACAAAAATTTAGAGAAAATATTTTATTGATTGTTAATGTTAAAAGTGAGACCATTTGTCCCAAAATGTGCTGAAACATGTCAGAAGGACATGGGCTTTTCACATTTTTTAAACTATGATTACCTACTTGTTAAGTTTTTGTTTATTAAGTATCGTTATGGTCTATTGATGTATGAGGTGAAAACTATGAAAGTAGACTTACCAGCAAATCCGTTTCTAGATATATTTCATGACAGCACTGTAGAAGGTTGATTCCCTACCCTAATAGGGACAGAGAACACAAAGAGGTGAAATAGTCCCTCCTCATTGACTGTCCAAAGGATTTTTCTAGTGCCAAAAGAACAACAGACATATGCACAAAAAATCTGTTTGATGTTACTAGAGTTCTTTTTTGAGAGGACAAATTCAGATTCACTCCAAAGACTCTCAGGAAATTTTTCAAAACCACATTACTAAGTTTTGTTTGACCTCATCTAATCAATAAATGAAGATAAAGTTTCTTGAAATTAAATGTTGATGTCAGAAGTGGGATTTGAACCCACGCCTCCAGGGGAGACTGCGACCTGAACGCAGCGCCTTAGACCGCTCGGCCATCCTGACTTCGATATGAAATTGGAACTTAACTCCTTCCATGCTAGTCAGCAGAAATGTTACCATTCCTTGTGATTACAAACTTGTCACACCACCCCAAAAAAGTCAATAAATAACATTTTTTATATGCGTACTTTTCGTCTGCATTAATTTTTAAACCTCCATTTATTTTGTTTGGATATTAGAAATGTTAGATTTCTCACAAATGCGGTGATGCACCACATTTCTTCAGAAACTACTGTTTGGCCACACAGCAGGGCTTTGAAAGGAAGAGCCCTATTTGGGTTTTGCAATGCAGATTTTGCAGGAATACCTTGCAGATGAAATTTGCAGAGTACCAAAACAGCAGAAAACCTCCCAAAGTGACCACATTTTAGAAATTATTTTGCACAATGAGTTAATCAACACCTGCAATTTCTATTGTCAGCCTATAGGTGTTTTCACTCTGAACCATCCAGCCTTGCAAGTATGCCAGTTTAGTGCCCAGCTTTTGCTTGCAGAGACAAGCAACCCATACATTTTTAAGTGGGCTCTACTCACTGGAGCAATGTCAAATATGTAGATGCTTTGTCTCACCATTAAAGTAGAAACCTCCTATATTTCAAATTAAAGATGACGGACCTGTGTGGAGCTTGTGATTTTTGCCTTTTTGACTTTGTCCACAGCATATTTTTTAAGGACATTTGTCTCAGTAATGCCTCAGTGTTTCAAAGTCAAACAAGCTGACTATAATCATTCAGCTAGTGTCTGATAAGTGCTGTCTGTTTCAGCTATCAGGTTACCTTTTAATCCTCTTACAGCTAAGTCAATCTGAAATAAAACAAAATAGAGGAAAAATTGCTAAAAAACATTCATGTGTTCAAAAGGAAAAAGTTACCATTTCTCAAATTTTTAACATTTTGTTTTCTGTAGATAGTTAAGATTTTTAGGCCTTTTGATCATGATCAGTCCATGTGCTTTGTTTAATATCTCCTTAAAATGTAAACGGTGAAGAAAAAGCATTTTGCCGAAACCTGGGATTGGACCAGGGACCTTTAGATCTTCAGTCTAACGCTCTCCCAACTGAGCTATTTCGGCCATATCTATACATTTTCTGGGGGGTTTGACACTCTGCAAATGTCAAGTGTCACACCTGGAGGGATATATTATAATTTTTCATTTGACTGTTTTTTGAAGCATGATTTCTATTTGAAACGCCTTCCATTTTGCTGTACATATTTAATAACATTCATTAACTATTTGTGAATGAGTAGAAAAAGACAGCAATTTTGCCATTGAATTTTTACATTTTCAGTTTGTCTCCATGCACCAGTATAATTCTGACAATGTGCTTCTAGAATAGGTCATGGTCGCACATAAAACACAATTTGCATGCATAATGTTACATCAAGTTTTATTTTTTATGAGATGCAAACAATTGGAGCAAAAAAGAGACAAAAATTTAGAGAAAATATTTTATTGATTGTTAATGTTAAAAGTGAGACCATTTGTCCCAAAATGTGCTGAAACATGTCAGAAGGACATGGGCTTTTCACATTTTTTAAACTATGATTACCTACTTGTTAAGTTTTTGTTTATTAAGTATCGTTATGGTCTATTGATGTATGAGGTGAAAACTATGAAAGTAGACTTACCAGCAAATCCGTTTCTAGATATATTTCATGACAGCACTGTAGAAGGTTGATTCCCTACCCTAATAGGGACAGAGAACACAAAGAGGTGAAATAGTCCCTCCTCATTGACTGTCCAAAGGATTTTTCTAGTGCCAAAAGAACAACAGACATATGCACAAAAAATCTGTTTGATGTTACTAGAGTTCTTTTTTGAGAGGACAAATTCAGATTCACTCCAAAGACTCTCAGGAAATTTTTCAAAACCACATTACTAAGTTTTGTTTGACCTCATCTAATCAATAAATGAAGATAAAGTTTCTTGAAATTAAATGTTGATGTCAGAAGTGGGATTTGAACCCACGCCTCCAGGGGAGACTGCGACCTGAACACAGCGCCTTAGACCGCTCGGCCATCCTGACTTCAAAATGCAATTGGAACTTAACTCCTTCCATGCTAGTCAGCAGAAATGTTACCATTCCTTGTGATTAAAAACTTGTCACACCACCCCAAAAAAGTCAATAAATAACATTTTTTATATGCGTACTTTTCGTCTGCATTAATTTTTAAACCTCCATTTATTTTGTTTGGATATTAGAAATGTTAGATTTCTCACAAATGCGGTGATGCACCACATTTCTTCAGAAACTACTGTTTGGCCACACAGCAGGGCTTTGAAAGGAAGAGCCCTATTTGGGTTTTGCAATGCAGATTTTGCAGGAATACCTTGCAGATGAAATTTGCAGAGTACCAAAACAGCAGAAAACCTCCCAAAGTGACCACATTTTAGAAATTATTTTGCACAATGAGTTAATCAACACCTGCAATTACTATTGTCAGCCTATAGGTGTTTTCACTCTGAACCATCCAGCATTGCAAGTATGCCAGTTTAGTGCCCAGCTTTTGCTTGCAGAGACAAGCAACCCATACATTTTTAAGTGGGCTCTACTCACTGGAGCAATGTCAAATATGTAGATGCTTTGTCTCTCCATTAAAGTAGAAACCTCCTATATTTCAAATTAAAGATGACGGACCTGTGTGGAGCTTGTGTTTTTTGCCTTTTTGACTTTGTCCACAGCATATTTTTTAAGGACATTTGTCTCAGTAATGCCTCAGTGTTTCAAAGTCAAACAAGCTGACTATAATCATTCAGCTAGTGTCTGATAAGTGCTGTCTATTTCAGCTATCAGGTTACCTTTTAATCCTCTTACAGCTAAGTCAATCTGAAATAAAACAAAATAGAGGAAAAATTGCTAAAAAAACATTCATGTGTTCAAAAGGAAAAAGTTACCATTTCTCAAATTTTTAACATTTTGTTTTCTGTAGATAGTTAAGATTTTTAGGCCTTTTGATCATGATCAGTCCATGTGCTTTGTTTAATATCTCCTTAAAATGTAAACGGTGAAGAAAAAGCATTTTGCCGAAACCTGGGATTGGACCAGGGACCTTTAGATGTTCAGTCTAACGCTCTCCCAACTGAGCTATTTCGGCCATGTCTATACATTTTCTGGGGGGTTTGACACTCTGCAAATGTCAAGTGTCACACCTGGAGGGATATATTATAATTTTTCATTTGACTGTTTTTTGAAGCATGATTTCTATTTGAAACGCCTTCCATTTTGCTGTACATATTTAATAACATTCATTAACTATTTGTGAATGAGTAGAAAAATACAGCAATTTTGCCATTGAATTTTTACATTTTCAGTTTGTCTCCATGCACCAGTATAATTCTGACCCTGTGCTTCTAGAATAGGTCATGGTCGCACATAAAACACAATTTGCATGCATAATGTTACATGAAGTTTTATTTTTTATGAGATGCAAACAATTGGAGCAAAAAAGAGACAAAAATTTAGAGAAAATATTTTATTGATTGTTAATGTTAAAAGTGAGACCATTTGTCCCAAAATGTGCTGAAACATGTCAGAAGGACATGGGCTTTTCACATTTTTTAAACTATGATTACCTACTTGTTAAGTTTTTGTTTATTAAGTATCGTTATGGTCTATTGATGTATGAGGTGAAAACTATGAAAGTAGACTTACCAGCAAATCCGTTTCTAGATATATTTCATGACAGCACTGTAGAAGGTTGATTCCCTACCCTAATAGGGACAGAGAACACAAAGAGGTGAAATAGTCCCTCCTCATTGACTGTCCAAAGGATTTTTCTAGTGCCAAAAGAACAACAGACATATGCACAAAAAATCTGTTTGATGTTCCTAGAGTTCTTTTTTGAGAGGACAAATTCAGATTCACTCCAAAGACTCTCAGGAAATTTTTCAAAACCACATTACTAAGTTTTGTTTGACCTCATCTAATCAATAAATGAAGATAAAGTTTCTTGAAATTAAATGTTGATGTCAGAAGTGGGATTTGAACCCACGCCTCCAGGGGAGACTGCGACCTGAACGCAGCGCCTTAGACCGCTCGCCCATCCTGACTTCGATATGCAATTGGAACTTAACTCCTTCCATGCTAGTCAGCAGAAATGTTACCATTCCTTGTGATTAAAAACTTGTCACACCACCCCAAAAAAGTCAATAAATAACATTTTTTATATGCGTACTTTTCGTCTGCATTAATTTTTAAACCTCCATTTATTTTGTTTGGATATTAGAAATGTTAGATTTCTCACAAATGCGGTGATGCACCACATTTCTTCAGAAACTACTGTTTGGCCACACAGCAGGGCTTTGAAAGGAAGAGCCCTATTTGGGTTTTGCAATGCAGATTTTGCAGGAATACCTTGCAGATGAAATTTGCAGAGTACCAAAACAGCAGAAAACCTCCCAAAGTGACCACATTTTAGAAATTATTTTGCACAATGAGTTAATCAACACCTGCAATTACTATTGTCAGCCTATAGGTGTTTTCACTCTGAACCATCCAGCATTGCAAGTATGCCAGTTTAGTGCCCAGCTTTTGCTTGCAGAGACAAGCAACCCATACATTTTTAAGTGGGCTCTACTCACTGGAGCAATGTCAAATATGTAGATGCTTTGTCTCTCCATTAAAGTAGAAACCTCCTATATTTCAAATTAAAGATGACGGACCTGTGTGGAGCTTGTGTTTTTTGCCTTTTTGACTTTGTCCACAGCATATTTTTTAAGGACATTTGTCTCAGTAATGCCTCAGTGTTTCAAAGTCAAACAAGCTGACTATAATCATTCAGCTAGTGTCTGATAAGTGCTGTCTGTTTCAGCTATCAGGTTACCTTTTAATCCTCTTACAGCTAAGTCAATCTGAAATAAAACAAAATAGAGGAAAAATTACTAAAAAACATTCATGTGTTCAAAAGGAAAAAGTTACCATTTCTCAAATTTTTAACATTTTGTTTTCTGTAGATAGTTAAGATTTTTAGGCCTTTTGATCATGATCAGTCCATGTGCTTTGTTTAATATCTCCTTAAAATGTAAACGGTGAAGAAAAAGCATTTTGCCGAAACCTGGGATTGGACCAGGGACCTTTAGATCTTCAGTCGAACGCTCTCCCAACTGAGCTATTTCGGCCATATCTATACATTTTCTGGGGGGTTTGACACTCTGCAAATGTCAAGTGTCACACCTGGAGGGATATATTATAATTTTTCATTTGACTGTTTTTTGAAGCATGATTTCTATTTGAAACACCTTCCATTTTGCTGTACATATTTAATAACATTCATTAACTATTTGTGAATGAGTAGAAAAAGACAGCAATTTTGCCATTGAATTTTTACATTTTCAGTTTGTCTCCATGCACCAGTATAATTCTGACCCTGTGCTTCTAGAATAGGTCATGGTCGCACATAAAACACAATTTGCATGCATAATGTTACATCAAGTTTTATTTTTTATGAGATGCAAACAATTGGAGCAAAAAAGAGACAAAAATTTAGAGAAAATATTTTATTGATTGTTAATGTTAAAAGTGAGACTATTTGTCCCAAAATGTGCTGAAACATGTCAGAAGGACATGGGCTTTTCACATTTTTTAAACTATGATTACCTACTTGTTAAGTTTTTGTTTATTAAGTATCGTTATGGTCTATTGATGTATGAGGTGAAAACTATGAAAGTAGACTTACCAGCAAATCCGTTTCTAGATATATTTCATGACAGCACTGTAGAAGGTTGATTCCGAACCCTAATTGGGACAGAGAACACAAAGAGGTGAAATAGTCCCTCCTCATTGACTGTCCAAAGGATTTTTCTAGTGCCAAAAGAACAACAGACATATGCACAAAAAATCTGTTTGATGTTCCTAGAGTTCTTTTTTGAGAGGACAAATTCAGTTTCACTCCAAAGACTCTCAGGAAATTTTTCAAAACCACATTACTAAGTTTTGTTTGACCTCATCTAATCAATAAATGAAGATAAAGTTTCTTGAAATTAAAAGTTGATGTCAGGAGTGGGATTTGATCCCACGCCTCCAGGGGCGACTGCGACCTGAACGCAGAGCCTTAGACCGCTTCGGCCATCCTGACTTCAATATGCAATTGGAACTTAACTCCTTCCATGCTAGTCAGCAGAAATGTTACCATTTCTTGTGATTAAAAATTTGTCACACCACCCCAAAAAAGTCAATAAATAACATTTTTTATATGCGTACTTTTCGTCTGCATTAATTTTTAAACCTCCATTTATTTTGTTTGCATATTAGAAATGTTAGATTTCTCACAAATGCTGTGATGCACCACATTTCTTCAGAAACTACTGTTTGGCCACACAGCAGGGCTTTGAAAGGAAGAGCCCTATTTGGGTTTTGCAATGCAGATTTTGCAGGAATACCTTGCAGATGAAATTTGCAGAGTACCAAAACAGCAGAAAACCTCCCAAAGTGACCACATTTTAGAAATTATTTTGCACAATGAGATAATCAACACCTGCAATTACTATTGTCAGCCTATAGGTGTTTTCACTCTGAACCATCCAGCATTGCAAGTATGCCAGTTTAGTGCCCAGCTTTTGCTTGCAGAGACAAGCAACCCATACATTTTTAAGTGGGCTCTACTCACTGGAGCAATGTCAAATATGTAGATGCTTTGTCTCACCATTAAAGTAGAAACCTCCTATATTTCAAATTAAAGATGACGGACCTGTGTGGAGCTTGTGTTTTTTGCCTTTAGGCCCTTTTACATTTAGCGATGTACCAGCAATCCGACCAGCAATCCGACCCGGCCAGGATCGCTGGTGCATCGCTAAATGATCGCTAGTGAGCTTTCATACAGAAAGATCTCACAGCTATGCAGCAGCGACGCAGCGCACGATACTTACCATTCACACACAGCGATCCTGCCGTCCTCCCGCCAGCCTCCACGCGTCACTCATCGTCACAGCAGGAAGTCTCAGCAGGAAGCGCCTGACGAGAAATGGAGCCGGACAATCTAGCGCGATCAGCGATGGACAGCGGGGGAGCCGGTCGTTGGTAAGTATCACACATAGCGATATCGCTAGCAATATCGCTATAACGTCACAAAACCAGTGACGTTTTAGCGATATTGCTAGCGATATTGCTTAGTGTAAAACCCCCTTTTGTCCCCAGCATATTTTTTAAGGACATTTGTCTCAGTAATGCCTCAGTGTTTCAAAGTCAAACAAGCTGACTATAATCATTCAGCTAGTGTCTGATAAGTGCTGTCTGTTTCAGCTATCAGGTTACCTTTTAATCCTCTTACAGCTAAGTCAATCTGAAATAAAACAAAATAGAGGAAAAATTGCTAAAAAACATTCATGTGTTCAAAAGGAAAAAGTTACCATTTCTCAAATTTTTAACATTTTGTTTTCTGTAGATAGTTAAGATTTTTAGGCCTTTTGATCATGATCAGTCCATGTGCTTTGTTTAATATCTCCTTAAAATGTAAACGGTGAAGAAAAAGCATTTTGCCGAAACCTGGGATTGGACCAGGGACCTTTAGATCTTCAGTCTAACGCTCTCCCAACTGAGCTATTTCGGCCATATCTATACATTTTCTGGGGGGTTTGACACTCTGCAAATGTCAAGTGTCACACCTGGAGGGATATATTATAATTTTTCATTTGACTGTTTTTTGAAGCATGATTTCTATTTGAAACGCCTTCCATTTTGCTGTACATATTTAATAACATTCATTAACTATTTGTGAATGAGTAGAAAAAGACAGCAATTTTGCCATTGAATTTTTACATTTTCAGTTTGTCTCCATGCACCAGTATAATTCTGACAATGTGCTTCTAGAATAGGTCATGGTCGCACATAAAACACAATTTGCATGCATAATGTTACATCAAGTTTTATTTTTTATGAGATGCAAACAATTGGAGCAAAAAAGAGACAAAAATTTAGAGAAAATATTTTATTGATTGTTAATGTTAAAAGTGAGACCATTTGTCCCAAAATGTGCTGAAACATGTCAGAAGGACATGGGCTTTTCACATTTTTTAAACTATGATTACCTACTTGTTAAGTTTTTGTTTATTAAGTATCGTTATGGTCTATTGATGTATGAGGTGAAAACTATGAAAGTAGACTTACCAGCAAATCCGTTTCTAGATATATTTCATGACAGCACTGTAGAAGGTTGATTCCCTACCCTAATAGGGACAGAGAACACAAAGAGGTGAAATAGTCCCTCCTCATTGACTGTCCAAAGGATTTTTCTAGTGCCAAAAGAACAACAGACATATGCACAAAAAATCTGTTTGATGTTACTAGAGTTCTTTTTTGAGAGGACAAATTCAGATTCACTCCAAAGACTCTCAGGAAATTTTTCAAAACCACATTACTAAGTTTTGTTTGACCTCATCTAATCAATAAATGAAGATAAAGTTTCTTGAAATTAAATGTTGATGTCAGAAGTGGGATTTGAACCCACGCCTCCAGGGGAGACTGCGACCTGAACACAGCGCCTTAGACCGCTCGGCCATCCTGACTTCGAAATGCAATTGGAACTTAACTCCTTCCATGCTAGTCAGCAGAAATGTTACCATTCCTTGTGATTAAAAACTTGTCACACCACCCCAAAAAAGTCAATAAATAACATTTTTTATATGCGTACTTTTCGTCTGCATTAATTTTTAAACCTCCATTTATTTTGTTTGCATATTAGAAATGTTAGATTTCTCACAAATGCTGTGATGCACCACATTTCTTCAGAAACTACTGTTTGGCCACACAGCAGGGCTTTGAAAGGAAGAGCCCTATTTGGGTTTTGCAATGCAGATTTTGCAGGAATACCTTGCAGATGAAATTTGCAGAGTACCAAAACAGCAGAAAACCTCCCAAAGTGACCACATTTTAGAAATTATTTTGCACAATGAGATAATCAACACCTGCAATTACTATTGTCAGCCTATAGGTGTTTTCACTCTGAACCATCCAGCATTGCAAGTATGCCAGTTTAGTGCCCAGCTTTTGCTTGCAGAGACAAGCAACCCATACATTTTTAAGTGGGCTCTACTCACTGGAGCAATGTCAAATATGTAGATGCTTTGTCTCACCATTAAAGTAGAAACCTCCTATATTTCAAATTAAAGATGACGGACCTGTGTGGAGCTTGTGTTTTTTGCCTTTAGGCCCTTTTACATTTAGCGATGTACCAGCAATCCGACCAGCAATCCGACCCGGCCAGGATCGCTGGTGCATCGCTAAATGATCGCTAGTGAGCTTTCATACAGAAAGATCTCACAGCTATGCAGCAGCGACGCAGCGCACGATACTTACCATTCACACACAGCGATCCTGCCGTCCTCCCGCCAGCCTCCACGCGTCACTCATCGTCACAGCAGGAAGTCTCAGCAGGAAGCGCCTGACGAGAAATGGAGCCGGACAATCTAGCGCGATCAGCGATGGACAGCGGGGGAGCCGGTCGTTGGTAAGTATCACACATAGCGATATCGCTAGCAATATCGCTATAACGTCACAAAACCAGTGACGTTTTAGCGATATTGCTAGCGATATTGCTTAGTGTAAAACCCCCTTTTGTCCCCAGCATATTTTTTAAGGACATTTGTCTCAGTAATGCCTCAGTGTTTCAAAGTCAAACAAGCTGACTATAATCATTCAGCTAGTGTCTGATAAGTGCTGTCTGTTTCAGCTATCAGGTTACCTTTTAATCCTCTTACAGCTAAGTCAATCTGAAATAAAACAAAATAGAGGAAAAATTGCTAAAAAACATTCATGTGTTCAAAAGGAAAAAGTTACCATTTCTCAAATTTTTAACATTTTGTTTTCTGTAGATAGTTAAGATTTTTAGGCCTTTTGATCATGATCAGTCCATGTGCTTTGTTTAATATCTCCTTAAAATGTAAACGGTGAAGAAAAAGCATTTTGCCGAAACCTGGGATTGGACCAGGGACCTTTAGATCTTCAGTCTAACGCTCTCCCAACTGAGCTATTTCGGCCATATCTATACATTTTCTGGGGGGTTTGACACTCTGCAAATGTCAAGTGTCACACCTGGAGGGATATATTATAATTTTTCATTTGACTGTTTTTTGAAGCATGATTTCTATTTGAAACGCCTTCCATTTTGCTGTACATATTTAATAACATTCATTAACTATTTGTGAATGAGTAGAAAAAGACAGCAATTTTGCCATTGAATTTTTACATTTTCAGTTTGTCTCCATGCACCAGTTTAATTCTGACAATGTGCTTCTAGAATAGGTCATGGTCGCACATAAAACACAATTTGCATGCATAATGTTACATCAAGTTTTATTTTTTATGAGATGCAAACAATTGGAGCAAAAAAGAGACAAAAATTTAGAGAAAATATTTTATTGATTGTTAATGTTAAAAGTGAGACCATTTGTCCCAAAATGTGCTGAAACATGTCAGAAGGACATGGGCTTTTCACATTTTTTAAACTATGATTACCTACTTGTTAAGTTTTTGTTTATTAAGTATCGTTATGGTCTATTGATGTATGAGGTGAAAACTATGAAAGTAGACTTACCAGCAAATCCGTTTCTAGATATATTTCATGACAGCACTGTAGAAGGTTGATTCCCTACCCTAATAGGGACAGAGAACACAAAGAGGTGAAATAGTCCCTCCTCATTGACTGTCCAAAGGATTTTTCTAGTGCCAAAAGAACAACAGACATATGCACAAAAAATCTGTTTGATGTTACTAGAGTTCTTTTTTGAGAGGACAAATTCAGATTCACTCCAAAGACTCTCAGGAAATTTTTCAAAACCACATTACTAAGTTTTGTTTGACCTCATCTAATCAATAAATGAAGATAAAGTTTCTTGAAATTAAATGTTGATGTCAGAAGTGGGATTTGAACCCACGCCTCCAGGGGAGACTGCGACCTGAACACAGCGCCTTAGACCGCTCGGCCATCCTGACTTCGAAATGCAATTGGAACTTAACTCCTTCCATGCTAGTCAGCAGAAATGTTACCATTCCTTGTGATTAAAAACTTGTCACACCACCCCAAAAAAGTCAATAAATAACATTTTTTATATGCGTACTTTTCGTCTGCATTAATTTTTAAACCTCCATTTATTTTGTTTGGATATTAGAAATGTTAGATTTCTCACAAATGCGGTGATGCACCACATTTCTTCAGAAACTACTGTTTGGCCACACAGCAGGGCTTTGAAAGGAAGAGCCCTATTTGGGTTTTGCAATGCAGATTTTGCAGGAATACCTTGCAGATGAAATTTGCAGAGTACCAAAACAGCAGAAAACCTCCCAAAGTGACCACATTTTAGAAATTATTTTGCACAATGAGTTAATCAACACCTGCAATTACTATTGTCAGCCTATAGGTGTTTTCACTCTGAACCATCCAGCATTGCAAGTATGCCAGTTTAGTGCCCAGCTTTTGCTTGCAGAGACAAGCAACCCATACATTTTTAAGTGGGCTCTACTCACTGGAGCAATGTCAAATATGTAGATGCTTTGTCTCTCCATTAAAGTAGAAACCTCCTATATTTCAAATTAAAGATGACGGACCTGTGTGGAGCTTGTGTTTTTTGCCTTTTTGACTTTGTCCACAGCATATTTTTTAAGGACATTTGTCTCAGTAATGCCTCAGTGTTTCAAAGTCAAACAAGCTGACTATAATCATTCAGCTAGTGTCTGATAAGTGCTGTCTGTTTCAGCTATCAGGTTACCTTTTAATCCTCTTACAGCTAAGTCAATCTGAAATAAAACAAAATAGAGGAAAAATTACTAAAAAACATTCATGTGTTCAAAAGGAAAAAGTTACCATTTCTCAAATTTTTAACATTTTGTTTTCTGTAGATAGTTAAGATTTTTAGGCCTTTTGATCATGATCAGTCCATGTGCTTTGTTTAATATCTCCTTAAAATGTAAACGGTGAAGAAAAAGCATTTTGCCGAAACCTGGGATTGGACCAGGGACCTTTAGATCTTCAGTCGAACGCTCTCCCAACTGAGCTATTTCGGCCATATCTATACATTTTCTGGGGGGTTTGACACTCTGCAAATGTCAAGTGTCACACCTGGAGGGATATATTATAATTTTTCATTTGACTGTTTTTTGAAGCATGATTTCTATTTGAAACACCTTCCATTTTGCTGTACATATTTAATAACATTCATTAACTATTTGTGAATGAGTAGAAAAAGACAGCAATTTTGCCATTGAATTTTTACATTTTCAGTTTGTCTCCATGCACCAGTATAATTCTGACCCTGTGCTTCTAGAATAGGTCATGGTCGCACATAAAACACAATTTGCATGCATAATGTTACATCAAGTTTTATTTTTTATGAGATGCAAACAATTGGAGCAAAAAAGAGACAAAAATTTAGAGAAAATATTTTATTGATTGTTAATGTTAAAAGTGAGACTATTTGTCCCAAAATGTGCTGAAACATGTCAGAAGGACATGGGCTTTTCACATTTTTTAAACTATGATTACCTACTTGTTAAGTTTTTGTTTATTAAGTATCGTTATGGTCTATTGATGTATGAGGTGAAAACTATGAAAGTAGACTTACCAGCAAATCCGTTTCTAGATATATTTCATGACAGCACTGTAGAAGGTTGATTCCGAACCCTAATTGGGACAGAGAACACAAAGAGGTGAAATAGTCCCTCCTCATTGACTGTCCAAAGGATTTTTCTAGTGCCAAAAGAACAACAGACATATGCACAAAAAATCTGTTTGATGTTCCTAGAGTTCTTTTTTGAGAGGACAAATTCAGTTTCACTCCAAAGACTCTCAGGAAATTTTTCAAAACCACATTACTAAGTTTTGTTAGACCTCATCTAATCAATAAATGAAGATAAAGTTTCTTGAAATTAAAAGTTGATGTCAGGAGTGGGATTTGATCCCACGCCTCCAGGGGCGACTGCGACCTGAACGCAGAGCCTTAGACCGCTTCGGCCATCCTGACTTCAATATGCAATTGGAACTTAACTCCTTCCATGCTAGTCAGCAGAAATGTTACCATTTCTTGTGATTAAAAATTTGTCACACCACCCCAAAAAAGTCAATAAATAACATTTTTTATATGCGTACTTTTCGTCTGCATTAATTTTTAAACCTCCATTTATTTTGTTTGCATATTAGAAATGTTAGATTTCTCACAAATGCTGTGATGCACCACATTTCTTCAGAAACTACTGTTTGGCCACACAGCAGGGCTTTGAAAGGAAGAGCCCTATTTGGGTTTTGCAATGCAGATTTTGCAGGAATACCTTGCAGATGAAATTTGCAGAGTACCAAAACAGCAGAAAACCTCCCAAAGTGACCACATTTTAGAAATTATTTTGCACAATGAGATAATCAACACCTGCAATTACTATTGTCAGCCTATAGGTGTTTTCACTCTGAACCATCCAGCATTGCAAGTATGCCAGTTTAGTGCCCAGCTTTTGCTTGCAGAGACAAGCAACCCATACATTTTTAAGTGGGCTCTACTCACTGGAGCAATGTCAAATATGTAGATGCTTTGTCTCACCATTAAAGTAGAAACCTCCTATATTTCAAATTAAAGATGACGGACCTGTGTGGAGCTTGTGTTTTTTGCCTTTAGGCCCTTTTACATTTAGCGATGTACCAGCAATCCGACCAGCAATCCGACCCGGCCAGGATCGCTGGTGCATCGCTAAATGATCGCTAGTGAGCTTTCATACAGAAAGATCTCACAGCTATGCAGCAGCGACGCAGCGCACGATACTTACCATTCACACACAGCGATCCTGCCGTCCTCCCGCCAGCCTCCACGCGTCACTCATCGTCACAGCAGGAAGTCTCAGCAGGAAGCGCCTGACGAGAAATGGAGCCGGACAATCTAGCGCGATCAGCGATGGACAGCGGGGGAGCCGGTCGTTGGTAAGTATCACACATAGCGATATCGCTAGCAATATCGCTATAACGTCACAAAACCAGTGACGTTTTAGCGATATTGCTAGCGATATTGCTTAGTGTAAAACCCCCTTTTGTCCCCAGCATATTTTTTAAGGACATTTGTCTCAGTAATGCCTCAGTGTTTCAAAGTCAAACAAGCTGACTATAATCATTCAGCTAGTGTCTGATAAGTGCTGTCTGTTTCAGCTATCAGGTTACCTTTTAATCCTCTTACAGCTAAGTCAATCTGAAATAAAACAAAATAGAGGAAAAATTACTAAAAAACATTCATGTGTTCAAAAGGAAAAAGTTACCGTTTCTCAAATTTTTAACATTTTGTTTTCTGTAGATAGTTAAGATTTTTAGGCCTTTTGATCATGATCAGTCCATGTGCTTTGTTTAATATCTCCTTAAAATGTAAACGGTGAAGAAAAAGCATTTTGCCGAAACCCGGGATTGGACCAGGGACTTTTAAATCTTCAGTCTAACGCTCTCCCAACTGAGCTATTTTGACCATATCTATACATTTTCTGGGGGGTTTGACACTCTGCAAATGTCAAGTGTCACACCTGGAGGGATATATTATAATTTTTCATTTGACTGTTTCTTGAAGCATGATTTCTATTTGAAACGCCTTCCATTTTGCTGTGCATATTTAATAACATTCATTAACTATTTGTGAATGAGTAGAAAAAGACAGCAATTTTGCCATTGAATTTTTACATTTTCAGTTTGTCTCCATGCACCAGTATAATTCTGACCCTGTGCTTCTAGGATAGGTCATGGTCGCATATAAAACACAATTTGCATGCATAATGTTACATCAAGTTTTATTTTTTATGAGATGCAAACAATTGGAGCAAAAAAGAGACAAAAATTTAGAGAAAATATTTTATTGATTGTTAATGTTAAAAGTGAGACCATTTGTCCCAAAATGTCCTGAAACATGTCAGAATGACATGGGCATTTCACATTTTTTAAACTATGATTACCTACTTGTTAAGTTTTTGTTTATTAAGTATCGTTATGGTCTATTGATGTATGAGGTGAAAACTATGAAAGTAGACTTACCAGCAAATCCGTTTCTAGATATATTTCATGACAGCACTGTAGAAGGTTGATTCCCTACCCTAATAGGGACAGAGATCACAAAGAGGTGAAATAGTCCCTCCTCATTGACTGTCCAAAGGATTTTTCTAGTGCCAAAAGAACAACAGACATATGCACAAAAAATCTGTTTGATGTTCCTAGAGTTCTTTTTTGAGAGGACAAATTCAGATTCACTCCAAAGACTCTCAGGAAATTTTTCAAAACCACATTACTAAGTTTTGTTTGACCTCATCTAATCAATAAGTGAAGATAAAGTTTCTTGAAATGAAAAGTTGATGTCAGAAGTGCGTTCAGGGGAGACTGTGACCTGAACGCATCGCCTTAGACCACTCGGCCATACTGACTTCGATATGCAATTGGAACTTAACTCCTTCCATGCTAGTCAGCAGAAATGTTACCATTTCTTGTGATTAAAAACTTGTCACACCACCCTAAAAAAGTCAATAAATAACATTTTTAATATGCGTACTTTTCGTCTGCATTAATTTTTAAACCTCCATTTATTTTGTTTGGATATTAGAAATGTTAGATTTCTCACAAATGCGGTGATGCACCACGTTTCTTCAGAAACTACTGTTTGGCCACACAGCAGGACTTTGAAAGGAAGAGCCCTATTTGGGTTTTGCAATGCAGATTTTGCAGGAATACTTTGCAGATGAAATTTGCAGAGTACCAAAACAGCAGAAAACCTCCCAAAGTGACCACATTTTAGAAATTATTTTGCACAAAGAGTTAATCAACACCTGCAATTACTATTGTCAGCCTATAGGTGTTTTCACTCTGAACCATCCAGCATTGCAAGTATGCCAGTTTAGTGCCCAGCTTTTGCTTGCAGAGACAAGCAACCCATACATTTTTAAGTGGGCTCTACTCACTGGAGCAATGTCAAATATGTAGATGCTTTGTCTCTCCATTAAAGTAGAAACCTCCTATATTTCAAATTAAAGATGACGGACCTGTGTGGAGCTTGTGTTTTTTGCCTTTTTGACTTTGTCCACAGCATATTTTTTAAGGACATTTGTCTCAGCAATGCCTCAGTGTTTCAAAGTCAAACAAGCTGACTATAATCATTCAGCTAGTGTCTGATAAGTGCTGTCTGTTTCAGCTATCAGGTTACCTTTTAATCCTCTTACAGCTAAGTCAATCTGAAATAAAACAAAATAGAGGAAAAATTACTAAAAAACATTCATGTGTTCAAAAGGAAAAAGTTACCATTTCTCAAATTTTTAACATTTTGTTTTCTGTAGATAGTTAAGATTTTTAGGCCTTTTGATCATGATCAGTCCATGTGCTTTGTTTAATATCTCCTTAAAATGTAAACGGTGAAGAAAAAGCATTTTGCCGAAACCTGGGATTGGACCAGGGACCTTTAGATCTTCAGTCGAACGCTCTCCCAACTGAGCTATTTCGGCCATATCTATACATTTTCTGGGGGGTTTGACACTCTGCAAATGTCAAGTGTCACACCTGGAGGGATATATTATAATTTTTCATTTGACTGTTTTTTGAAGCATGATTTCTATTTGAAACACCTTCCATTTTGCTGTACATATTTAATAACATTCATTAACTATTTGTGAATGAGTAGAAAAAGACAGCAATTTTGCCATTGAATTTTTACATTTTCAGTTTGTCACCATGCACCAGTATAATTCTGACCCTGTGCTTCTAGAATAGGTCATGGTCGCACATAAAACACAATTTGCATGCATAATGTTACATCAAGTTTTATTTTTTATGAGATGCAAACAATTGGAGCAAAAAAGAGACAAAAATTTAGAGAAAATATTTTATTGATTGTTAATGTTAAAAGTGAGACTATTTGTCCCAAAATGTGCTGAAACATGTCAGAAGGACATGGGCTTTTCACATTTTTTAAACTATGATTACCTACTTGTTAAGTTTTTGTTTATTAAGTATCGTTATGGTCTATTGATGTATGAGGTGAAAACTATGAAAGTAGACTTACCAGCAAATCCGTTTCTAGATATATTTCATGACAGCACTGTAGAAGGTTGATTCCGAACCCTAATTGGGACAGAGAACACAAAGAGGTGAAATAGTCCCTCCTCATTGACTGTCCAAAGGATTTTTCTAGTGCCAAAAGAACAACAGACATATGCACAAAAAATCTGTTTGATGTTCCTAGAGTTCTTTTTTGAGAGGACAAATTCAGTTTCACTCCAAAGACTCTCAGGAAATTTTTCAAAACCACATTACTAAGTTTTGTTAGACCTCATCTAATCAATAAATGAAGATAAAGTTTCTTGAAATTAAAAGTTGATGTCAGGAGTGGGATTTGATCCCACGCCTCCAGGGGCGACTGCGACCTGAACGCAGAGCCTTAGACCGCTTCGGCCATCCTGACTTCAATATGCAATTGGAACTTAACTCCTTCCATGCTAGTCAGCAGAAATGTTACCATTTCTTGTGATTAAAAATTTGTCACACCACCCCAAAAAAGTCAATAAATAACATTTTTTATATGCGTACTTTTCGTCTGCATTAATTTTTAAACCTCCATTTATTTTGTTTGCATATTAGAAATGTTAGATTTCTCACAAATGCTGTGATGCACCACATTTCTTCAGAAACTACTGTTTGGCCACACAGCAGGGCTTTGAAAGGAAGAGCCCTATTTGGGTTTTGCAATGCAGATTTTGCAGGAATACCTTGCAGATGAAATTTGCAGAGTACCAAAACAGCAGAAAACCTCCCAAAGTGACCACATTTTAGAAATTATTTTGCACAATGAGATAATCAACACCTGCAATTACTATTGTCAGCCTATAGGTGTTTTCACTCTGAACCATCCAGCATTGCAAGTATGCCAGTTTAGTGCCCAGCTTTTGCTTGCAGAGACAAGCAACCCATACATTTTTAAGTGGGCTCTACTCACTGGAGCAATGTCAAATATGTAGATGCTTTGTCTCACCATTAAAGTAGAAACCTCCTATATTTCAAATTAAAGATGACGGACCTGTGTGGAGCTTGTGTTTTTTGCCTTTAGGCCCTTTTACATTTAGCGATGTACCAGCGATCCGACCAGCAATCCGACCCGGCCAGGATCGCTGGTGCATCGCTAAATGATCGCTAGTGAGCTTTCATACAGAAAGATCTCACAGCTATGCAGCAGCGACGCAGCGCACGATACTTACCATTCACACACAGCGATCCTGCCGTCCTCCCGCCAGCCTCCACGCGTCACTCATCGTCACAGCAGGAAGTCTCAGCAGGAAGCGCCTGACGAGAAATGGAGCCGGACAATCTAGCGCGATCAGCGATGGACAGCGGGGGAGCCGGTCGTTGGTAAGTATCACACATAGCGATATCGCTAGCAATATCGCTATAACGTCACAAAACCAGTGACGTTTTAGCGATATTGCTAGCGATATTGCTTAGTGTAAAACCCCCTTTTGTCCCCAGCATATTTTTTAAGGACATTTGTCTCAGTAATGCCTCAGTGTTTCAAAGTCAAACAAGCTGACTATAATCATTCAGCTAGTGTCTGATAAGTGCTGTCTGTTTCAGCTATCAGGTTACCTTTTAATCCTCTTACAGCTAAGTCAATCTGAAATAAAACAAAATAGAGGAAAAATTACTAAAAAACATTCATGTGTTCAAAAGGAAAAAGTTACCGTTTCTCAAATTTTTAACATTTTGTTTTCTGTAGATAGTTAAGATTTTTAGGCCTTTTGATCATGATCAGTCCATGTGCTTTGTTTAATATCTCCTTAAAATGTAAACGGTGAAGAAAAAGCATTTTGCCGAAACCCGGGATTGGACCAGGGACTTTTAAATCTTCAGTCTAACGCTCTCCCAACTGAGCTATTTTGACCATATCTATACATTTTCTGGGGGGTTTGACACTCTGCAAATGTCAAGTGTCACACCTGGAGGGATATATTATAATTTTTCATTTGACTGTTTCTTGAAGCATGATTTCTATTTGAAACGCCTTCCATTTTGCTGTGCATATTTAATAACATTCATTAACTATTTGTGAATGAGTAGAAAAAGACAGCAATTTTGCCATTGAATTTTTACATTTTCAGTTTGTCTCCATGCACCAGTATAATTCTGACCCTGTGCTTCTAGGATAGGTCATGGTCGCATATAAAACACAATTTGCATGCATAATGTTACATCAAGTTTTATTTTTTATGAGATGCAAACAATTGGAGCAAAAAAGAGACAAAAATTTAGAGAAAATATTTTATTGATTGTTAATGTTAAAAGTGAGACCATTTGTCCCAAAATGTCCTGAAACATGTCAGAATGACATGGGCATTTCACATTTTTTAAACTATGATTACCTACTTGTTAAGTTTTTGTTTATTAAGTATCGTTATGGTCTATTGATGTATGAGGTGAAAACTATGAAAGTAGACTTACCAGCAAATCCGTTTCTAGATATATTTCATGACAGCACTGTAGAAGGTTGATTCCCTACCCTAATAGGGACAGAGATCACAAAGAGGTGAAATAGTCCCTCCTCATTGACTGTCCAAAGGATTTTTCTAGTGCCAAAAGAACAACAGACATATGCACAAAAAATCTGTTTGATGTTCCTAGAGTTCTTTTTTGAGAGGACAAATTCAGATTCACTCCAAAGACTCTCAGGAAATTTTTCAAAACCACATTACTAAGTTTTGTTTGACCTCATCTAATCAATAAGTGAAGATAAAGTTTCTTGAAATGAAAAGTTGATGTCAGAAGTGCGTTCAGGGGAGACTGTGACCTGAACGCATCGCCTTAGACCACTCGGCCATACTGACTTCGATATGCAATTGGAACTTAACTCCTTCCATGCTAGTCAGCAGAAATGTTACCATTTCTTGTGATTAAAAACTTGTCACACCACCCTAAAAAAGTCAATAAATAACATTTTTAATATGCGTACTTTTCGTCTGCATTAATTTTTAAACCTCCATTTATTTTGTTTGGATATTAGAAATGTTAGATTTCTCACAAATGCGGTGATGCACCACGTTTCTTCAGAAACTACTGTTTGGCCACACAGCAGGACTTTGAAAGGAAGAGCCCTATTTGGGTTTTGCAATGCAGATTTTGCAGGAATACTTTGCAGATGAAATTTGCAGAGTACCAAAACAGCAGAAAACCTCCCAAAGTGACCACATTTTAGAAATTATTTTGCACAAAGAGTTAATCAACACCTGCAATTACTATTGTCAGCCTATAGGTGTTTTCACTCTGAACCATCCAGCATTGCAAGTATGCCAGTTTAGTGCCCAGCTTTTGCTTGCAGAGACAAGCAACCCATACATTTTTAAGTGGGCTCTACTCACTGGAGCAATGTCAAATATGTAGATGCTTTGTCTCTCCATTAAAGTAGAAACCTCCTATATTTCAAATTAAAGATGACGGACCTGTGTGGAGCTTGTGTTTTTTGCCTTTTTGACTTTGTCCACAGCATATTTTTTAAGGACATTTGTCTCAGCAATGCCTCAGTGTTTCAAAGTCAAACAAGCTGACTATAATCATTCAGCTAGTGTCTGATAAGTGCTGTCTGTTTCAGCTATCAGGTTACCTTTTAATCCTCTTACAGCTAAGTCAATCTGAAATAAAACAAAATAGAGGAAAAATTACTAAAAAACATTCATGTGTTCAAAAGGAAAAAGTTACCATTTCTCAAATTTTTAACATTTTGTTTTCTGTAGATAGTTAAGATTTTTAGGCCTTTTGATCATGATCAGTCCATGTGCTTTGTTTAATATCTCCTTAAAATGTAAACGGTGAAGAAAAAGCATTTTGCCGAAACCTGGGATTGGACCAGGGACCTTTAGATCTTCAGTCGAACGCTCTCCCAACTGAGCTATTTCGGCCATATCTATACATTTTCTGGGGGGTTTGACACTCTGCAAATGTCAAGTGTCACACCTGGAGGGATATATTATAATTTTTCATTTGACTGTTTTTTGAAGCATGATTTCTATTTGAAACACCTTCCATTTTGCTGTACATATTTAATAACATTCATTAACTATTTGTGAATGAGTAGAAAAAGACAGCAATTTTGCCATTGAATTTTTACATTTTCAGTTTGTCACCATGCACCAGTATAATTCTGACCCTGTGCTTCTAGAATAGGTCATGGTCGCACATAAAACACAATTTGCATGCATAATGTTACATCAAGTTTTATTTTTTATGAGATGCAAACAATTGGAGCAAAAAAGAGACAAAAATTTAGAGAAAATATTTTATTGATTGTTAATGTTAAAAGTGAGACTATTTGTCCCAAAATGTGCTGAAACATGTCAGAAGGACATGGGCTTTTCACATTTTTTAAACTATGATTACCTACTTGTTAAGTTTTTGTTTATTAAGTATCGTTATGGTCTATTGATGTATGAGGTGAAAACTATGAAAGTAGACTTACCAGCAAATCCGTTTCTAGATATATTTCATGACAGCACTGTAGAAGGTTGATTCCGAACCCTAATTGGGACAGAGAACACAAAGAGGTGAAATAGTCCCTCCTCATTGACTGTCCAAAGGATTTTTCTAGTGCCAAAAGAACAACAGACATATGCACAAAAAATCTGTTTGATGTTCCTAGAGTTCTTTTTTGAGAGGACAAATTCAGTTTCACTCCAAAGACTCTCAGGAAATTTTTCAAAACCACATTACTAAGTTTTGTTTGACCTCATCTAATCAATAAATGAAGATAAAGTTTCTTGAAATTAAAAGTTGATGTCAGGAGTGGGATTTGATCCCACGCCTCCAGGGGCGACTGCGACCTGAACGCAGAGCCTTAGACCGCTTCGGCCATCCTGACTTCAATATGCAATTGGAACTTAACTCCTTCCATGCTAGTCAGCAGAAATGTTACCATTTCTTGTGATTAAAAATTTGTCACACCACCCCAAAAAAGTCAATAAATAACATTTTTTATATGCGTACTTTTCGTCTGCATTAATTTTTAAACCTCCATTTATTTTGTTTGCATATTAGAAATGTTAGATTTCTCACAAATGCTGTGATGCACCACATTTCTTCAGAAACTACTGTTTGGCCACACAGCAGGGCTTTGAAAGGAAGAGCCCTATTTGGGTTTTGCAATGCAGATTTTGCAGGAATACCTTGCAGATGAAATTTGCAGAGTACCAAAACAGCAGAAAACCTCCCAAAGTGACCACATTTTAGAAATTATTTTGCACAATGAGATAATCAACACCTGCAATTACTATTGTCAGCCTATAGGTGTTTTCACTCTGAACCATCCAGCATTGCAAGTATGCCAGTTTAGTGCCCAGCTTTTGCTTGCAGAGACAAGCAACCCATACATTTTTAAGTGGGCTCTACTCACTGGAGCAATGTCAAATATGTAGATGCTTTGTCTCACCATTAAAGTAGAAACCTCCTATATTTCAAATTAAAGATGACGGACCTGTGTGGAGCTTGTGTTTTTTGCCTTTAGGCCCTTTTACATTTAGCGATGTACCAGCGATCCGACCAGCAATCCGACCCGGCCAGGATCGCTGGTGCATCGCTAAATGATCGCTAGTGAGCTTTCATACAGAAAGATCTCACAGCTATGCAGCAGCGACGCAGCGCACGATACTTACCATTCACACACAGCGATCCTGCCGTCCTCCCGCCAGCCTCCACGCGTCACTCATCGTCACAGCAGGAAGTCTCAGCAGGAAGCGCCTGACGAGAAATGGAGGGGGACAATCTAGCACGATCAGCGATGGACAGCGGGGGAGCCGGTCGTTGGTAAGTATCACACATAGCGATATCGCTAGCAATATCGCTATAACGTCACAAAACCAGTGACGTTTTAGCGATATTGCTAGCGATATTGCTTAGTGTAAAACCCCCTTTTGTCCCCAGCATATTTTTTAAGGACATTTGTCTCAGTAATGCCTCAGTGTTTCAAAGTCAAACAAGCTGACTATAATCATTCAGCTAGTGTCTGATAAGTGCTGTCTGTTTCAGCTATCAGGTTACCTTTTAATCCTCTTACAGCTAAGTCAATCTGAAATAAAACAAAATAGAGGAAAATTACTAAAAAACATTCATGTGTTCAAAAGGAAAAAGTTACCGTTTCTCAAATTTTTAACATTTTGTTTTCTGTAGATAGTTAAGATTTTTAGGCCTTTTGATCATGATCAGTCCATGTGCTTTGTTTAATATCTCCTTAAAATGTAAACGGTGAAGAAAAAGCATTTTGCCGAAACCCGGGATTGGACCAGGGACTTTTAAATCTTCAGTCTAACGCTCTCCCAACTGAGCTATTTTGACCATATCTATACATTTTCTGGGGGGTTTGACACTCTGCAAATGTCAAGTGTCACACCTGGAGGGATATATTATAATTTTTCATTTGACTGTTTCTTGAAGCATGATTTCTATTTGAAACGCCTTCCATTTTGCTGTGCATATTTAATAACATTCATTAACTATTTGTGAATGAGTAGAAAAAGACAGCAATTTTGCCATTGAATTTTTACATTTTCAGTTTGTCTCCATGCACCAGTATAATTCTGACCCTGTGCTTCTAGGATAGGTCATGGTCGCATATAAAACACAATTTGCATGCATAATGTTACATCAAGTTTTATTTTTTATGAGATGCAAACAATTGGAGCAAAAAAGAGACAAAAATTTAGAGAAAATATTTTATTGATTGTTAATGTTAAAAGTGAGACCATTTGTCCCAAAATGTCCTGAAACATGTCAGAATGACATGGGCATTTCACATTTTTTAAACTATGATTACCTACTTGTTAAGTTTTTGTTTATTAAGTATCGTTATGGTCTATTGATGTATGAGGTGAAAACTATGAAAGTAGACTTACCAGCAAATCCGTTTCTAGATATATTTCATGACAGCACTGTAGAAGGTTGATTCCCTACCCTAATAGGGACAGAGATCACAAAGAGGTGAAATAGTCCCTCCTCATTGACTGTCCAAAGGATTTTTCTAGTGCCAAAAGAACAACAGACATATGCACAAAAAATCTGTTTGATGTTCCTAGAGTTCTTTTTTGAGAGGACAAATTCAGATTCACTCCAAAGACTCTCAGGAAATTTTTCAAAACCACATTACTAAGTTTTGTTTGACCTCATCTAATCAATAAGTGAAGATAAAGTTTCTTGAAATGAAAAGTTGATGTCAGAAGTGCGTTCAGGGGAGACTGTGACCTGAACGCATCGCCTTAGACCACTCGGCCATACTGACTTCGATATGCAATTGGAACTTAACTCCTTCCATGCTAGTCAGCAGAAATGTTACCATTTCTTGTGATTAAAAACTTGTCACACCACCCTAAAAAAGTCAATAAATAACATTTTTAATATGCGTACTTTTCGTCTGCATTAATTTTTAAACCTCCATTTATTTTGTTTGGATATTAGAAATGTTAGATTTCTCACAAATGCGGTGATGCACCACGTTTCTTCAGAAACTACTGTTTGGCCACACAGCAGGACTTTGAAAGGAAGAGCCCTATTTGGGTTTTGCAATGCAGATTTTGCAGGAATACTTTGCAGATGAAATTTGCAGAGTACCAAAACAGCAGAAAACCTCCCAAAGTGACCACATTTTAGAAATTATTTTGCACAAAGAGTTAATCAACACCTGCAATTACTATTGTCAGCCTATAGGTGTTTTCACTCTGAACCATCCAGCATTGCAAGTATGCCAGTTTAGTGCCCAGCTTTTGCTTGCAGAGACAAGCAACCCATACATTTTTAAGTGGGCTCTAATCACTGGAGCAATGTCAAATATGTAGATGCTTTGTCTTACCATTAAAGTAGAAACCTCCTATATTTCAAATTAAAGATGACGGACCTGTGTGGAGCTTGTGTTTTTTGCTTTTTTGAATTTGTCCCCAGCATATTTTTTAAGGACATTTGTCTCAGTAAGGCCGGTTTCACATTAGCGCATTTTCAGCGCGCGCACGGCCGGGGGTAGCTCCGCCCCCGATCCGGCTCTCTGCCCGGCGTGCCCGCCCCTTGCTTGCAGCGCCGCCTACTAGCGGACAGCGGCGCCTGCGATCGGCGCACCCTATCTTTAGCATAGGGTGCGCAGATCGTGCGCAGGTCGTGCGCTAGTTGCGCTTTGACCTGTGCTGCGCACTTTTGACGGTGCGCCATGCGCGCCAAAATCAAACTTTTCGGATTTTGGCGCGCACGGCGCACCGTCAAAAGTGCGCAGCACAGGTCAAAGCGCAACTAGCGCACGGCCTGCGCACGATCTGCGCACCCTATGCTAAAGATAGGGTGCGCCGATCGCAGGCGCCGCTGTCCGCTAGTAGGCGGTGCTACAAGCAAGGGGCGGGCACGCCGGGCAGAGAGCCGGATCGGGGCGGAGCTACCCCCGGCCGTGCGCGCGCTGAAAATGCGCTAATGTGAAACCGGCCTAATGCCTCAGTGTTTCAAAGTCAAACAAGCTGACTATAATCATTCAGCTAGTGTCTGATAAGTGCTGTCTGTTTCAGCTATCAGGTTACCTTTTAATCCTCTTACAGCTAAGTCAATCTGAAATAAAACAAAATAGAGGAAAAATTACTAAAAAACATTCATGTGTTCAAAAGGAAAAAGTTACTGTTTCTCAAATTTTTAACATTTTGTTTTCTGTAGATAGTTAAGATTTTTAGGCCTTTTACATTAGCTGTAAATAATCAGTCCATGTGCTTTGTTTAGTATCTCCTTAAAATGTAAACGGTGAAGAAAAAGCATTTTGCCGAAACCCAGGACCTTTAAGGGGGTTTTACACTAAGCAATATCGCTAGCAATATCGCTAAAACGTCACTGGTTTTGTGACGTTATAGCGATATTGCTAGTGATATCGCTATGTGTGATACTTACCTCCGACCGGCTCCCCCGCTGCTCATCGCTGATCGCGCGAGAATGTCCGGCTCCATTTCTCGTCGGGCGCTTCCTGCTGAGACTTCCTGCTGTGACGTCCAGCGACGCGTGGAGGCGGGCGGGAGGACGTCAGGATCGCTGTGTGTGAAAGGTGAGTATCGTGCGCTGCTGCATCGCTGTGAGGTCTTTCTGTATGAAAGCTCACTAGCGATCATTTAGCGATGCACCAGCGATCCTGACCGGGTCGGATCGCTGGTTGGATCACTGGTGCATCGCTAAATGTAAAAGGGCCTTTAGATCTTCAGTCTAACGCTCTCCCAACTGAGCTATTTCGGCCATATCTATACATTTTCTGGAGGGGTTGACACTCTGCAAATGTCAAGTGTCACACCTGGAGGGATATATTATAATTTTTCATTTGACTGTTTTTTGAAGCATGATTTCTATTTGAAACGCCTTCCATTTTGCTGTACATATTTAATAACATTCATTAACTATTTGTGAATGAGTAAAAAAAGACAGCAATTTTGCCATTGAATTTTTACATTTTCAGTTTGTCTCCATGCACCAGTATAATTCTGACCCTGTGCTTCTAGAATAGGTCATGGTCACACATAAAACACAATTTGCATGCATAAAGTGACATCAAGTTTTATTTTTTATGAGATGCAAACAATTGGAGCAAAAAAGAGACAAAAATTTAGAGAAAATATTTTATTGATTGTTAATGTTAAAAGTGATAACATTTGTCCCAAAATGTGGTGAAACATGTCAGAATGACATTCATTAACTATTTGTGAATGAGTAGAAAAACACAGCAATTTTGCCATTGAATTTTTACATTTTCAATTTGTCTCCATGCACCAGTATAATTCTGACCCTGTGCTTCTAGGATAGGTCATGGTCACACATAAAACACAATTTGCATGCATAATGTTACATCAAGTTTTGTTTTTTATGAGATGCAAACAATTGGAGCAAAAAAGAGACAAAAATTTAGAGAAAATATTTTATTGATTGTTAATGTTAAAAGTGAGACCATTTGTCCCAAAATGTGCTGAAAAATGTCAGAAGGACATGGGCATTTCACATTTTTTAAACTATGATTACCTACTTTTTAAGTTTTTGTTTATTAAGTATCGTTATGGTCTATTGATGTATGAGGTAAAAACTATGAAAGTAGACTTACCAGCAAATCCGATTCTAGATATATTTCATGACAGCACTGTAGAAGGTTGATTCCCTACCCTAATAGGGACAGAGAACACAAAGAGGTTAAATAGTCCCTCCTCATTGACTGTCCAAAGGATTTTTCTAGTGCCAAAAGAACAACAGACATATGCACAAAAAATCTGTTTGATGTTCCTAGAGTTCTTTTTTGAGGGGACAAATTCAGATTCACTCCAAAGACTCTCAGGAAGAAATTTTTCAAAACCACATTACTAAGTTTTGTTTGACCTCATCTAATCAATATATGAAGATAAAGTTTCTTGAAATGAAAAGTTGATGTCAGAAGTTGGATTTGAACACACGCCTCCAGAGGAGACTGCGACCTGAATGCAGCGCCTTAGACCGCTCAGATATCCTGACTTTGTGTTGCATTTGTAACTTAAATCCTTCCATGCCAGTCAGCAGAAATGTTACCATTTCTTGTGATTAAAAACTTGTCCCACCACCCCAAAAAAGTCAATAAATAACATTTTTAATATGCGTACTTTTCGTCTGCATTAATTTTTAAACCTCCATTTATTTTGTTTGGATATTAGAAATGTTAGATTTCTCACAAATGCGGTGATGCACCACATTTCTTCAGAAACTACTGTTTGGCCACACAGCAGGGCTTTGAAAGGAAGAGCCCTATTTGGGTTTTGCAATGCAGATTTTGCAGGAATACCTTGCAGATGAAATTTGCAGAGTACCAAAAAAGCAGAAATCCTCCCAAAGTGACCACAATTTAGAAATTATTTTGCACAATGAGTTAATCAACACCTGCAATTACTATTGTCAGCCTATAGGTGTTTTCACTCTGAACCATCCAGCATTGCAAGCATGCCAGTTTAGTGCCCAGCTTTTGCTTGCAGAGACAAGCAACCCATACATTTTTAAGTGGGCTCTACTCACTGGAGCAATGTCAAATATGTAGATGCTTTGTCTTACCATTAAAGTAGAAACCTCCTATATTTCAAATTAAAGATGATGGACCTGTGTGGAGCTTGTGTTTTTTGCCTTTTTGACTTTGTCCACAGCATATTTTTTAAGGACATTTGTCTCAGTAATGCCTCAATGTTTCAAAGTCAAACAAGCTGACTATAATCATTCAGCTAGTGTGATAAGTGCTGTCTGTTTCAGCTATCAGGTTACCTTTTAATCCTCTTACAGCTAAGTCAATCTGAAATAAAACAAAATAGAGGAAAAATTACTAAAAAACATTCATGTGTTCAAAAGGAAAAAGTTACCGTTTCTCAAATTTTTAACATTTTGTTTTCTGTAGATAGTTAAGATTTTTAGGCCTTTTACATTAGCTGTAAATAATCAGTCCATGTGATTTGTTTAATATCTCCTTAAAATGGAAACGGTGAAGAAAAAGAATTTTGCCAAAACCCGGGATTGGACCAGGGGCCTTTAGATCTTCAGTCTAACGCTCTCCCAACTGAGCTATTTCGGCCGTATCTATACATTTTCTAGGGGGGTTGACACTCTGCAAATGTCAAGTGTCACACCTGGAGGGATATATTATAATTTTTCATTTGACTGTTTTTTGAAGCATGATTTCTATTTGAAACGCCTTCCATTTTGCTGTACATATTTAATAACATTCATTAACTATTTGTGAATGAGTAGAAAAAGACAGCAATTTTGCCATTGAATTTTTACATTTTCAGTTTGTCTCCATGCACCAGTATAATTCTGACCCTGTGCTTCTAGGATAGGTCATGGTCGCACATAAAACACAATTTGCATGCATAATGTTACATCAAGTTTTATTTTTTATGAGATGCAAACAATTGGAACAAAAAAGAGACAAAAATTTAGAGAAAATATTTTATTGATTGTTAATGTTAAAAGTGGTAACATTTGTCCCAAAATGTGCTGAAACATGTCAGAATGACATGCGCATTTCACACTTTTTAAACTATGATTACCTACTTTTTAAGTTTTTGTTTATTAAGTATCGTTATGGTCTATTGATGTATGTGGTAAAAACTATGAAAGTAGACTTACCAGCGAATCCGTTTCTAGATATATTTCATGACAGCACTGTAGAAAGTTGATTCCCTACCCTAATAGGGACAGAGAACACAAAGAGGTGAAATAGTCCGTCCTCATTGACTGTCCAAAGGATTTTTCTAGTGCCAAAAGAACAACAGACATATGCACAAAAAATCTGTTTGATGTTCCTAGAGTTCTTTTTTGAGAGGACAAATTCAGATTCACTCCAAAGACTCTCAGGAAGAAATTTTTCAAAACCACATTACTAAGTTTTGTTTGACCTCATCTAATCAATAAATGAAGATAAAGTTTCTTGAAATGAAAAGTTGATGTCAGAAGTGGGATATATTATAATTTTTCATTTGACTGTTTTTTGAAGCATGATTTCTATTTGAAACGCCTTCCATTTTGCTGTACATATTTAATAACATTCATTAACTATTTGTGAATGAGTAGAAAAAGACAGCAATTTTGCCATTGAATTTTTACATTTTCAGTTTGTCTCCATGCACCAGTATAATTCTGACCCTGTGCTTCTAGAATAGGTCATGGTCGCACATAAAACACAATTTGCATGCATAATGTTACATCAAGTTTTATTTTTTATGAGATCCAAACAATTGGAGCAAAAAAGAGACAAAAATTTAGAGAAAATATTTTATTGATTGTTAATGTTAAAAGTGAGACCATTTGTCCCAAAATGTGCTGAAACATGTCAGAATGACATGGGCATTTCACATTTTTTAAACTATGATTACCTGCTTGTTAAGTTTTTGTTTATTAAGTATCGTTATGGTCTATTGATGTATGAGGTGAAAACTATGAAAGTAGACTTACCAGCAAATCTGTTTCTAGATATATTTCATGACAGCACTGTAGAAGGTTGATTCCCTACCCTAATAGGGACAGAGAACACAAAGAGGTGAAATAGTCCCTCCTCATTGACTGTCCAAAGGATTTTTCTAGTGCCAAAAGAACAACAGACATATGCACAAAAATTCTGTTTGATGTTCCTAGAGTTCTTTTTTGAGAGGATAAATTCAGATTCACTCCAAAGACTCTCAGGAAATTTTTCAAAACCACATTACTAAGTTTTGTTTGACCTCATCTAATCAATAAATGAAGATAAAGTTTCTTGAAATGAAAAGTTGATGTCAGAAGTGGGATATATTATAATTTTTCATTTGACTGTTTTTTAAAGCATGATTTCTATTTGAAACGCCTTCCATTTTGCTGTACATATTTAATAACATTCATTAACTATTTGTGAATGAGTAGAAAAAGACAGCAATTTTGCCATTGAATTTTTGCATTTTCAGTTTGTCTCCATGCACCAGTATAATTCTGACCCTGTGCTTCAAGGATAGGTCATGGTCGCACATAAAACACAATTTGCATGCATAATGTTACATCAAGTTTTATTTTTTATGAGATGCAAACAATTGGAACAAAAAAGAGACAAAAATTTAGAGAAAATATTTTATTGATTGTTAATGTTAAAAGTGGTAACATTTGTCCCAAAATGTGCTGAAACATGTCAGAATGACATGCGCATTTCACACTTTTTAAACTATGATTACCTACTTTTTAAGTTTTTGTTTATTAAGTATCGTTATGGTCTATTGATGTATGAGGTAAAAACTATGAAAGTAGACTTACCAGCGAATCCGTTTCTAGATATATTTCATGACATCACTGTAGAAAGTTGATTCCCTACCCTAATAGGGACAGAGAACACAAAGAGGTGAAATAGTCCTTCCTCATTGACGGTCCAAAGGATTTTTCTAGTGCCAAAAGAACAACAGACATATGCACAAAAAATCTGTTTGATGTTCCTAGAGTTCTTTTTTGAGAGGACAAATTCAGATTCACTCAAAAGACTCTCAGGAAGAAATTTTTCAAAACCACATTACTAAGTTTTGTTTGACCTCATCTAATCAATAAATGAAGATAAAGTTTCTTGAAATGAAAAGTTGATGTCAGAAGTCTGATATATTAACATTTTTCATTTGACTGTTTTTTGAAGCATGATTTCTAATTGAAACGCCTTCCATTTTGCTGTACATATTTAATAACATTCATTAACTATTTGTGAATGAGTAGAAAAAGACAGCAATTTTGCCATTGAATTTTTACATTTTCAGTTTGTCTCCATGCACCAGTATAATTCTGACCCTGTGCTTCTAGAATAGGTCATGGTCACACATAAAACACAATTTGCATGCATAATGTTACATCAAGTTTTATTTTTTATGAGATGCAAACAATTGGAGCAAAAAAGAGACAAAAATTTAGAGAAAATATTTTATTGATTGTTAATGTTAAAAGTGAGACCATTTGTCCCAAAATGTGCTGAAGCATGTCAGAATGACATGGGCATTTCACATTTTTTAAACTATGATTACCTACTTGTTAAGTTTTTGTTTATTAAGTATCGTTATGGTCTATTGATGTATAAGGTGAAAACTATGAAAGTAGACTTACCAGCAAATCTGTTTCTAGATATATTTCATGACAGCACTGTAGAAGGTTGATTCCCTACCCTAATAGGGACAGAGAACACAAAGAGGTGAAATAGTCCCTCCTCATTGACTGTCCAAAGGATTTTTCTAGTGCCAAAAGAACAACAGACATATGCACAAAAATTCTGTTTGATGTTCCTAGAGTTCTTTTTTGAGAGGACAAATTCAGATTCACTCCAAAGACTCTCAGGAAATTTTTCAAAACCACATTACTAAGTTTTGTTTGACCTCATCTAATCAATAAATGAAGATAAAGTTTCTTGAAATGAAAAGTTGATGTCAGAAGTGGGATATATTATAATTTTTCATTTGACTGTTTTTTAAAGCATGATTTCTATTTGAAACGCCTTCCATTTTGCTGTACATATTTAATAACATTCATTAACTATTTGTGAATGAGTAGAAAAAGACAGCAATTTTGCCATTGAATTTTTACATTTTCAGTTTGTCTCCATGCACCAGTATAATTCTGACCCTGTGCTTCTAGGATAGGTCATGGTCGCACATAAAACACAATTTGCATGCATAATGTTACATCAAGTTTTATTTTTTATGAGATGCAAACAATTGGAACAAAAAAGAGACAAAAATTTAGAGAAAATATTTTATTGATTGTTAATGTTAAAAGTGGTAACATTTGTCCCAAAATGTGCTGAAACATGTCAGAATGACATGCGCATTTCATATTTTTTAAACTATGATTACCTACTTTTTAAGTTTTTGTTTATTAAGTATCGTTATGGTCTATTGATGTATGAGGTAAAAACTATGAAAGTAGACTTACCAGCGAATCCGTTTCTAGATATATTTCATGACAGCACTGTAGAAAGTTGATTCCCTACCCTAATAGGGACAGAGAACACAAAGAGGTGAAATAGTCCTTCCTCATTGACTGTCCAAAGGATTTTTCTAGTGCCAAAAGAACAACAGACATATGCACAAAAAATCTGTTTGATGTTCCTAGAGTTCTTTTTTGAGAGGACAAATTCAGATTCACTCAAAAGACTCTCAGGAAGAAATTTTTCAAAACCACATTACTAAGTTTTGTTTGACCTCATCTAATCAATAAATGAAGATACAGTTTCTTGAAATGAAAAGTTGATGTCAGAAGTCTGATATATTAACATTTTTCATTTGACTGTTTTTTGAAGCATGATTTCTATTTGAAACGCCTTCCATTTTGCTGTACATATTTAATAACATTCATTAACTATTTGTGAATGAGTAGAAAAAACAGCAATTTTGCCATTGAATTTTTAAATTTTCAGTTTGTCTCCATGCACCAGTATAATTCTGACCCTGTGCTTCTAGAATAGGTCATGGTCACACATAAAACACAATTTGCATGCATAATGTTACATCAAGTTTTATTTTTTATGAGATGCAAACAATTGGAGCAAAAAAGAGACAAAAATTTAGAGAAAATATTTTATTGATTGTTAATGTTAAAAGTGAGACCATTTGTCCCAAAATGTGCTGAAGCATGTCAGAATGACATGGGCATTTCACATTTTTTAAACTATGATTACCTACTTGTTAAGTTTTTGTTTATTAAGTATCGTTATGGTCTATTGATGTATAAGGTGAAAACTATGAAAGTAGACTTACCAGCAAATCTGTTTCTAGATATATTTCATGACAGCACTGTAGAAGGTTGATTCCCTACCCTAATAGGGACAGAGAACACAAAGAGGTGAAATAGTCCCTCCTCATTGACTGTCCAAAGGATTTTTCTAGTGCCAAAAGAACAACAGACATATGCACAAAAAATGTGTTTGATGTTCCTAGAGTTCTTTTTTGAGAGGACAAATTCAGATTCACTCCAAAGACTCTCAGGAAATTTTTCAAAACCACATTACTAAGTTTTGTCTGACCTCATCTAATCAATAAATAAAGATAAAGTTTCTTGAAATTAAAAGGTGATGTCAGAAGTGGGATTTGAACCCACACCTCGAGGGGAGACTGCGACCTGAACGCAGCGTCTTAGACCGCTCGGCCATCCTGACTTCGCCATGCAATTGGAACTTAACTCCTTCCATGCTAGTCAGCAGAAATGTTACCATTTCTTGTGATTAAAAACTTGTCACACCACCCCAAAAAAGTCAATAAATAACATTTTTTATATGCATACTTTTCGTCTGCATTAATTTTTAAACCTCCATTTATTTTGTTTGGATATTAGAAATGTTAGATTTCTCACAAATGCGGTGATGCACCACATTTCTTCAGAAACTACTGTTTGGCCACACAGCAGGGCTTTAAAAGGAAGAGCCCTATTTGGGTTTTGCAATGCAGATTTTGCAGGAATACCTTGCAGATGAAATTTGCAGAGTACCAAAACAGCAGAAAACCTCCCAAAGTGACCACATTTTAGAAATTATTTTGCACAATGAGTTAATCAACACCTGCAATTACTATTGTCAGCCTATAGGTGTTTTCACTCTGAACCATCCAGCATTGCAAGTATGCCAGTTTAGTGCCCAGCTTTTGCTTGCAGAGACAAGCAACCCATACATTTTTAAGTGGGCTCTACTCACTGGAGCAATGTCAAATATGTAGATGCTTTGTCTTACCATTAAAGGAGAAACCTCCTATATTTCAAATTAAAGATGATGGACCTGTATGGAGCTTGTGTTTTTTGCCTTTGTTGACTTTGTCCACAGCATATTTTTTAAGGACATTTGTCTCAGTAATGCCTCAGTGTTTCAAAGTCAAACAAGCTGACTATAATCATTCAGCTAGTGTCTGATAAGTGCTGTCTGTTTCAGCTATCAGGTTACCTTTTAATCCTCTTACAGCTAAGTCAATCTGAAATAAAACAAAATAGAGGAAAAATTACTAAAAAACATTCATGTGTTCAAAAGGAAAAAGTTACCGTTTCTCAAATTTTTAACATTTTGTTTTCTGTAGATAGTTAAGATTTTTAGGCCTTTTGATCATGATCAGTCCATGTGCTTTGTTTAATATCTCCTTAAAATGTAAACGGTGAAGAAAAAGCATTTTGCCGAAACCCGGGACCTTTAGATCTTCAGTCTAACGCTCTCCCAACTGAGGTATTTCAGCCATATCTATACATTTTCTGGGGGGTTTGACACTCTGCAAATGTCAAGTGTCACACCTGGAGGGATATATTATAATTTTTCATTTGACTGTTTTTTGAAGCATGATTTCTATTTGAAACGCCTTCCATTTTGCTGTACATGTTTAATAACATTCATTAACTATTTGTGAATGAGTAGAAAAAGATAGCAATTTTGCCATTGAATTTTTACATTTTCAGTTTGTCTCCATGCACCAGTATAATTCTGACCCTGTGCTTCTAGAATAGGTCATGGTCGCACATAAAACACAATTTGCATGCATAATGTTACATCAAGTTTTATTTTTTATGAGATGCAAACAATTGGAGCAAAAAAGAGACAAAAATTTAGAGAAAATATTTTATTGATTGTTAATGTTAAAAGTGAGACCATTTGTCCCAAAATGTGCTGAAACATGTCAGAATGCATGGGCATTTCACATTTTTTAAACTATGATTACCTACTTGTTAAGTTTTTGTTTATTAAGTATCGTTATGGTCTATTGATGTATGAGGTGAAAACTATGAAAGTAGACTTACCAGCAAATCCGTTTCTAGATATATTTCATGACAGCACTGTAGAAGGTTGATTCCCTACCCTAATAGGGACAGAGAACACAAAGAGGTGAAATAGTCCCTCCTCATTGACTGTCCAAAGGATTTTTCTAGTGCCAAAAGAACAACAGACATATGCACAAAAAATCTGTTTGATGTTCCCAGAGTTCTTTTTTGAGAGGACAAATTCAGATTCACTCCAAAGACTCTCAGGAAATTTTTCAAAACCACATTACTAAGTTTTGTTTGACCTCATCTAATCAATAAATGAAGAAAAAAGTTTCTTTAAATTAAATGTTGATGTCAGAAGTGGGATTTGAACCACTTGTAAATGGTGAAGAAAAAGCATTTTGACGAAACCCGGGATTGGACCAGGGACCTTTAGATCTTCAGTCTAACGCTCTCCCAACTGAGCTATTTCGGTCATATCTATATATTTTCTGGGGGGTTTGACACTCTGCAAATGTCAAGTGTCACACCTGGAGGGATATATTATAATTTTTCATTTGACTGTTTTTTGAAGCATGATTTCTATTTGAAACGCCTTCCATTTTGCTGTACATATTTAATAACATTCATTAACTATTTGTGAATGAGTAGAAAAAGACAGCAATTTTGCCATTGAATTTTTACATTTTCAGTTTGTCTCCATGCACCAGTATAATTCTGACCCTGTGCTTCTAGAATAGGTCATGGTCGCACATAAAACACAATTTGCATGCATAATGTTACATCAAGTTTTATTTTTTATGAGATGCAAACAATTGGAGCAAAAAAGAGACAAAAATTTAGAGAAAATATTTTATTGATTTTTAATGTTAAAAGTGAGACCATTTGTCCCAAAATGTGCTGAAACATGTCAGAATGACATGGGCATTTCACATTTTTTAAACTATGATTACCTACTTGTTAAGTTTTTGTTTATTGTGTATCGCTATGGTCTATTGATGTATGAGGTGAAAACTATGAAAGTAGACTTACCAGCAAATCTGTTTCTAGATATATTTCATGACAGCACTGTAGAAGGTTGATTCCCTACCCTAATAGGGACAGAGAACACAAAGAGGTGAAATAGTCCCTCCTCATTGACTGTCCAAAGGATTTTTCTAGTGCCAAAAGAACAACAGACATATGCACAAAAAATCTGTTTGATGTTCCTAGAGTTCTTTTTTGAGAGGACAAATTCAGATTCACTCCAAAGACTCAGGAAATTTTTCAAAACCATATTACTAAGTTTTGTTTGACCTCATCTAATCAATAAATGAAGATAAAGTTTCTTGAAATTAAATGTTGATGTCAGAAGTAGGATTTGAACCCACGCCTCCAGGGGAGAAGGCGACCTGAACGCAGCACCTCAGACCGCTCGGCCATCCTGACTTCGAAATGCAATTGGAACTTCACTCCTTCCATGCTAGTCAGCAGAAATGTTATCATTTCTTGTGATTAAAAACTTGTCACACCACCCCAAAAAAGTCAATAAATAACATTTTTTATATGCGTACTTTTCGTCTGCATTAATTTTTAAACCTCCATTTATTTTGTTTGGATATTAGAAATGTTAGATTTCTCACAATTTCGGTGATGCACCACATTTCTTCAGAAACTACTGTTTGGCCACACAGCAGGGCTTTGAAAGGAAGAGCCCTATTTGGGTTTTGCAATGCAGATTTTGCAGGAATACCTTGCAGATGAAATTTGCAGAGTACCAAAACAGCAGAAAACCTCCCAAAGTGACCACATTTTAGAAATTATTTTGCACAATGAGTTAATCAACACCTGCAATTACTATTGTCAGCCTATAGGTGTTTTCACTCTGAACCATCCAGCATTGCAAGTATGCCAGTTTAGTGCCCAGCTTTTGCTTGCAGAGACAAGCAACCCATACATTTTTAAGTGGGCTCTACTCACTGGAGCAATGTCAAATATGTAGATGCTTTGTCTCACCATTAAAGTAGAAACCTCCTATATTTCAAATTAAAGATGACGGACCTGTGTGGAGCTTGTGTTTTTTGCCTTTTTGACTTTGTCCACAGCATATTTTTTAAGGACATTTGTCTCAGTAATGCCTAAGTGTTTCAAAGTCAAACAAGCTGACTATAATCATTCAGCTAGTGTCTGATAAGTGCTGTCTGTTTCAGCTATCAGGTTACCTTTTAATCCTCTTACAGCTAAGTCAATCTGAAATAAAACAAAATAGAGGAAAAATTACTAAAAAACATTCATGTGTTCAAAAGGAAAAAGTTACTGTTTCTCAAATTTTTAACATTTTGTTTTCTGTAGATAGTTAAGATTTTTAGGCCTTTTGATCATGATCAGTCCATGTGCTTTGTTTAATATCTCCTTAAAATGTAAATGGTGAAGAAAAAGCATTTTGCCGAAACCCGGGACCTTTAGATCTTCAGTCTATCGCTCTCCCAACTGAGCTATTTCAGCCATATCTATACATTTTCTGGGGGGTTTGACACTCTGCAAATGTCAAGTGTCACACCTGGAGGGATATATTATAATTTTTCATTTGACTGTTTTTTGAAGCATGATTTCTATTTGAAACGCCTTCCATTTTGCTGTACATATTTAATAACATTCATTAACTATTTGTGAATGAGTAGAAAAAGACAGCAATTTTGCCATTGAATTTTTACATTTTCAGTTTGTCTCCATGCACCAGTATAATTCTGACCTTGTGCTTCTAGAATAGGTCATGGTCGCACATAAAACACAATTTGCATGCATAATGTTACATCAAGTTTTATTTTTTATGAGATGCAAACAATTGGAGCAAAAAAGAGACAAAAATTTAGAGAAAATATTTTATTGATTGTTAATGTTAAACGTGAGACCATTTGTCCCAAAATGTGCTGAAACATGTCAGAATGACATGGGCATTTCACATTTTTTAAACTATGATTACCTACTTGTTACGTTTTTGTTTACTAAGTATCGTTATGGTCTATTGATGTATGAGGTGAAAACTATGAAAGTAGACTTACCAGCAAATCCGTTTCTAGATATATTTCATGACAGCACTGTAGAAGGTTGATTCCCTACCCTAATAGGGACAGAGAACACAAAGAGGTGAAATAGTCCCTCCTCATTGACTGTCCAAAGGATTTTTCTAGTGCCAAAAGAACAACAGACATATGCACAAAAAAATCTGTTTGATGTTCCTAGAGTTCTTTTTTGAGAGGACAAATTCAGATTCACTCCAAAGACTCTCAGGAAATTTTTCAAAACCACATTACTAAGTTTTGTTTGACCTCATCTAATCAATAAATGAAGAAAAAAGTTTCTTGAAATTAAAAGTTGATGTCAGAGGTGGGATTTGAACCACTTGTAAACGGTGAAGAAAAAGCATTTTGCGGAAACCCGGGATTGGACCAGGGACCTTTAGATCTTCAGTCTAAAGCTCTCCCAACTGAGCTATTTCGGCCATATCTATACATTTTCTGGGGGGTTTGACACTCTGCAAATGTCAAGTGTCACACCTGGAGGGATATATTATAATTTTTCATTTGACTGTTTTTTGAAGCATGATTTCTATTTGAAACGCCTTCCATTTTGCTGTACATATTTAATAACATTCATTAACTATTTGTGAATGAGTAGAAAAAGACAGCAATTTTGCCATTGAAGTTTTACATTTTCAGTTTGTCTCCATGCACCAGTATAATTCTGACCCTGTGCTTCTAGAATAGGTCATGGTCGCACATAAAACACAATTTGCATGCATAATGTTACATCAAGTTTTATTTTTTATGAGATGCAAACAATTGGAGCAAAATAGAGACAAAAATTTAGAGAAAATATTTTATTGATTGTTAATGTTAAAAGTGAGACCATTTGTCCCAAAATGTGCTGAAACATGTCAGAATGACATGGGCATTTCACATTTTTTAAACTATGATTACCTACTTGTTAAGTTTTTGTTTATTAAGTATCGTTATGGTCTATTGATGTATGAGGTGAAAACTATGAAAGTAGACTTACCAGCAAATCCGTTTCTAGATATATTTCATGACAGCACTGTAGAAGGTTGATTCCCTACCCTAACCCTCCGTCAGGCGCAATAGATCTGACAGGCACACAGTAATTAGTTTCACTTCTCTCTCCTTGCCCACTTATCAGAAAACCCCACCCCTCCTAGTTATCTCCTGACTCTACAGGCTCTGTGAAACCTGATATCACAGTGACTCAGCAGACCTTCTAGTGAGCAGATATCAACACTTTGGCTTCTCAGGCACATTGCGCCTGATTTCAACACAAATTGAAAGGTTAGTATTTTCTTTTTTTATTCATCACGATTGTGTATTTAGCTTGTTTTATGAAGGATTAATGCTAAGTTAGTGTACATAAGTACTGTTTTCTTAGACAAAAGGAGGGTGGCTTCTAAGGCACATTGCGCCCTAACACATACTCTTTCTCTCTTGCTTCAGATTTTCTGCTGCAATGGCCAGAAAACAGTATGATTCATCTAAACCCCTTCATTTAGAAGAAATGAAGATTTTTTTGTTAGAAGATGATGAGGAAGAACCAGCAGTAACTGAGGATTTAGAGGAATCTAGTGACATTTCATCTGAAGATGAGGTAGCAGAATGTAACACTGATTCTGGAACAGAGCAGGATGGTGATGACACTGATACAGAGGAAACAGACACAGATCTAGCTTATTATTTGGGCAAAGATAAAAATACAAAGTGGAACAAAAAGGCACCCAAGAACAAACAGCGCAGAGAATCCCACAATATTATTACACACCTTCCTGGAGTTATTGGAAGTGCTAGAAAAGCTAAAACTGCAGTGGAATGTTGGAGTAATCTAATTACAGATAGCATGTTGGAAACTATTGTTCGGTTCACTAACCAGTATATTGACACAATCAAAGAGCAATTCTCCAGAGAGAGGGACATCAAAAACACTGATGTGATTGAACTCAAGGCATTTATTGGCTTGTTATACCTAGCTGGTGCTTTCAGAGCAAATAGGCAAAGTTTGGAGGAGCTGTGGGGGACAGACGGTGATGGCATCGAAAAATTCAGCCTTGTGATGAATCTGAAACGATTCAAAGTCCTGATCCGTTGCCTCCGTTTCAATGATCGAAGTACCTGGACAGAATGAAAAGGTTATGACCGGCTTGCACCAATTCGGGACATATTTCAACAATTTATTATGAATTGTCAAAAAAACTATTGCCCGGGGCAAAACCTCACTATTGATGAGATGCTTCCAGGTTTCCGTGGAAGATGTGGTTTTCGGCAATATATACCATCAAAGCCAAACAAATATGGAATTAAAATTTTTGCCATGGTTGATGCAAGGATGATGTACACTATGAACATGGAAGTTTATTGTGGAAGACAGCCACCAGGTCCTTTCAATGTGAGCAACAAGCCTAGTGATGTGGTAAAGAGAATTGCTGAGCCAATGTTTGGATCTGGTCGAAATATCACTGCTGACAACTGGTTTACTGACTTTGATCTGATTGATTTTTTAAAAACGAAAAAGCTGTCATATGTGGGAACTGTTAGAAAAAACAAAAGGCAGTTGCCGCCAGATTTTCTATATACAAAAGGCAAACAACAGTATAGCACTATGTTTGGGTTCAGTAATGGAAAGATTTTAGTTTCTTACATCCCACGCGAGAGGAAAAATGTGATTTTGGTCTCTTCATTACATAATGATTACACCATTGATCCAGAGTCTGGGGAGCTAAGGAAACCAGAAATCATAACTTTTTATAATTTGACCAAAAGCGGCGTTGACACTGCTGACCAAATGTGTGGCAATTTCAATGTAAGTCGAAATACCAAACGCTGGCCGATGGTAATCTTCTTTACAATGCTGAATGTGGGTGGCATCAACTCACAAGTAATTTACCTCGGTAATGAACTTAAACAAATGCGCAGAAGAATGTACCTAAAACAATTGGCTAATGAACTGGTGAGTGGAGAGCTAAGCCTAAGAAGTACAAAGACGGTTGGAATGCCCCTTGCCCTGCAACACCGGTTGAAGAAATATCGTCCCAAGGACGTTCCAGAACAAACACCGACTCTATCACCTTCTAAAAGACGCAGTTGTACTACCTGCTCATTTGTATCTGGTTTCAGAAGGCTTTCTAAATATGACTGCAAAATATGTAAAGAATCAATCTGCCTTTCCCATGCAACTTTCGTCTGCCAGCCTTGCTTTTCTAAGTGTACCTGTGCTGCTTCTGCTGCAATTGAAACCACTGAAGATGAGTAGAAAATAATTAAGTAACATCTAAGTGCAATATCCTTTAAGTTTTTTTCCATAATTTTATATTTAAGCAATAGTTAAGTAAAGATAACTGGAGCCTATTTGGCGGTACTACCGAAAAGTGGTACTTTTAGTTTTAATAAGTTTATGGTTAATAAATGTTTTTTTTGCATCTGATTTGGTGTAATCTCTTTTAATACATTCCTATGAAGGACAGAGAACACAAAGAGGTGAAATAGTCCCTCCTCATTGACTGTCCAAAGGATTTTTCTAGTGCCAAAAGAACAACAGACATATGCACAAAAAATCTGTTTGATGTTCCTAGAGTTCTTTTTTGAGGGGACAAATTCAGATTCACTCCAAAGACTCTCAGGAAATTTTTCAAAACCACATTACTAAGTTTTGTTTGACCTCATCTAATCAATAAATGAAGATAAAGTTTATTGAAATTAAATGTTGATGTCAGAAGCATCTCCAGGAGAGACTGCGACCTGAACGCAGCGCCTTAGACCGCTCGGCCATCCTGCCTTCGATATGCATTTGGAACTTAACTCCTTCCATGCTAGTCAGCATAAATGTTACCATTCCTTGAGATTAAAAACTTGTCACACCACCCCAAAAAAGTCAATAAATAACATTTTTTATATGCGTACTTTTCATCTGCATTAATTTTTAAACCTCCATTTATTTTGTTTGGATATTAGAAATGTTAGATTTCTCACATATGCGGTGATGCACCACATTTCTTCAGAAACTACTGTTTGGCCACACAGCAGGGCTTTGAAAGGAAGAGCCCTATTTGGGTTTTGCAATGCAGATTTTGCAGGAATACCTTGCAGATGAAATTTGCAGAGTACCAAAACAGCAGAAAACCTCCCAAAGTGACCACATTTTAGAAATTATTTTGCACAATGAGTTAATCAACACCTGCAATTACTATTGTCAGCCTATAGGTGTTTTCACTCTGAACCATCCAGCATTGCAAGTATGCCAGTTTAGTGCCCAGCTTTTGCTTGCAGAGACAAGCAACCCATACATTTTTAAGTGGGCTCTACTCACTGGAGCAATGTCAAATATGTAGATGCTTTGTCTCACCAATAAAGTAGAAACCTCCTATATTTCAAATTAAAGATGACGGACCTGTGTGGAGCTTGTGTTTTTTGCCTTTTTGACTTTGTCCACAGCATATTTTTTAAGGACATTTGTCTCAGTAATGCCTCAGTGTTTCAAAGTCAAACAAGCTGACTATAATCATTCAGCTAGTGTCTGATAAGTGCTGTCTGTTTCAGCTATCAGGTTACCTTTTAATCCTCTTACAGCTAAGTCAATCTGAAATAAAACAAAATAGAGGAAAAATTACTAAAAAACATTCATGTGTTCAAAAGGAAAAAGTTACCGTTTCTCAAATTTTTAACATTTTGTTTTCTGTAGATAGTTAAGATTTTTAGGCCTTTTGATCATGATCAGTCCATGTGCTTTGTTTAATATCTCCTTAAAATGTAAACGGTGAAGAAAAAGCATTTTGCCGAAACCCGGGAATGGACCAGGGATCTTTAGATCTTCAGTCAAACGCTCTCCCAACTGAGCTATTTCGGCCATATCTATACATTTTCTGGGGGGTTTGACACTCTGCAAATGTCAAGTGTCACACCTGGAGGGATATATTATAATTTTTTATTTGACTGTTTTTTGAAGCATGATTTCTATTTGAAACGCCTTCCATTTTGCTGTACATATTTAATAACATTCATTAACTATTTGTGAATGAGTAGAAAAACACAGCAATTTTGCCATTGAATTTTTACATTTTCAGTTTGTCTCCATGCACCAGTATAATTCTGACCCTGTGCTTCTAGAATAGGTCATGGTCGCACATAAAACACAATTTGCATGCATAATGTTACATCAAGTTTTATTTTTTATGAGATGCAAACAATTGGAGCAAAAAAGAGACAAAAATTTAGAGAAAATATTTTATTGATTGTTAATGTTAAAAGTGAGACCATTTGTCCCAAAATGTGCTGAAACATGTCAGAATGACATGGGCATTTCACATTTTTTAAACTATGATTACCTACTTGTTAAGTTTTTGTTTATTAAGTATCGTTATGGTCTATTGATGTATGAGGTGAAAACTATGAAAGTAGACTTACCAGCAAATCCGTTTCTAGATATATTTCATGACAGCACTGTAGAAGGTTGATTCCCTACCCTAATAGGGACAGAGAACACAAAGAGGTGAAATAGTCCCTCCTCATTGACTGTCCAAAGGATTTTTCTAGTGCCAAAAGAACAACAGACATATGCACAAAAAATCTGTTTGATGTTTCTAGAGTTCTTTTTTGAGAGGACAAATTCAGATTCACTCCAAAGACTCTTTTCAAAACCACATTACTAAGTTTTGTTTGACCTCATCTAATCAATAAATGAAGATAAAGTTTCTTGAAATTAAATGTTGATGTCCGAAGTCGGATTTGAACCCACGCCTCCAGGGGAGACCGCTCGGCCATCCTGACTTCGATATGCAATTGGAACTTAACTCTTTCCATGCTAGTCAGCAGAAATGTTACCATTCCTTGTGATTAAAAACTTGTCACACCACCCCAAAAAAGTCAATAAATAACATTTTTTATATGCGTACTTTTCGTCTGCATTAATTTTTAAACCTCCATTTATTTTGTTTGGATATTAGAAATGTTAGATTTCTCACAAATGCGGTGATGCACCACATTTCTTCAGAAACTACTGTTTGGCCACACAGCAGGGCTTTGAAAGGAAGAGCCCTATTTGGGTTTTGCAATGCAGATTTTGCAGGAATACCTTGCAGATGAAATTTGCAGAGTACCAAAACAGCAGAAAACCTCCCAAAGTGACCACATTTTAGAAATTATTTTGCACAATGAGTTAATCAACACCTGCAATTACTATTGTCAGCCTATAGGTGTTTTCACTCTGAACCATCCAGCATTGCAAGTATGCCAGTTTAGTGCCCAGCTTTTGCTTGCAGAGACAAGCAACCCATACATTTTTAAGTGGGCTCTACTCACTGGAGCAATGTCAAATATGTAGATGCTTTGTCTCACCATTAAAGTAGAAACCTCCTATATTTCAAATTAAAGATGACGGACCTGTGTGGAGCTTGTGTTTTTTGCCTTTTTGACTTTGTCCACAGCATATTTTTTAAGGACATTTGTCTCAGTAATGCCTCAGTGTTTCAAAGTCAAACAAGCTGACTATAATCATTCAGCTAGTGTCTGATAAGTGCTGTCTGTTTCAGCTATCAGGTTACCTTTTAATCCTCTTACAGCTAAGTCAATCTGAAATAAAACAAAATAGAGGAAAAATTACTAAAAAACATTCATGTGTTCAAAAGGAAAAAGTTACCGTTTCTCAAATTTTTAACATTTTGTTTTCTGTAGATAGTTAAGATTTTTAGGCCTTTTGATCATGATCAGTCCATGTGCTTTGTTTAATATCTCCTTAAAATGTAAACGGTGAAGAAAAAGCATTTTGCCGAAACCCGGGACCTTTAGATCTTCAGTCTAACGCTCTCCCAACTGAGCTATTTCGGCCATATCTATACATTTTCTGGGGGGTTTGACACTCTGCAAATGTCAAGTGTCACACCTGGAGGGATATATTATAATTTTTCATTTGACTGTTTTTTGAAGCATGATTTCTATTTGAAACGCCTTCCATTTTGCTGTACATATTTAATAACATTCATTAACTATTTGTGAATGAGTAGAAAAAGACAGCAATTTTGCCATTGAATTTTTACATTTTCAGTTTGTCTCCATGCACCAGTATAATTCTGACCCTGTGCTTCTAGAATAGGTCATGGTCGCACATAAAACACAATTTGCATGCATAATGTTACATCAAGTTCTATTTTTTATGAGATGCAAACAATTGGAGCAAAAAAGAGACAAAAATTTAGAGAAAATATTTTATTGATTGTTAAAAGTGAGACCATTTGTCCCAAAATGTGCTGAAACATGTCAGAATGACATGGGCATTTCACATTTTTTAAACTATGATTACCTACTTGTTAAGTTTTTGTTTATTAAGTTTCGTTATGGTCTATTGATGTATGAGGTGAAAACTATGAAAGTAGACTTACCAGCAAATCCGTTTCTAGATATATTTCATGACAGCACTGTAGAAGGTTGATTCCCTACCCTAATAGGGACAGAGAACACAAAGAGGTGAAATGGTCACTCCTCATTGACTGTCCAAAGGATTTTTCTAGTGCCAAAAGAACAACAGACATATGCACAAAAAATCTGTTTGATGTTCCTAGAGTTCTTTTTTGAGAGGACAAATTCAGATTCACTCCAAAGACTCTCAGGAAATTTTTCAAAACCACATTACTAAGTTTTGTTTGACCTCATCTAATCAATAAATGAAGAAAAAGTTTCTTGAAATTAAATGTTGATGTCAGAAGTGGGATTTGAACCCACGCCTCCAGGGGAGACTGCGACCTGCGACTGCGACAAAATAGAGGAAAAATTACTAAAAAACATTCATGTGTTCAACAGGAAAAAGTTACCGTTTCTCAAATTTATAACATTTTGTTTTCTGTAGATAGTTAAGATTTTTAGGCCTTTTGATCATGATCAGTCCATGTGCTTTGTTTAATATCTCCTTAAAATGTAAACGGTGAAGAAAAAGCATTTTGCCGAAACCCGGGATTGGACCAGGGACCTTTAGATCTTCAGTCTAACGCTCTCCCAACATTTTATGGGGGGTTTGACACTCTGCAAATGTCAAGTGTCACACCTGGAGGGATATATTATAATTTTTCATTTGACTGTTTCTTGAAGCATGATTCCTATATGAAACGCCTTCCATTTTGCTGTACATATTTAATAACATTCATTAACTATTTGTGAATGAGTAGAAAAAGACAGCAATTTTGCCATTGAATTTTTACATTTTCAGTTTGTCTCCATGCACCAGTATAATTCTGACCCTGTGCTTCTAGAATAGGTCATGGTCGCACATAAAACACAATTTGCATGCATAATGTTACATCAAGTTTTATTTTTTATGAGATGCAAACAATTGGAGCAAAAAAGAGACAAAAATTTAGAGAAAATATTTTGTTGATTGTTAAAAGTGAGACCATTTGTCCCAAAATGTGCTGAAACATGTCAGAATGACATGGGCATTTCACATTTTTTAAACTATGATTACCTACTTGTTAAGTTTTTGTTTAATAAGTATCGTTATGGTCTATTGATGTATGAGGTGAAAACTATGAAAGTAGACTTACCAGCAAATCCGTTTCTAGATATACTTCATGACAGCACTGTAGAAGGTTGATTCCCTACCCTAATAGGGACAGAGAACACAAAGAGGTGAAATAGTCCCTCGTCATTGACTGTCCAAAGGATTTTTCTAGTGCCAAAAGAACAACAGACATATGCACAAAAAATCTGTTTGATGTTCCTAGAGTTCTTTTTTGAGAGGACAAATTCAGATTCACTCCAAAGACTCTCAGGAAATTTTTCAAAACCACATTACTAAGTTTTGTTTGACCTCATCTAATCAATAAATGAAGATAAAGTTTCTTGAAATTAAATGTTGATGTCAGAAGTGGGATTTGAACCCACATCTCCAGAGGAGACTGCAACCTTAGACCGCTCGGCCATCCCGACTTTGATATGCAATTGGAACTTAACTCCTTCCATGCTAGTCAGCAGAAATGTTACCATTCCTTGTGATTAAAAACTTGTCACACCACCCCAAAAAAGTCAATAAATAACATTTTTTATATGCGTACTTTTCGTCTGCATTAATTTTTAAACCTCCATTTATTTTGTTTGGATATTAGAAATGTTAGATTTCTCACAAATGCGGTGATGCACCACATTTCTTCAGAAACTACTGTTTGGCCACACAGCAGGGCTTTGAAAGGAAGAGCCCTATTTGGGTTTTGCAATGCAGATTTTGCAGGAATACCTTGCAGATGAAATTTGCAGAGTACCAAAACAGCAGAAAACCTCCCAAAGTGACCACATTTTAGAAATATTTTGCACAATGAGTTAATCAACACCTGCAATTACTATTGTCAGCCTATAGGTGTTTTCACTCTGAACCATCCAGCATTGCAAGTATGCCAGTTTAGTGCCCAGCTTTTGCTTGCAGAGACAAGCAACCCATACATTTTTAAGTGGGCTCTACTCACTGGAGCAATGTCAAATATGTAGATGCTTTGTCTCACCATTAAAGTAGAAACCTCCTATATTTCAAATTAAAGATGACGGACCTCTGTGGAGCTTGTGTTTTTTGCCTTTTTGACTTTGTCCACAGCATATTTTTTAAGGACATTTGTCTCAGTAATGCCTCAGTGTTTCAAAGTCAAACAAGCTGACTATAATCATTCAGCTAGTGTCTGATAAGTGCTGTCTGTTTCAGCTATCAGGTTACCTTTTAATCCTCTTACAGCTAAGTCAATCTGAAATAAAACAAAATAGAGGAAAAATTACTAAAAAACATTCATGTGTTCAAAAGGAAAAAGTTACCGTTTCTCAAATTTTTAACATTTTGTTTTCTGTAGATAGTTAAGATTTTTAGGCCATTTGATCATGATCAGTCCATGTGCTTTGTTTAATATCTCCTTAAAATGTAAACGGTGAAGAAAAAGCATTTTGCCGAAACCCGGGACCTTTAGATCTTCAGTCTAATGCTCTCCCAACTGAGCTATTTCGGCCATATCTATACATTTTCTGGGGGGTTTGACACTCTGCAAATGTCAAGTGTCACACCTGGAGGGATATATTATAATTTTTCATTTGACTGTTTTTTGAAGCATGATTTCTATTTGAAACGCCTTCCATTTTGCTGTACATATTTAATAACATTCATTAACTATTTGTGAATGAGTAGAAAAAGACAGCAATTTTGCCATTGAATTTTTACATTTTCAGTTTGTCTCCATGCACCAGTATAATTCTGACCCTGTGCTTCTAGAATAGGTCATGGTCGCACATAAAACACAATTTGCATGCATAATGTTACATCAAGTTTTATTTTTTATGAGATGCAAACAATTGGAGCAAAAAAGAGACAAAAATTTAGAGAAAATATTTTATTGATTGTTAAAAGTGAGACCATTTGTCCCAAAATGTGCTGAAACATGTCAGAAGGACATGGGCATTTCACATTTTTTAAACTATGATTACCTACTTGTTAAGTTTTTGTTTATTAAGTATCGTTATGGTCTATTGATGTATGAGGTGAAAACTATGAAAGTAGACTTACCAGCAAATCCGTTTCTAGATATATTTCATGACAGCACTGTAGAAGGTTGATTCCCTACCCTAATAGGGACAGAGAACACAAAGAGGTGAAATTGTCCCTCCTCATTGACTGTCCAAAGGATTTTTCTAGTGCCAAAAGAACAACAGACATATGCACAAAAAACCTGTTTGATGTTCCTAGAGTTCTTTTTTGAGAGGACAAATTCAGATTCACTCCAAAGACTCTCAGGAAATTTTTCAAAACCACATTACTAAGTTTTGTTTGACCTCATCTAATCAATAAATGAAGATAAAGTTTCTTGAAATTAAATGTTGATGTCAGAAGTGGGATTTGAACCCACGCCTCCAGGGGAGACTGCGACCTGCGACTGCGACAAAATAGAGGAAAAATTACTAAAAAACATTCATATGTTCAAAAGGAAAAAGTTACCGTTTCTCAAATTTTTAACATTTTGTTTTCTGTAGATAGTTAAGATTTTTAGGCCTTTTGATCATGATCAATCCATGTGCTTTGTTTAATATCTCCTTAAAATGTAAACGGTGAAGAAAAAGCATTTTGCCGAAACCCGCGATTGGACCAGGGACCTTTAGATCTTCAGTCTAACGCTCTCCCAACATTTTATGGGGGGTTTGACACTCTGCAAATGTCAAGTGTCACACCTGGAGGGATATATTATAATTTTTCATTTGACTGTTTTTTGAAGCATGATTTCTATTTGAAACGCCTTCCATTTTGCTGTACATATTTAATAACATTCATTAACTATTTGTGAATGAGTAGAAAAAGACAGCAATTTTGCCATTGAATTTTTACATTTTCAGTTTGTCTCCATGCACCAGTATAATTCTGACCCTGTGCTTCTAGAATAGGTCATGGTCGCACATAAAACACAATTTGCATGCATAATGTTACATCAAGTTTTATTTTTTATGAGATGCAAACAATTGGAGCAAAAAAGAGACAAAAATTTAGAGAAAATATTTTATTGATTGTTAAAAGTGAGACCATTTGTCCCAAAATGTGCTGAAACATGTCAGAATGACATGGGCATTTCACATTTTTTAAACTATGATTACCTACTTGTTAAGTTTTTGTTTATTAAGTATCGTTATGGTCTATTGATGTATGAGGTGAAAACTATGAAAGTAGACATACCAGCAAATCCGTTTCTAGATATATTTCATGACAGCACTGTAGAAGGTTGATTCCCTACCCTAATAGGGACAGAGAACACAAAGAGGTGAAATAGTCCCTCGTCATTGACTGTCCAAAGGATTTTTCTAGTGCCAAAAGAACAACAGACATATGCACAAAAAATCTGTTTGATGTTCCTAGAGTTCTTTTTTGAGAGGACAAATTCAGATTCACTCCAAAGACTCTCAGGAAATTTTTCAAAACCACATTACTAAGTTTTGTTTGACCTCATCTAATCAATAAATCAAGATAAAGTTTCTTGAAATTAAATGTTGATGTCAGAAGTGGGATTTGAACCCAGGGGAGACTGCAAACTGAACGCAGCGCCTTAGACCGCTCGGCCATCCCAACTTTGACATGCAACTGGAACTTAACTCCTTCCATGCTAGTCAGCAGAAATGTTACCATTCCTTGTGATTAAAAACTTGTCACACCACCCCAAAAAAGTCAATAAATAACATTTTTTATATGCGTACTTTTCGTCTGCATTAATTTTTAAACCTCCATTTATTTTGTTTGGATATTAGAAATGTTAGATTTCTCACAAATGCGGTGATGCACCACATTTCTTCAGAAACTACTGTTTGGCCACACAGCAGGGCTTTGAAAGGAAGAGCCCTATTTGCGTTTTGCAATGCAGATTTTGCAGGAATACCTTGCAGATGAAATTTGCAGAGTACCAAAACAGCAGAAAACCTCCCAAAGTGACCACATTTTAGAATTTATTTTGCACAATGAGTTAATCAACACCTGCAATTACTATTGTCAGCCTATAGGTGTTTTCACTCTGAACCATCCAGCATTGCAAGTATGCCAGTTTAGTGCCCAGCTTTTGCTTGCAGAGACAAGCAACCCATACATTTTTAAGTGGGCTCTACTCACTGGAGCAATGTCAAATATGTAGATGCTTTGTCTCACCATTAAAGTAGAAACCTCCTATATTTCAAATTAAAGATGACGGACCTGTGTGGAGCTTGTGTTTTTTGCCTTTTTGACTTTGTCCACAGCATATTTTTTAAGGACACTTGTCTCAGTAATGCCTCAGTGTTTCAAAGTCAAACAAGCTGACTATAATCATTCAGCTAGTGTCTGATAAGTGCTGTCTGTTTCAGCTATCAGGTTACCTTTTAATCCTCTTACAGCTAAGTCAATCTGAAATAAAACAAAATAGAGGAAAAATTACTAAAAAACATTCATGTGTTCAAAAGGAAAAAGTTACCGTTTCTCAAATTTTTAACATTTTGTTTTCTGTAGATAGTTAAGATTTTTAGGCCTTTTGATCATGATCAGCCCATGTGCTTTGTTTAATATCTCCTTAAAATGTAAACGGTGAAGAAAAAGCATTTTGCCGAAACCCGGGATTGGACCAGTGACCTTTAGATCTTCAGTCTAACGCTCTCCCAACTGAGCTATTTCGGCCATATCTATACATTTTCTGGGGGGTTTGACACTCTGCAAATGTCAAGTGTCACACCTGGAGGGATATATTATAATTTTTCATTTGACTGTTTTTTGAAGCATGATTTCTATTTGAAACACCTTCCATTTTGCTGTACATATTTAATAACATTCATTAACTATTTGTGAATGAGTAGAAAAAGACAGCAATTTTGCCATTGAATTTTTACATTTTCAGTTTGTCTCCATGCACCAGTATAATTCTGACCCTGTGCTTCTAGAATAGGTCATGGTCGCACATAAAACACAATTTGCATGCATAATGTTACATCAAGTTTTATTTTTTATGAGATGCAAACAATTGGAGCAAAAAAGAGACAAAAATTTAGAGAAAATATTTTATTGATTGTTAAAAGTGAGACCATTTGTCCCAAAATGTGCTGAAACATGTCAGAAGGACATGGGCATTTCACATTTTTTAAACTATGATTACCTACTTGTTAAGTTTTTGTTTATTAAGTATCGCTATGGTCTATTGATGTATGAGGTGAAAACTATGAAAGTAGACTTACCAGCAAATCCGTTTCTAGATATATTTCATGACAGCACTGTAGAAGGTTGATTCCCTACCCTAATAGGGACAGAGAACACAAAGAGGTGAAATAGTCCCTCGTCATTGACTGTCCAAAGGATTTTTCTAGTGCCAAAAGAACAACAGACATATGCACAAAAAATCTGTTTGATGTTCCTAGAGTTCTTTTTTGAGAGGACAAATTCAGATTCACTCCAAAGACTCTCAGGAAATTTTTCAAAACCACATTACTAAGTTTTGTTTGACCTCATCTAATCAATAAATGAAGATAAAGTTTCTTGAAATTAAATGTTGATGTCAGAAGTGGGATTTGAACCCACGTCTCCAGGGGAGACTGCAACCTGAACCCAGCGCCTCGGCCATCCCGACTTTGATATGCAATTGGAGCTTAACTCCTTCCATGCTAGTCAGCAGAAATGTTACCATTCCTTGTGATTAAAAACTTGTCACACCACCCCAAAAAAGTCAATAAATAACATTTTTTATATGCGTACTTTTCGTCTGCATTAATTTTTAAACCTCCATTTATTTTGTTTGGATATTAGAAATGTTAGATTTCTCACAAATGCGGTGATGCACCACATTTCTTCAGAAACTACTGTTTGGCCACACAGCAGGGCTTTGAAAGGAAGAGCCCTATTTGGGTTTTGCAATGCAGATTTTGCAGGAATACCTTGCAGATGAAATTTGCAGAGTACCAAAACAGCAGAAAACCTCCCAAAGTGACCACATTTTAGAAATTATTTTGCACAATGAGTTAATCAACACCTGCAATTACTATTGTCAGCCTATAGGTGTTTTCACTCTGAACCATCCAGCATTGCAAGTATGCCAGTTTAGTGCCCAGCTTTTGCTTGCAGAGACAAGCAACCCATACATTTTTAAGTGGGCTCTACTCACTGGAGCAATGTCAAATATGTAGATGCTTTGTCTCACCATTAAAGTAGAAACCTCCTATATTTCAAATTAAAGATGACGGACCTGTGTGGAGCTTGTGTTTTTTGCCTTTTTGACTTTGTCCACAGCATATTTTTTAAGGACATTTGTCTCAGTAATGCCTCAGTGTTTCAAAGTCAAACAAGCTGACTATAATCATTCAGCTAGTGTCTGATAAGTGCTGTCTGTTTCAGCTAACAGGTTACCTTTTAATCCTCTTACAGCTAAGTCAATCTGAAATAAAACAAAAGAGAGGAAAAATTACTAAAAAACATTCATGTGTTCAAAAGGAAAAAGTTACCGTTTCTCAAATTTTAACATTTTGTTTTCTGTAGATAGTTAAGATTTTTAGGCCTTTTGATCATGATCAGCCCATGTGCTTTGTTTAATATCTCCTTAAAATGTAAACGGTGAAGAAAAAGCATTTTGCCAAAACCCGGGATTGGACCAGTGACCTTTAGATCTTCAGTCTAACGCTCTCCCAAATGAGCTATTTCGGCCATATCTATACATTTTCTGGAGGTTTGACACTCTGCAAATGTCAAGTGTCACACCTGGAGGGATATATTATAATTTTTCATTTGACTGTTTTTTGAAGCATGATTTCTATTTGAAACGCCTTCCATTTTGCTGTACATATTTAATAACATTCATTAACTATTTGTGAATGAGTAGAAAAAGACAGCAATTTTGCCATTGAATTTTTACATTTTCAGTTTGTCTCCATGCACCAGTATAATTCTGACCCTGTGCTTCTAGAATAGGTCATGGTCGCACATAAAACACAATTTGCATGCATAATGTTACATCAAGTTTTATTTTTTATGAGATGCAAACAATTGGAGCAAAAAAGAGACAAAAATTTAGAGAAAATATTTTATTGATTGTTAAAAGTGAGATCATTTGTCCCAAAATGTGCTGAAACATGTCAGAAGGACATGGGCATTTCACATTTTTTAAACTATGATTACCTACTTGTTAAGTTTTTGTTTATTAAGTATCGTTATGGTCTATTGATGTATGAGGTGAAAACTATGAAAGTAGACTTACCAGCAAATCCGTTTCTAGATATATTTCATGACAGCACTGTAGAAGGTTGATTCCCTACCCTAATAGGGACAGAGAACACAAAGAGGTGAAATAGTCCCTCCTCATTGACTGTCCAAAGGATTTTTCTAGTGCCAAAAGAACAACAGACATATGCACAAAAAATCTGTTTGATGTTCCTAGAGTTCTTTTTTGAGAGGACAAATTCAGATTCATTCCAAAGACTCTCAGGAAATTTTTCAAAACCACATTACTAAGTTTTGTTTGACCTCATCTAATCAATAAATGAAGATAAAGTTTCTTGAAATTAAATGTTGATGTCAGAAGTGGGATTTGAACCCACGCCTCCAGGGGAGTCTGCGACCTGAACGCAGCACCTTAGACCGCTCGGCCATCCTGACTTCAATATGCAATTGGAACTTAACTCCTTCCATGCTAGTCAGCAGAAATGTTACCATTCCTTGTGATTAAAAACTTGTCACACCACCCCAAAAAGTCAATAAATAACATTTTTTATATGCGTACTTTTCGTCTGCATTAATTTTTAAACCTCCATTTATTTTGTTTGGATATTAGAAATGTTAGATTTCTCACAAATGCGGTGATGCACCACATTTCTTCAGAAACTACTGTTTGGCCACACAGCAGGGCTTTGAAAGAAAGAGCCCTATTTGGGTTTTGCAATGCTGATTTTGCAGGAATACCTTGCAGATGAAATTTGCATAGTACCAAAACAGCAGAAAACCTCCCAAAGTGACCACATTTTAGAAATTATTTTGCACAATGAGTTAATCAACACCTGCAATTACTATTGTCAGCCTATAGGTGTTTTCACTCTGAACCATCCAGCATTGCAAGTATGCCAGTTTAGTGACCAGCTTTTGCTTGCAGAGACAAGCAACCCATACATTTTTAAGTGGGCTCTACTCACTGGAGCAATGTCAAATATGTAGATGCTTTGTCTCACCATTAAAGTAGAAACCTCCTATATTTCAAATTAAAGATGACGGACCTGTGTGGAGCTTGTGTTTTTTGCCTTTTTGACTTTGTCCACAGCATATTTTTTAAGGACATTTGTCTCAGTAATGCCTCAGTGTTTCAAAGTCAAACAAGCTGACTATAATCATTCAGCTAGTGTCTGATAAGTGCTGTCTGTTTCAGCTATCAGGTTACCTTTTAATCCTCTTACAGCTAAGTCAATCTGAAATAAAACAAAAGAGAGGAAAAATTACTAAAAAAACATTCATGTGTTCAAAAGGAAAAAGTTACCGTTTCTCAAATTTTTAACATTTTGTTTTCTGTAGATAGTTAAGATTTTTAGGCCTTTTGATCATGATCAGCCCATGTGCTTTGTTTAATATCTCCTTAAAATGTAAACGGTGAAGAAAAAGCATTTTGCCGAAACCCGGGATTGGACCAGGGACTTTTAGATTTTCAGTCTAACGCTCTCCCAACTGAGATATTTCGGCCATATCTATACATTTTCTGGGGGGTTTGACACTCTGCAAATGTCAAGTGTCACACCTGGAGGGATATATTATAATTTTTCATTTGACTGTTTTTTGAAGCATGATTTCTATTTGAAACGCCTTCCATTTTGCTGTACATATTTAATAACATTCATTAACTATTTGTGAATGAGTAGAAAAAGACAGCAATTTTGCCATTGAATTTTTACATTTTCAGTTTGTCTCCATGCACCAGTATAATTCTGACCCTGTGCTTCTAGAATAGGTCATGGTCGCACATAAAACACAATTTGCATGCATAATGTTACATCAAGTTTTATTTTTTATGAGATGCAAACAATTGGAGCAAAAAAGAGACAAAAATTTAGAGAAAATATTTTATTGATTGTTAAAAGTGAGACCATTTGTCCCAAAATGTGCTGAAACATGTCAGAAGGACATGGGCATTTCACATTTTTTAAACTATGATTACCTACTTGTTAAGTTTTTGTTTATTAAGTATCGCTATGGTCTATTGATGTATGAGGTGAAAACTATGAAAGTAGACTTACCAGCAAATCCGTTTCTAGATATATTTCATGACAGCACTGTAGAAGGTTGATTCCCTACCCTAATAGGGACAGAGAACACAAAGAGGTGAAATAGTCCCTCGTCATTGACTGTCCAAAGGATTTTTCTAGTGCCAAAAGAACAACAGACATATGCACAAAAAATCTGTTTGATGTTCCTAGAGTTCTTTTTTGAGAGGACAAATTCAGATTCACTCCAAAGACTCTCAGGAAATTTTTCAAAACCATATTACTAAGTTTTGTTTGACCTCATCTAATCAATAAATGAAGATAAAGTTTCTTGAAATTAAATGTTGATGTCAGAAGTGGGATTTGAACCCACGTCTCCAGGGGAGACTGCAACCTGAACCCAGCGCCTCGGACATCCCGACTTTGATATGCAATTGGAGCTTAACTCCTTCCATGCTAGTCAGCAGAAATGTTACCATTCCTTGTGATTAAAAACTTGTCACACCACCCCAAAAAAGTCAATAAATAACATTTTTTATATGCGTACTTTTCGTCTGCATTAATTTTTAAACCTCCATTTATTTTGTTTGGATATTAGAAATGTTAGATTTCTCACAAATGCGGTGATGCACCACATTTCTTCAGAAACTACTGTTTGGCCACACAGCAGGGCTTTGAAAGGAAGAGCCCTATTTGGGTTTTGCAATGCAGATTTTGCAGGAATACCTTGCAGATGAAATTTGCAGAGTACCAAAACAGCAGATAACCTCCCAAAGTGACCACATTTTAGAAATTATTTTGCACAATGAGTTAATCAACACCTGCAATTACTATTGTCAGCCTATAGGTGTTTTCACTCTGAACCATCCAGCATTGCAAGTATGCCAGTTTAGTGCCCAGCTTTTGCTTGCAGAGACAAGCAACCCATACATTTTTAAGTGGGCTCTACTCACTGGAGCAATGTCAAATATGTAGATGCTTTGTCTCACCATTAAAGTAGAAACCTCCTATATTTCAAATTAAAGATGACGGACCTGTGTGGAGCTTGTGTTTTTTGCCTTTTTGACTTTGTCCACAGCATATTTTTTAAGGACATTTGTCTCAGTAATGCCTCAGTGTTTCAAAGTCAAACAAGCTGACTATAATCATTCAGCTAGTGTCTGATAAGTGCTGTCTGTTTCAGCTATCAGGTTACCTTTTAATCCTTTTACAGCTAAGTCAATCTGAAATAAAACAAAATAGAGGAAAAATTACTAAAAAACATTCAAGTGTTCAAAAGGAAAAAGTTACCGTTTCTCAAATTTTTAACATTTTGTTTTCTGTTTTCTGTAGATAGTTAAGATTTTTAGGCCTTTTGATCATGATCAGTCCATGTGCTTTGTTTAATATCTCCTTAAAATGTAAACGGTGAAGAAAAAGCATTTTGCCGAAACCCGGGATTGGACCAGGGACCTTTAGATCTTCAGTCTAACGCTCTCTCAACTGAGCTATTTTGACGATATCTATACATTTTCTGGGGGGTTTGACACTCTGCAAATGTCAAGTGTCACACCTGGAGGGATATATTATAATTTTTCATTTGACTGTTTTTTGAAGCATGATTTCTATTTGAAACGCCTTCCATTTTGCTGTACATATTTAATAACATTCATTAACTATTTGTGAATGAGTAGAAAAAGACAGCAATTTTGCCATTGAATTTTTACATTTTCAGTTTGTCTCCATGCACCAGTATAATTCTGACCCTGTGCTTCTAGAATAGGTCATGGTCGCACATAAAACACAATTTGCATGCATAATGTAACATCAAGTTTTATTTTTTATGAGATGCAAACAATTGGAGCAAAAAAGAGACACAAATTTAGAGAAAACATTTTATTGATTGTTAAAAGTGAGACCATTTGTCCCAAAATGTGCTGAAACATGTCAGAATGACATGGGCATTTCACATTTTTTAAACTATGATTACCTACTTGTTAAGTTTTTGTTTATTAAGTATCGTTATGGTCTATTGATGTATGAGGTGAAAACTATGAAAGTAGACTTACCAGCAAATCCGTTTCTAGATATATTTCATGACAGCACTGTAGAAGGTTGATTCCCTACCCTAATAGGGACAGAGAACACAAAGAGGTGAAATAGTCCCTCCTCATTGACTGTCCAAAGGATTTTTCTAGTGCCAAAAGAACAACAGACATATGCACAAAAAATCTGTTTGATGTTCCTAGAGTTCTTTTTTGAGAGGACAAATTCAGATTCACTCCAAAGACTCTCAGGAAATTTTTCAAAACCACATTACTAAGTTTTGTTTGACCTCATCTAATCAATAAATGAAGATAAAGTTTCTTGAAATTAAATGTTGATGTCAGAAGTGGGATTTGAACCCACGCCTCCAGGGGAGACTGCGACCTGCGACTGCGACAAAATAGAGGAAAAATTACTAAAAAACATTCATGTGTTCAAAAGGAAAAAGTTACCGTTTCTCAAATTTTTAACATTTTGTTTTCTGTAGATAGTTAAGATTTTTAGGCCTTTTGATCATGATCAGTCCATGTGCTTTGTTTAATATCTCCTTAAAATGTAAACGGTGAAGAAAAAGCATTTTGCCGAAACCCGGGATTGGACCTGGGACCTTTAGATCTTCAGTCTAACGCTCTCCCAACATTTTATGGGGGGTTTGACACTCTGCAAATGTCAAGTGTCACACCTGGAGGGATATATTATAATTTTTCATTTGACTGTTTTTTGAAGCATGATTTCTATTTGAAACGACTTCCATTTTGCTGTACATATTTAATAACATTCATTAACTATTTGTGAATGAGTAGAAAAAGACAGCAATTTTGCCATTGAATTTTTACATTTTCAGTTTGTCTTCATGCACCAGTATAATTCTGACCCTGTGCTTCTAGAATAGGTCATGGTCGCACATAAAACACAATTTGCATGCATAATGTTACATCAAGTTTTATTTTTTATGAGATGCAAACAATTGGAGCAAACAAGAGACAAAAATTTAGAGAAAATATTTTATTGATTGTTAAAAGTGAGACCATTTGTCCCAAAATGTGCTGAAACATGTCAGAATGACATGGGCATTTCACATTTTTTAAACTATGATTACCTACTTGTTAAGTTTTTGTTTATTAAGTATTGTTATGGTCTATTGATGTATGAGGTGAAAACTATGAAAGTAGACTTACCAGCAAATCGTTTCTAGATATATTTCATGACAGCACTGTAGAAGGTTGATTCCCTACCCTAATAGGGACAGAGAACACAAAGAGGTGAATTAGTCCCTCCTCATTGACTGTCCAAAGGATTTTTCTAGTGCCAAAAAACTCTAGGAACATCAAACAGATTTTGGGAGGAGACACAGATTAGATATTAGAAAAAACTTTTTGACAGTTAGAGTGATCAATGAGTGGAACAGGCTGCCACGAGAAGTGGTGAGTTCTCCTTCAATGGAAGTCTTCAAACAGAGGCTGGACAGACATCTGACTGGGATGATTTAGCGAATCCTGCTTTGAGCAGGGGGTTGGACCAGATGGCCCAGGAGGTCCCTTCCAACTCTACGATTCTATGATTCTATGATTCTATGATAACAGACATATGCACAAAAAATCTGTTTGATGTTCCTAGAGTTCTTTTTTGAGAGGACAAATTCAGATTCACTCCAAAGACTCTCAGGAAATTTTTCAAAACCACATTACTAAGTTTTGTTTGACCTCATCTAATCAATGAAGATAAAGTTTCTTGAAATTAAATGTTGATGTCAGAAGTGGGATTTGAACCCACACCTCCAGGGGAGACTGCGACCTGAACGCAGCGCCTTAGACCGCTCGGCCATCCTGACTTCGATATGCAATTGGAACTTAACTCCTTCCATGCTAGTCAGCAGAAATGTTACCATTCCTTGTGATTAAAAACTTGTCACACCACCCCAAAAAAGTCAATAAATAACATTTTTTATATGCGTACTTTTCGTCTGCATTAATTTTTAAACCTCCATTTATTTTGTTTGGATATTAGAAATGTTAGATTTCTCACAAATGCGGTGATGCACCACATTTCTTCAGAAACTACTGTTTGGCCACACAGCAGGGCTTTGAAAGGAAGAGCCCTATTTGGGTTTTGCAATGCTGATTTTGCAGGAATACCTTGCAGATGAAATTTGCAGAGTACCAAAACAGCAGAAAACCTCCCAAAGTGACCACATTTTAGAAATTATTTTGCACAATGAGTTAATCAACACCTGCAATTACTATTGTCAGCCTATAGGTGTTTTCACTCTGAACCATCCAGCATTGCAAGTATGCCAGTTTAGTGCCCAGCTTTTGCTTGCAGAGACAAGCAACCCATACATTTTTAAGTGGGCTCTACTCACTGGAGCAATGTCAAATATGTAGATGCTTTGTCTCACCATTAAAGTAGAAACCTCCTATATTTCAAATTAAAGATGACGGACCTGTGTGGAGCTTGTGTTTTTTGCCTTTTTGACTTTGTCCACAGCATATTTTTTAAGGACATTTGTCTCAGTAATGCCTCAGTGTTTCAAAGTCAAACAAGCTGACTATAATCATTCAGCTAGTGTCTGATAAGTGCTGTCTGTTTCAGCTATCAGGTTACCTTTTAATCCTCTTACAGCTAAGTCAATCTGAAATAAAACAAAATAGAGGAAAAATTACTAAAAAACATTCATGTGTTCAAAAGGAAAAAGTTACCGTTTCTCAAATTTTTAACATTTTGTTTTCTGTAGATAGTTAAGATTTTTAGGCCTTTTGATCATGATCAGTCCATGTGCTTTGTTTAATATCTCCTTAAAATGTAAACGGTGAAGAAAAAGCATTTTGCCGAAACCCGGGATTGGACCAGGGACCTTTAGATCTTCAGTCTAATGCTCTCCCAACTGAGCTATTTCGGCCATATCTATACATTTTCTGGGGGGTTTGACACTCTGCAAATGTCAAGTGTCACACCTGGAGGGATATATTATAATTTTTCATTTGACTGTTTTTTGAAGCATGATTTCTTTTTGAAACGACTTCCATTTTGCTGTACATATTTAATAACATTCATTAACTATTTGTGAATGAGTAGAAAAAGACAGCAATTTTGCCATTGAATTTTTACATTTTCAGTTTGTCTCCATGCACCAGTATAATTCTGACCCTGTGCTTCTAGAATAGGTCATGGTCGCACATAAAACACAATTTGTATGCATAATGTTACATCAAGTTTTATTTTTTATGAGATGCAAACAATTGGAGCAAAAAAGAGACAACAATTTAGAGAAAATATTTTATTGATTGTTAAAAGTGAGACCATTTGTCCCAAAATGTGCTGAAACATGTCAGAAGGACATGGGCATTTCACATTTTTTAAACTATGATTACCTACTTGTTAAGTTTTTGTTTATTAAGTATCGTTATGGTCTATTGATGTATGAGGTGAAAACTATGAAAGTAGACTTACCAGCAAATCCGTTTCTAGATATATTTCATGACAGCACTGTAGAAGGTTGATTCCCTACCCTAATAGGGACAGAGAACACAAAGAGGTGAAATAGTCCCTCCTCATTGACTGTCCAAAGGATTTTTCTAGTGCCAAAAGAACAACAGACATATGCACAAAAAATCTGTTTGATGTTCCTAGAGTTCTTTTTTGAGAGGACAAATTCAGATTCACTCCAAAGACTCTCAGGAAATTTTTCAAAACCACATTACTAAGTTTTGTTCGACCTCATCTAATCAATCAAGATAAAGTTTCTTGAAATTAAATGTTGATGTCAGAAGTGGGATTTGAACCCACGCCTCCAGGGGAGACTGTGACCTCAACGCAGTGCCTTAGACCGCTTGGCCATCCTGACTTCAATATGCAATTGGAACTTAACTCCTTCCATGCTAGTCAGCAGAAATGTTACCATTCCTTGTGATTACAAACTTGTCACACCACCCCAAAAAAGTCAATAAATAACATTTTTTATATGCGTACTTTTCGTCTGCATTAATTTTTAAACCTCCATTTATTTTGTTTGGATATTAGAAATGTTAGATTTCTCACAAATGCGGTGATGCACCACATTTCTTCAGAAACTACTGTTTGGCCACACAGCAGGGCTTTGAAAGGAAGATCCCTATTTGGGTTTTGCAATGCAGATTTTGCAGGAATACCTTGCAGATGAAATTTGCAGAGTACCAAAACAGCAGAAAACCTCCCAAAGTGACCACATTTTAGAAATTATTTTGCACAATGAGTTAATCAACACCTGCAATTACTATTGTCAGCCTATAGGTGTTTTCACTCTGAACCATCCAGCATTGCAAGTATGCCAGTTTAGTGCCCAGCTTTTGCTTGCAGAGACAAGCAACCCATACATTTTTAAGTGGGCTCTACTCACTGGAGCAATGTCAAATATGTAGATGCTTTGTCTCACCATTAAAGTAGAAACCTCCTATATTTCAAATTAAAGATGACGGACCTGTGTGGAGCTTGTGTTTTTTGCCTTTTTGACTTTGTCCACAGCATATTTTTTAAGGACATTTGTCTCAGTAATGCCTCAGTGTTTCAAAGTCAAACAAGCTGACTATAATCATTCAGCTAGTGTCTGATAAGTGCTGTCTGTTTCAGCTATCAGGTTACCTTTTAATCCTCTTACAGCTAAGTCAATCTGAAATAAAACAAAATAGAGGAAAAATTACTAAAAAACATTCATGTGTTCAAAAGGAAAAAGTTACCGTTTCTCAAATTTTTAACATTTTGTTTTCTGTAGATAGTTAAGATTTTTAGGCCTTTTGATCATGATCAGTCCATGTGCTTTGTTTAATATCTCCTTAAAATGTAAACGGTGAAGAAAAAGCATTTTGCCGAAACCCGGGATTGGACCAGGGCCCTTTAGATCTTCAGTCTAACGCTCTCCCAACTGAGCTATTTTGACGATATCTATACATTTTCTGGGGGGTTTGACACTCTGCAAATGTCAAGTGTCACACCTGGAGGGATATATTATAATTTTTCATTTGACTGTTTTTTGAAGCATGATTTCTATTTGAAACGCCTTCCATTTTGCTGTACATATTTAATAACATTCATTAACTATTTGTGAATGAGTAGAAAAAGACAGCAATTTTGCCATTGAATTTTTACATTTTCAGTTTGTCTCCATGCACCAGTATAATTCTGACCCTGTGCTTCTAGAATAGGTCATGGTCGCACATAAAACACAATTTGAATGCATAATGTTACATCAAGTTTTATTTTTTATGAGATGCAAACAATTGGAGCAAAAAAGAGACAAAAATTTAGAGAAAACATTTTATTGATTGTTAAAAGTGAGACCATTTGTCCCAAAATGTGCTGAAACATGTCTGAATGACATGGGCATTTCACATTTTTTAAACTATGATCACCTACTTGTTAAGTTTTTGTTTATTAAGTATCGTTATGGTCTATTGATGTATGAGGTGAAAACTATGAAAGTAGACTTACCAGCAAATCCAATTCTAGATATATTTCATGACAGCACTGTAGAAGGTTGATTCCCTACCCTAATAGGGACAGAGAACACAAAGAGGTGAAATAGTCCCTCCTCATTGACTGTCCAAAGGATTTTTCTAGTGCCAAAAGAACAACAGACATATGCACAAAAAATCTGTTTGATGTTCCTAGAGTTCTTTTTTGAGAGGACAAATTCAGATTCACTCCAAAGACTCTCAGGAAATTTTTCAAAACCACATTACTAAGTTTTGTTTGACCTCATCTAATCAATAAATGAAGATAAAGTTTCTTGAAATTAAATGTTGATGTCAGAAGTGGGATTTGAACCCACGCCTCCAGGGGAGACTGCGACCTGCGACTGCGACAAAATAGAGGAAAAATTACTAAAAAACATTCATGTGTTCAAAAGGAAAAAGTTACCGTTTCTCAAATTTTTAACATTTTGTTTTCTGTAGATAGTTAAGATTTTTAGGCCTTTTGATCATGATCAGTCCATGTGCTTTGTTTAATATCTCCTTAAAATGTAAACGGTGAAGAAAAAGCATTTTGCCGAAACCCGGGATTGGACCAGGGCCCTTTAGATCTTCAGTCTAACGCTCTCCCAACTGAGCTATTTTGACGATATCTATACATTTTCTGGGGGGTTTGACACTCTGCAAATGTCAAGTGTCACACCTGGAGGGATATATTATAATTTTTCATTTGACTGTTTTTTGAAGCATGATTTCTATTTGAAACGCCTTCCATTTTGCTGTACATATTTAATAACATTCATTAACTATTTGTGAATGAGTAGAAAAAGACAGCAATTTTGCCATTGAATTTTTACATTTTCAGTTTGTCTCCATGCACCAGTATAATTCTGACCCTGTGCTTCTAGAATAGGTCATGGTCGCACATAAAACACAATTTGCATGCATAATGTTACATCAAGTTTTATTTTTTATGAGATGCAAACAATTGGAGCAAACAAGAGACAAAAATTTAGAGAAAATATTTTATTGATTGTTAAAAGTGAGACCATTTGTCCCAAAATGTGCTGAAACATGTCAGAATGACATGGGCATTTCACATTTTTTAAACTATGATTACCTACTTGTTAAGTTTTTGTTTATTAAGTATTGTTATGGTCTATTGATGTATGAGGTGAAAACTATGAAAGTAGACTTACCAGCAAATCCGTTTCTAGATATATTTCATGACAGCACTGTAGAAGGTTGATTCCCTACCCTAATAGGGACAGAGAACACAAAGAGGTGAAATAGTCCCTCCTCATTGACTGTCCAAAGGATTTTTCTAGTGCCAAAAGAACAACAGACATATGCACAAAAAATCTGTTTGATGTTCCTAGAGTTCTTTTTTGAGAGGACAAATTCAGATTCACTCCAAAGACTCTCAGGAAATTTTTCAAAACCACATTACTAAGTTTTGTTTGACCTCATCTAATCAATAAATGAAGATAAAGTTTCTTGAAATTAAATGTTGATGTCAGAAGTGGGATTTGAACCCACGCCTCCAGGGGAGACTGCGACCTGCGACTGCGACAAAATAGAGGAAAAATTACTAAAAAACATTCATGTGTTCAAAAGGAAAAAGTTACCGTTTCTCAAATTTTTAACATTTTGTTTTCTGTAGATAGTTAAGATTTTTAGGCCTTTTGATCATGATCAGTCCATGTGCTTTGTTTAATATCTCCTTAAAATGTAAACGGTGAAGAAAAAGCATTTTGCCGAAACCCGGGATTGGACCAGGGACCTTTAGATCTTCAGTCTAACGCTCTCCCAACATTTTATGGGGGGTTTGACACTCTGCAAATGTCAAGTGTCACACCTGGAGGGATATATTATAATTTTTCATTTGACTGTTTTTTGAAGCATGATTTCTATTTGAAACGCCTTCCATTTTGCTGTACATATTTAATAACATTCATTAACTATTTGTGAATGAGTAGAAAAAGACAGCAATTTTGCCATTGAATTTTTACATTTTCATTTTGTCTCCATGCACCAGTATAATTCTGACCCTGTGCTTCTAGAATAGGTCATGGTCGCACATAAAACACAATTTGCATGCATAATGTTACATCAAGTTTTATTTTTTATGAGATGCAAACAATTGGAGCAAAAAAGAGACAAAAATTTAGAGAAAATATTTTATTGATTGTTAAAAGTGAGACCATTTGTCCCAAAATGTGCTGAAACATGTCAGAATGACATGGGCATTTCACATTTTTTAAACTATGATTACCTACTTGTTAAGTTTTTGTTTATTAAGTATCGTTATGGTCTATTGATGTATGAGGTGAAAACTATGAAAGTAGACTTACCAGCAAATCCGTTTCTAGATATATTTCATGACAGCACTGTAGAAGGTTGATTCCCTACCCTAATAGGGACAGAGAACACAAAGAGGTGAAATAGTCCCTCCTCATTGACTGTCCAAAGGATTTTTCTAGTGCCAAAAGAACAACAGACATATGCACAAAAAATCTGTTTGATGTTCCTAGAGTTCTTTTTTGAGAGGACAAATTCAGATTCACTCCAAAGACTCTCAGGAAATTTTTCAAAACCACATTACTAAGTTTTGTTTGACCTCATCTAATCAATAAATGAAGATAAAGTTTCTTGAAATTAAATGTTGATGTCAGAAGTGGGATTTGAACCCACGCCTCCAGGGGAGACTGCGACCTGCGACTGCGACAAAATAGAGGAAAAATTACTAAAAAACATTCATGTGTTCAAAAGGAAAAAGTTACCGTTTCTCAAATTTTTAACATTTTGTTTTCTGTAGATAGTTAAGATTTTTAGGCCTTTTGATCATGATCAGTCCATGTGCTTTGTTTAATATCTCCTTAAAATGTAAACGGTGAAGAAAAAGCATTTTGCCGAAACCCGGGATTGGACCAGGGACCTTTAGATCTTCAGTTTAACGCTCTCCCAACATTTTATGGGGGGTTTGACACTCTGCAAATGTCAAGTGTCACACCTGGAGGGATATATTATAATTTTTCATTTGACTGTTTTTTGAAGCATGATTTCTATTTGAAACGCCTTACATTTTGCTGTACATATTTAATAACATTCATTAACTATTTGTGAATGAGTAGAAAAAGACAGCAATTTTGCCATTGAATTTTTACATTTTCAGTTTGTCTCCATGCACCAGTATAATTCTGACCCTGTGCTTCTAGAATAGGTCATGGTCGCACATAAAACACAATTTGCATGCATAATGTTACATCAAGTTTTATTTTTTATGAGATGCAAACAATTGGAGCAAAAAAGAGACAAAAATTTAGAGAAAATATTTTATTGATTGTTAAAAGTGAGACCATTTGTCCCAAAATGTGCTGAAACATGTCAGAATGACATGGGCATTTCACATTTTTTAAACTATGATTACCTACTTGTTAAGTTTTTGTTTATTAAGTATCGTTATGGTCTATTGATGTATGAGGTGAAAACTATGAAAGTAGACTTACCAGCAAATCCGTTTCTAGATATATTTCATGACAGCACTGTAGAAGGTTGATTCCCTACCCTAATAGGGACAGAGAACACAAAGAGGTGAAATAGTCCCTCCTCATTGACTGTCCAAAGGATTTTTCTAGTGCCAAAAGAACAACAGACATATGCACAAAAAATGTGTTTGATGTTCCTAGAGTTCTTTTTTGAGAGGACAAATTCAGATTCACTCCAAAGACTCTCAGGAAATTTTTCAAAACCACATTACTAAGTTTTGTTTGACCTCATCTAATCAATAAATGAAGATAAAGTTTCTTGAAATTAAAAGGTGATCTCAGAAGTGGGATTTGCACCCACACCTCGCGGGGAGACTGCGACCTGAATGCAGCGCCTTAGACCGCTCGGCCATCCTGACTTTGATATGCAACTGGAACTTAACTCCTTCCATGCTAGTCAGCAGAAATGTTACCATTCTTTGTGATTAAAAACTTGTCACACCACCCCAAAAAAAGTCAATAAATAACATTTTTTATATGCGTACTTTTCGTCTGCATTAATTTTTAAACCTCCATTTATTTTGTTTGGATATTAGAAATGTTAGATTTCTCACAAATGCGGTGATGCACCACATTTCTTCAGAAACTACTGTTTGGCCACACAGCAGGGCTTTGAAAGGAAGATCCCTATTTGGGTTTTGCAATGCAGATTTTGCAGGAATACCTTGCAGATGAAATTTGCAGAGTACCAAAACAGCAGAAAACCTCCCAAAGTGACCACATTTTAGAAATTATTTTGCACAATGAGTTAATCAACACCTGCAATTACTATTGTCAGCCTATAGGTGTTTTCACTCTGAACCATCCAGCATTGCAAGTATGCCAGTTTAGTGCCCAGCTTTTGCTTGCAGAGACAAGCAACCCATACATTTTTAAGTGGGCTCTACTCACTGGAGCAATGTCAAATATGTAGATGCTTTGTCTCACCATTAAAGTAGAAACCTCCTATATTTCAAATTAAAGATGACGGACCTGTGTGGAGCTTGTGTTTTTTGCCTTTTTGACTTTGTCCACAGCATATTTTTTAAGGACATTTGTCTCAGTAATGCCTCAGTGTTTCAAAGTCAAACAAGCTGACTATAATCATTCAGCTAGTGTCTGATAAGTGCTGTCTGTTTCAGCTATCAGGTTACCTTTTAATCCTCTTACAGCTAAGTCAATCTGAAATAAAACAAAATAGAGGAAAAATTACTAAAAAACATTCATGTGTTCAAAAGGAAAAAGTTACCGTTTCTCAAATTTTTAACATTTTGTTTTCTGTAGATAGTTAAGATTTTTAGGCCTTTTGATCATGATCAGTCCATGTGCTTTGTTTAATATCTCCTTAAAATGTAAACGGTGAAGAAAAAGCATTTTGCCGAAACCCGGGATTGGACCAGGGACATTTAGATCTTCAGTCTAACGCTCTCCCAACTGAGCTATTTTGACGATATCTATACATTTTCTGGGGGGTTTGACACTCTGCAAATGTCAAGTGTCACACCTGGAGGGATATATTATAATTTTTCATTTGACTGTTTTTTGAAGCATGATTTCTATTTGAAACGCCTTCCATTTTGCTGTACATATTTAATAACATTCATTAACTATTTGTGAATGAGTAGAAAAAGACAGCAATTTTGCCATTGAATTTTTACATTTTCAGTTTGTCTCCATGCACCAGTATAATTCTGACCCTGTGCTTCTAGAATAGGTCATGGTCGCACATAAAACACAATTTGAATGCATAATGTTACATCAAGTTTTATTTTTTATGAGATGCAAACAATTGGAGCAAAAAAGAGACAAAAATTTAGAGAAAATATTTTATTGATTGTTAAAAGTGAGACCATTTGTCCCAAAATGTGCTGAAACATGTCAGAAGGACATGGGCATTTCACATTTTTTAAACTATGATTACCTACTTGTTAAGTTTTTGTTTATTAAGTATCGTTATGGTCTATTGATGTATGAGGTGAAAACTATGAAAGTAGACTTACCAGCAAATCCAATTCTAGATATATTTCATGACAGCACTGTAGAAGGTTGATTCCCTACCCTAATAGGGACAGAGAACACAAAGAGGTGAAATAGTCCCTCCTCATTGACTGTCCAAAGGATTTTTCTAGTGCCAAAAGAACAACAGACATATGCACAAAAAATCTGTTTGATGTTCCTAGAGTTCTTTTTTGAGAGGACAAATTCAGATTCACTCCAAAGACTCTCAGGAAATTTTTCAAAACCACATTACTAAGTTTTGTTTGACCTCATCTAATCAATAAATGAAGATAAAGTTTCTTGAAATTAAATGTTGATGTCAGAAGTGGGATTTGAACCCACGCCTCCAGGGGAGACTGCGACCTGCGACTGCGACAAAATAGAGGAAAAATTACTAAAAAACATTCATGTGTCCAAAAGGAAAAAGTTACCGTTTCTCAAATTTTTAACATTTTGTTTTCTGTAGATAGTTAAGATTTTTAGGCCTTTTGATCATGATCAGTCCATGTGCTTTGTTTAATATCTCCTTAAAATGTAAACGGTGAAGAAAAAGCATTTTGCCGAAACCCGGGATTGGACCAGGGACCTTTAGATCTTCAGTCTAACGCTCTCCCAACATTTTATGGGGGGTTTGACACTCTGCAAATGTCAAGTGTCACACCTGGAGGGATATATTATAATTTTTCATTTGACTGTTTTTTGAAGCATGATTTCTATTTGAAACGCCTTCCATTTTGCTGTACATATTTAATAACATTCATTAACTATTTGTGAATGAGTAGAAAAAGACAGCAATTTTGCCATTGAATTTTTACATTTTCAGTTTGTCTCCATGCACCAGTATAATTCTGACCCTGTGCTTCTAGAATAGGTCATGGTCGCACATAAAACACAATTTGCATGCATAATGTTACATCAAGTTTTATTTTTTATGAGATGCAAACAATTGGAGCAAACAAGAGACAAAAATTTAGAGAAAATATTTTATTGATTGTTAAAAGTGAGACCATTTGTCCCAAAATGTGCTGAAACATGTCAGAATGACATGGGCATTTCACATTTTTTAAACTATGATTACCTACTTGTTAAGTTTTTGTTTATTAAGTATTGTTATGGTCTATTGATGTATGAGGTGAAAACTATGAAAGTAGACTTACCAGCAAATCCGTTTCTAGATATATTTCATGACAGCACTGTAGAAGGTTGATTCCCTACCCTAATAGGGACAGAGAACACAAAGAGGTGAAATAGTCCCTCCTCATTGACTGTCCAAAGGATTTTTCTAGTGCCAAAAGAACAACAGACATATGCACAAAAAATCTGTTTGATGTTCCTAGAGTTCTTTTTTGAGAGGACAAATTCAGATTCACTCCAAAGACTCTCAGGAAATTTTTCAAAACCACATTACTAAGTTTTGTTTGACCTCATCTAATCAATAAATGAAGATAATGTTTCTTGAAATTAAATGTTGATGTCAGAAGTGGGATTTGAACCCACGCCTCCAGGGGAGACTGCGACCTGCGACTGCGACAAAATAGAGGAAAAATTACTAAAAAACATTCATGTGTTCAAAAGGAAAAAGTTACCGTTTCTCAAATTTTTAACATTTTGTTTTCTGTAGATAGTTAAGATTTTTAGGCCTTTTGATCATGATCAGTCCATGTGCTTTGTTTAATATCTCCTTAAAATGTAAACGGTGAAGAAAAAGCATTTTGCCGAAACCCGGGATTGGACCAGGGACCTTTAGATCTTCAGTCTAACGCTCTCCCAACATTTTATGGGGGGTTTGACACTCTGCAAATGTCAAGTGTCACACCTGGAGGGATATATTATAATTTTTCATTTGACTGTTTTTTGAAGCATGATTTCTATTTGAAACGCCTTCCATTTTGCTGTACATATTTAATAACATTCATTAACTATTTGTGAATGAGTAGAAAAAGACAGCAATTTTGCCATTGAATTTTTACATTTTCATTTTGTCTCCATGCACCAGTATAATTCTGACCCTGTGCTTCTAGAATAGGTCATGGTCGCACATAAAACACAATTTGCATGCATAATGTTACATCAAGTTTTATTTTTTATGAGATGCAAACAATTGGAGCAAAAAAGAGACAAAAATTTAGAGAAAATATTTTATTGATTGTTAAAAGTGAGACCATTTGTCCCAAAATGTGCTGAAACATGTCAGAATGACATGGGCATTTCACATTTTTTAAACTATGATTACCTACTTGTTAAGTTTTTGTTTATTAAGTATCGTTATGGTCTATTGATGTATGAGGTGAAAACTATGAAAGTAGACTTACCAGCAAATCCGTTTCTAGATATATTTCATGACAGCACTGTAGAAGGTTGATTCCCTACCCTAATAGGGACAGAGAACACAAAGAGGTGAAATAGTCCCTCCTCATTGACTGTCCAAAGGATTTTTCTAGTGCCAAAAGAACAACAGACATATGCACAAAAAATCTGTTTGATGTTCCTAGAGTTCTTTTTTGAGAGGACAAATTCAGATTCACTCCAAAGACTCTCAGGAAATTTTTCAAAACCACATTACTAAGTTTTGTTTGACCTCATCTAATCAATAAATGAAGATAAAGTTTCTTGAAATTAAATGTTGATGTCAGAAGTGGGATTTGAACCCACGCCTCCAGGGGAGACTGCGACCTGCGACTGCGACAAAATAGAGGAAAAATTACTAAAAAACATTCATGTGTTCAAAAGGAAAAAGTTACCGTTTCTCAAATTTTTAACATTTTGTTTTCTGTAGATAGTTAAGATTTTTAGGCCTTTTGATCATGATCAGTCCATGTGCTTTGTTTAATATCTCCTTAAAATGTAAACGGTGAAGAAAAAGCATTTTGCCGAAACCCGGGATTGGACCAGGGACCTTTAGATCTTCAGTTTAACGCTCTCCCAACATTTTATGGGGGGTTTGACACTCTGCAAATGTCAAGTGTCACACCTGGAGGGATATATTATAATTTTTCATTTGACTGTTTTTTGAAGCATGATTTCTATTTGAAACGCCTTCCATTTTGCTGTACATATTTAATAACATTCATTAACTATTTGTGAATGAGTAGAAAAAGACAGCAATTTTGCCATTGAATTTTTACATTTTCAGTTTGTCTCCATGCACCAGTATAATTCTGACCCTGTGCTTCTAGAATAGGTCATGGTCGCACATAAAACACAATTTGCATGCATAATGTTACATCAAGTTTTATTTTTTATGAGATGCAAACAATTGGAGCAAAAAAGAGACAAAAATTTAGAGAAAATATTTTATTGATTGTTAAAAGTGAGACCATTTGTCCCAAAATGTGCTGAAACATGTCAGAATGACATGGGCATTTCACATTTTTTAAACTATGATTACCTACTTGTTAAGTTTTTGTTTATTAAGTATCGTTATGGTCTATTGATGTATGAGGTGAAAACTATGAAAGTAGACTTACCAGCAAATCCGTTTCTAGATATATTTCATGACAGCACTGTAGAAGGTTGATTCCCTACCCTAATAGGGACAGAGAACACAAAGAGGTGAAATAGTCCCTCCTCATTGACTGTCCAAAGGATTTTTCTAGTGCCAAAAGAACAACAGACATATGCACAAAAAATCTGTTTGATGTTCCTAGAGTTCTTTTTTGAGAGGACAAATTCAGATTCACTCCAAAGACTCTCAGGAAATTTTTCAAAACCACATTACTAAGTTTTGTTTGACCTCATCTAATCAATAAATGAAGATAAAGTTTCTTGAAATTAAAAGGTGATCTCAGAAGTGGGATTTGCACCCACACCTCGCGGGGAGACTGCGACCTGAATGCAGCGCCTTAGACCGCTCGGCCATCCTGACTTTGATATGCAACTGGAACTTAACTCCTTCCATGCTAGTCAGCAGAAATGTTACCATTCTTTGTGATTAAAAACTTGTCACACCACCCCAAAAAAAGTCAATAAATAACATTTTTTATATGCGTACTTTTCGTCTGCATTAATTTTTAAACCTCCATTTATTTTGTTTGGATATTAGAAATGTTAGATTTCTCACAAATGCGGTGATGCACCACATTTCTTCAGAAACTACTGTTTGGCCACACAGCAGGGCTTTGAAAGGAAGAGCCCTATTTGGGTTTTGCAATGCAGATTTTGCAGGAATACCTTGCAGATGAAATTTGCAGAGTACCAAAACAACAGAAAACCTCCCAAAGTGACCACATTTTAGAAATTATTTTGCACAATGAGTTAATCAACACCTGCAATTACTATTGTCAGCCTATAGGTGTTTTCACTCTGAACCATCCAGCATTGCAAGTATGCCAGTTTAGTGCCCAGCTTTTGCTTGCAGAGACAAGCAACCCATACATTTTTAAGTGGGCTCTACTCACTGGAGCAATGTCAAATATGTAGATGCTTTGTCTCACCATTAAAGTAGAAACCTCCTATATTTCAAATTAAAGATGACGGACCTGTGTGGAGCTTGTGTTTTTTGCCTTTTTGACTTTGTCCACAGCATATTTTTTAAGGACATTTGTCTCAGTAATGCCTCAGTGTTTCAAAGTCAAACAAGCTGACTATAATCATTCAGCTAGTGTCTGATAAGTGCTGTCTGTTTCAGCTATCAGGTTACCTTTTAATCCTCTTACAGCTAAGTCAATCTGAAATAAAACAAAATAGAGGAAAAATTACTAAAAAACATTCATGTGTTCAAAAGGAAAAAGTTACCGTTTCTCAAATTTTTAACATTTTGTTTTCTGTAGATAGTTAAGATTTTTAGGCCTTTTGATCATGATCAGTCCATGTGCTTTGTTTAATATCTCCTTAAAATGTAAACGGTGAAGAAAAAGCATTTTGCCGAAACCCGGGAATGGACCAGGGACCTTTAGATCTTCAGTCTTACGCTCTCCCAACTGAGCTATTTCGGCCATATCTATACATTTTCTGGGGGGTTTGACACTCTGCAAATGTCAAGTGTCACACCTGGAGGGATATATTATAATTTTTCATTTGACTGTTTTTTGAAGCATGATTTCTGTTTGAAACGCCTTCCATTTTGCTGTACATATTTAATAACATTCATTAACTATTTGTGAATGAGTAGAAAAAGACAGCAATTTTGCCATTGAATTTTTACATTTTCAGTTTGTCTCCATGCACCAGTATAATTCTGACCCTGTGCTTCTAGAATAGGTCATGGTCGCACATAAAACACAATTTGCATGCATAATGTTACATCAAGTTTTATTTTTTATGAGATGCAAACAATTGGAGCAAAAAAGAGACAAAAATTTAGAGAAAATATTTTATTGATTGTTAATGTTAAAAGTGAGACCATTTGTCCCAAAATGTGCTGAAACATGTCAGAAGGACATGGGCATTTCACATTTTTAAACTATGATTACCTACTTGTTAAGTTTTTGTTTATTAAGTATCGTTATGGTCTATTGATGTATGAGGTGAAAACTATGAAAGTAGACTTACCAGCAAATCCGTTTCTAGATATATTTCATGACAGCACTGTAGAAGGTTGATTCCCTATCCTAATGGGGACAGAGAACACAAAGAGGTGAAATAGTCCCTCCTCATTGACTGTCCAAAGGATTTTTCTAGTGCCAAAAGAACAACAGACATATGCACAAAAAATCTGTTTGATGTTCCTAGAGTTCTTTTTTGAGAGGAAAAATTCAGATTCACTCCAAAAACTCTCAGGAAATTTTTCAAAACCACATTACTAAGTTTTGTTTGACCTCATCTAATCAATAAATGAAGATAAAGTTTCTTGAAATTAAATGTTGATGTCAGAAGTGGGACCTGAACGCAGCGACTTAGACCGCTCGGCCATCCCGACTTCTATATGCAATTGGAACTTAACTCCTTCCATGCTAGTCAGCAGAAATGTTACCATTCCTTGTGATTAAAAACTTGTCACACCACCCCAAAAAAGTCAATAAATAACATTTTTTATATGCGTACTTTTCGTCTGCATTAATTTTTAAACCTCCATTTATTTTGTTTGGATATTAGAAATGTTAGATTTCTCACAAATGCGGTGAAGCACCACATTTCTTCAGAAACTACTGTTTGGCCACACAGCAGGGCTTTGAAAGGAAGAGCCCTATTTGGGTTTTGCAATGCAGATTTTGCAGGAATACCTTGCAGATGAAATTTGCAGAGTACCAAAACAGCAGAAAACCTCCCAAAGTGACCACATTTTAGAAATTATTTTGCACAATGAGTTAATCAACACCTGCAATTACTATTGTCAGCCTACAGGTGTTTTCACTCTGAACCATCCAGCATTGCAAGTATGCCAGTTTAGTGCCCAGCTTTTGCTTGCAGAGACAAGCAACCCATACAGTTTTAAGTGGGCTCTACTCACTGGAGCAATGTCAAATATGTAGATGCTTTGTCTCACCATTAAAGTAGAAACCTCCTATATTTCAAATTAAAGATGACGGACCTGTGTGGAGCTTGTGTTTTTTGCCTTTTTGACTTTGTCCACAGCATATTTTTTAAGGACATTTGTCTCAGTAATGCCTCAGTGTTTCAAAGTCAAACAAGCTGACTATAATCATTCAGCTAGTGTCTGATAAGTGCTGTCTGTTTCAGCTATCAGGTTACCTTTTAATCCTCTTACAGCTAAGTCAATCTGAAATAAAACAAAATAGAGGAAAAATTACTAAAAAACATTCATGTGTTCAAAAGGAAAAAGTTACCGTTTCTCAAATTTTTAACATTTTGTTTTCTGTAGATAGTTAAGATTTTTAGGCCTTTTGATCATGATCAGTCCATGTGCTTTGTTTAATATCTCCTTAAAATGTAAACGGTGAAGAAAAAGCATTTTGCCGAAACCCGGGACCTTTAGATCTTCAGTCTAACGCTCTCCCAACAGAGCTATTTCAGCCATTTCTATACATTTTCTGGGGGGTTTGACACTCTGCAAATGTCAAGTGTCACACCTGGAGGGATATATTATAATTTTTCATTTGACTGTTTTTTGAAGCATGATTTCTATTTGAAACGCCTTCCATTTTGCTGTACATATTTAATAACATTCATTAACTATTTGTGAATGAGTAGAAAAAGACAGCAATTTTGCCATTTAATTTTTTCATTTTCAGTTTGTCTCCATGCACCAGTATAATTCTGACCCTGTGCTTCTAGAATAGGTCATGGTCGCACATAAAACACAATTTGCATGCATAATGTTACATCAAGTTTTATTTTTTATGAGATGCAAACAATTGGAGCAAAAAAGAGACAAAAATTTAGAGAAAATATTTTATTGATTGTTAATGTTAAAAGTGAGACCATTTGTCCCAAAATGTGCTGAAACATGTCAGAAGGACATGGGCATTTCACATTTTTAAACTATGATTACCTACTTGTTAAGTTTTTGTTTATTAAGTATCGTTATGGTCTATTGATGTATGAGGTGAAAACTATGAAAGTAGACTTACCAGCAAATCCGTTTCTAGATATATTTCATGACAGCACTGTAGAAGGTTGATTCCCTATCCTAATGGGGACAGAGAACACAAAGAGGTGAAATAGTCCCTCCTCATTGACTGTCCAAAGGATTTTTCTAATGCCAAAATAACAACAGACATATGCACAAAAAATCTGTTTGATGTTCCTAGAGTTCTTTTTTGAGAGGACAAATTCAGATTCACTCCAAAGACTCTCAGGAAATTTTTCAAAACCACATTACTAAGTTTTGTTTGACCTCATCTAATCAATAAATGACGATAAAGTTTCTTGAAATTAAATGTTGATGTCAGAAGTGGGATTTGAACCCACGCCTCCAAGGGAGACTGCGACCTGAACGCAGCGCCTTAGACCGTTCGGCCATCCTGACTTCGATATGCAATTGGAACTTAACTCCTTCCATGCTAGTCAGCAGAAATGTTACCATTCCTTGTGATTAAGAACTTGTCACACCACCCCAAAAAAGTCAATAAATAACATTTTTTATATGCGTACTTTTCGTCTGCATTAATTTTTAAACCTCCATTTATTTTGTTTGGATATTAGAAATGTTAGATTTCTCACAAATGCGGTGATGCACCACATTTCTTCAGAAACTACTGTTTGGCCACACAGCAGGGCTTTGAAAGGAAGAGCCCTATTTGGGTTTTGCAATGCAGATTTTGCAGGAATACCTTGCAGATGAAATTTGCAGAGTACCAAAACAGCAGAAAACCTCCCAAAGTGACCACATTTTAGAAATTATTTTGCACAATGAGTTAATCAACACCTGCAATTACTATTGTCAGCCTATAGGTGTTTTCACTCTGAACCATCCAGCATTGCAAGTATGTCAGTTTAGTGCCCAGCTTTTGCTTGCAGAGACAAGCAACCCATACAGTTTTAAGTGGGCTCTACTCACTGGAGCAATGTCAAATATGTAGATGCTTTGTCTCACCATTAAAGTAGAAACCTCCTATATTTCAAATTAAAGATGACGGACCTGTGTGGAGCTTGTGTTTTTTGCCTTTTTGACTTTGTCCACAGCATATTTTTTAAGGACATTTGTCTCAGTAATGCCTCAGTGTTTCAAAGTCAAACAAGCTGACTATAATCATTCAGCTAGTGTCTGATAAGTGCTGTCTGTTTCAGCTATCAGGTTACCTTTTAATCCTCTTACAGCTAAGTCAATCTGAAATAAAACAAAATAGAGGAAAAATTACTAAAAATCATTCATGTGTTCAAAAGGAAAAAGTTACCGTTTCTCAAATTTTTAACATTTTGTTTTCTGTAGATAGTTAAGATTTTTAGGCCTTTTGATCATGATCAGTCCATGTGCTTTGTTTAATATCTCCTTAAAATGTAAATGGTGAAGAAAAAGCATTTTGCCGAAACCCGGGACCTTTAGATCTTCAGTCTAACGCTCTCCCAACTGAGCTATTTCGTCGATTTCTATACATTTTCTGGGGGGTTTGACACTCTGCAAATGTCAAGTGTCACACCTGGAGGGATATATTATAATTTTTCATTTGACTGTTTTTTGAAGCATGATTTCTATTTGAAACGCCTTCCATTTTGCTGTACATATTTAATAACATTCATTAACTATTTGTGAATGAGTAGAAAAAGACAGCAATTTTGCCATTGAAGTTTTACATTTTCAGTTTGTCTCCATGCACCAGTATAATTCTGACCCTGTGCTTCTAGAATAGGTCATGGTCGCACATAAAACACAATTTGCATGCATAATGTTACATCAAGTTTTATTTTTTATGAGATGCAAACAATTGGAGCAAAAAAGAGACAAAAATTTAGAGAAAATATTATATTGATTGTTAATGTTAAAAGTGAGACCATTTGTCCCAAAATGTGCTGAAACATGTCAGAATGACATGGGCATTTCACATTTTTTAAACTATGATTACCTACTTGTTAAATTTTTGTTTATTAAGTATAGTTATGGTCTATTGATGTATGAGGTGAAAACTATGAAAGTAGACTTACCAGCAAATCCGTTTCTAGATATATTTCATGACAGCACTGTAGAAGGTTGATACCCTACCCTAATAGGGACAGAGAACACAAAGAGTTGAAATAGTCCCTCCTCATTGACTGTCCAAAGGATTTTTCTAGTGCCAAAAGAACAACAGACATATGAACAAAAAATCTGTTTGATGTTCCTAGAGTTCTTTTTTGAGAGGACAAATTCAGATTCACTCCAAAGACTCTCAGGAAATTTTTCAAAACCACATTACTAAGTTTTGTTTGACCTCATCTAATCAATAAATGAAGATAAAGTTTCTTGAAATTAAATGTTGATGTCAGAAGTGGGATTTGAACCCACAACTCCACGTGAATGCAGCGCCTTAGACCGCTCGGCCATACTGACTTTGATATGCAATTGGAACTTAACTCCTTCCATGCTAGTCAGCAGAAATGTTACCATTCCTTGTGATTAAAAACTTGTCACACCACCCCAAAAAAGTCAATAAATAACATTTTTTATATGCGTACTTTTCGTCTGCATTAATTTTTAAACCTCCATTTATTTTGTTTGGATATTAGAAATGTTAGATTTCTCACAAATGCGGTGATGCACCACATTTCTTCAGAAACTACTGTTTGGCCACACAGCAGGGCTTTGAAAGGAAGAGCCCTATTTGGGTTTTGCAATGCAGATTTTGCAGGAATACCTTGCAGATGAAATTTGCATAGTACCAAAACAGCGGAAAACCTCCCAAAGTGACCACATTTTAGAAATTATTTTGCACAATGAGTTAATCAACACCTGCAATTACTATTGTCAGCCTATAGGTGTTTTCACTCTGAACCATCCAGCATTGCAAGTATGTCAGTTTAGTGCCCAGCTTTTGCTTGCAGAGACAAGCAACCCATACATTTTTAAGTGGGCTCTACTCACTGGAGCAATGTCAAATATGTAGATGCTTTGTCTCACCATTGAAGTAGAAACCTCCTATATTTCAAATTAAAGATGACGGACCTGTGTGGAGCTTGTGTTTTTTGCCTTTTTGACTTTGTCCACAGCATATTTTTTAAGGACATTTGTCTCAGTAATGCCTCAGTGTTTCAAAGTCAAACAAGCTGACTATAATCATTCAGCTAGTGTCTGATAAGTGCTGACTGTTTCAGCTATCAGGTTACCTTTTAATCCTCTTACAGCTAAGTCAATCTGAAATAAAACAAAATAGAGGAAAAATTACTAAAAAACATTCATGTGTTCAAAAGGAAAAAGTTACCGTTTCTCAAATTTTTAACATTTTGTTTTCTGTAGATAGTTAAGATTTTTAGGCCTTTTGATCATGATCAGTCCATGTGCTTTGTTTAATATCTCCTTAAAATGTAAACGGTGAAGAAAAAGCATTTTGCCGAAACCCGGGATTGGACCACAGACCTTTAGATCTTCAGTCTAACGCTCTCCCAACTGAGCTATTTCGTCCATATCTATACATTTTCTGGTGGGTTTGACACTCTGCAAATGTCAAGTGTCACACCTGGAGGGATATATTATAATTTTTCATTTGACTGTTTTTTGAAGCATGATTTCTATTTGAAACGCCTTCCATTTTGCTGCACATATTTAATAACATTCATTAACTATTTGTGAATGAGTAGAAAAAGACAGCAATTTTGCCATTGAATTTTTACATTTTCAGTTTGTCTCCATGCACCAGTATAATTCTGACCCCGTGCTTCTAGAATAGGTCATGGTCGCACATAAAACACAATTTGCATGCATAATGTTACATCAAGTTTTATTTTTTATGAGATGCAAACAATTGGAGCAAAAAAGAGACAAAAATTTAGAGAAAATATTTTATTGATTGTTAATGTTAAAAGTGAGACCATTTGTCCCAAAATGTGCTGAAACATGTCAGAATGACATGGGCATTTCACATTTCTTAAACTATGATTAGCTACGTGTTACGTTTTTGTTTATTAAGTATCGTTATGGTCTATTGATGTATGAGGTGAAAACTATGAAAGTAGACTTACCAGCAAATCCGTTTCTAGATATATTTCATGACAGCACTGTAGAAGGTTGATTCCCTACCCTAATAGGGACAGAGAACACAAAGAGGTGAAATAGTCCCTCCTCATTGACTGTCCAAAGGATTTTTCTAGTGCCAAAAGAACAACAGACATATGCACAAAAAATCTGTTTGATGTTCCTAGAGTTCTTTTTTGAGAGGACAAATTCAGATTCACTCCAAAGACTCTCAGGAAATTTTTCAAAACCACATTACTAAGTTTTGTTTGACCTCGTCTAATCAATAAATGAAGAAAAAAGTTTCTTGAAATTAAAAGTTGATGTCAGAGGTGGGATTTGAACCACTTGTAAACGGTGAAGAAAAAGCATTTTGCCGAAACCCGGGATTGGACCAGGGACCTTTAGATCTTAAGTCTAACGCTCTCCCAACTGAGCTATTTCGGCCATATCTATACATTTTCTGGGGGGTTTGACACTCTGCAAATGTCAAGTGTCACACCTGGAGGGATATATTATAATTTTTCATTTGACTGTTTTTTGAAGCATGATTTCTATTTGAAACGCCTTCCATTTTGCTGTACATATTTAATAACATTCATTAACTATTTGTGAATGAGTAGAAAAAGACAGCAATTTTGCCATTGAAGTTTTACATTTTCAGTTTGTCTCCATGCACCAGTATAATTCTGACCCTGTGCTTCTAGAATAGGTCATGGTCGCACATAAAACACAATTTGCATGCATAATGTTACATCAAGATTTATTTTTTATGAGATGCAAACAACTGGAGCAAAATAGAGACAAAAATTTAGAGAAAATATTTTATTGATTGTTAATGTTAAAAGTGAGACCATTTGTCCCAAAATGTGCTGAAACATGTCAGAATGACATGGGCATTTCACATTTTTTAAACTATGATTAACTACTTGTTAAGTTTTTGTTTATTAAGTATCGTTATGGTCTATTGATGTATGAGGTGAAAACTATGAAAGTAGACTTACCAGCAAATCCGTTTCTAGATATATTTCATGACAGCACTGTAGAAGGTTGATTCCCTACCCTAATAGGGACAGAGAACACAAAGAGGTGAAATAGTCCCTCCTCATTGACTGTCCAAAGGATTTTTCTAGTGCCAAAAGAACAACAGACATATGCACAAAAAATCTGTTTGATGTTCCTAGAGTTCTTTTTTGAGAGGACAAATTCAGATTCACTCCAAAGACTCTCAGGAAATTTTTCAAAACCACATTACTAAGTTTTGTTTGACCTCATCTAATCAATAAATGAAGAAAAAAGTTTCTTGAAATTAAAAGTTGATGTCAGAGGTGGGATTTGAACCACTTGTAAACGGTGAAGAAAAAGCATTTTGCCGAAACCCGGGATTGGACCAGGGACCTTTAGATCTTCAGTCTAACGCTCTCCCAACTGAGCTATTTCGGCCATATCTATACATTTTCTGGGGGGTTTGACACTCTGCAAATGTCAAGTGTCACACCTGGAGGGATATATTATAATTTTTCATTTGACTGTTTTTTGAAGCATGATTTCTATTTGAAACGCCTTCCATTTTGCTGTACATATTTAATAACATTCATTAACTATTTGTGAATGAGTAGAAAAAGACAGCAATTTTGCCATTGAAGTTTTACATTTTCAGTTTGTCTCCATGCACCAGTATAATTCTGACCCTGTGCTTCTAGAATAGGTCATGGTCGCACATAAAACACAATTTGCATGCATAATGTTACATCAAGATTTATTTTTTATGAGATGCAAACAACTGGAGCAAAATAGAGACAAAAATTTAGAGAAAATATTTTATTGATTGTTAATGTTAAAAGTGAGACCATTTGTCCCAAAATGTGCTGAAACATGTCAGAATGACATGGGCATTTCACATTTTTTAAACTATGATTAACTACTTGTTAAGTTTTTGTTTATTAAGTATCGTTATGGTCTATTGATGTATGAGGTGAAAACTATGAAAGTAGACTTACCAGCAAATCCGTTCTAGATATATTTCATGACAGCACTGTAGAAGGTTGATTCCCTACCCTAATAGGGACAGAGAACACAAAGAGGTGAAATAGTCCCTCCTCATTGACTGTCCAAAGGATTTTTCTAGTGCCAAAAGAACAACAGACATATGCACAAAAAATCTGTTTGATGTTCCTAGAGTTCTTTTTTGAGAGGACAAATTCCGGTTCACTCCAAAGACTCTCAGGAAATTTTTCAAAACCACATTACTAAGTTTTGTTTGACCTCATCTAATCAATAAATGAAGATAAAGTTTCTTGAAATTAAATGTTGATGTCAGAAGTGGGAGAAGTTGGAGTCTGCGACCTGAACGCAGCGCCTTAGACCGCTCGGCCATCCTGACTTCGATATGCAATTGGAACTTAACTCCTTCCATGCTAGTCAGCAGAAATGTTACCATTTCTTGTGATTAAAAACTTGTCACACCACCCCAAAAAAGTCAATAAATAACATTTTTTATATGCGTACTTTTCGTCTGCATTAATTTTTAAATCTCCATTTATTTTGTTTGGATATTAGAAATGTTAGATTTCTCACAAATGCGGTGATGCGCCACATTTCTTCAGAAACTACTGTTTGGCCACACAGCAGGGCTTTGAAAGGAAGAGCCCTATTTGGGTTTTGCAATGCAGATTTTGCAGGAATACCTTGCAGATGAAATTTGCAGAGTACCAAAACAGCAGAAAACCTCCCAAAGTGACCACATTTTAGAAATTATTTTGCACAATGAGTTAATCAACACCTGCAATTACTATTGTCAGCCTATAGGTGTTTTCACTCTGAACCATCCAGCATTGCAAGTATGCCAGTTTAGTGCCCAGCTTTTGCTTGCAGAGACAAGCAACCCATACATTTTTAAGTGGGCTCTACTCACTGGAGCAATGTCAAATATGTAGATGCTTTGTCTCACCATTAAAGTAGAAACCTCCTATATTTCAAATTAAAGATGACGGACCTTTGTGGAGCTTGTGTTTTTTGCCTTTTTGACTTTGTCCACAGCATATTTTTTAAGGACATTTGTCTCAGTAATGCCTCAGTGTTTCAAAGTCAAACAAGCTGACTATAATCATTCAGCTAGTGTCTGATAAGTGCTGACTGTTTCAGCTATCAGGTTACCTTTTAATCCTCTTACAGCTAAGTCAATCTGAAATAAAACAAAATAGAGGAAAAATTACTAAAAAACATTCATGTGTTCAAAAGGAAAAAGTTACCGTTTCTCAAATTTTTAACATTTTGTTTTCTGTAGATAGTTAAGATTTTTAGGCCTTTTGATCATGATCAGTCCATGTGCTTTGTTTAATATCTCTTTAAAATGTAAACGGTGAAGAAAAAGCATTTTGCCGAAACCCGGTATTGGACCAGGGACCTTTAGATCTTCAGTCTAACGCTCTCCCAACTGAGCTATTTCGGCCATATCTATACATTTTCTGGGGGGTTTGACACTCTGCAAATGTCAAGTGTCACACCTGGAGGGATATATTATAATTTTTCATTTGACTGTTTTTTGAAGCATGATTTCTTTTTGAAAGGCCTTCCATTTTGCTGTACATATTTAATAACATTCATTAACTATTTGTGAATGAGTAGAAAAAGACAGCAATTTTGCCATTGAAGTTTTACATTTTCAGTTTGTCTCCATGCACCAGTATAATTCTGACCCTGTGCTTCTAGAATAGGTCATGGTCGCACATAAAACACAATTTGCATGCATAATGTTACATCAAGATTTATTTTTTATGAGATGCAAACAACTTGAGCAAAATAGAGACAAAAATTTAGAGAAAATATTTTATTGATTGTTAATGTTAAAAGTGAGACCATTTGTCCCAAAATGTGCTGAAACATGTCAGAATGACATGGGCATTTCACATTTTTTAAACTATGATTAACTACTTGTTAAGTTTTTGTTTATTAAGTATCGTTATGGTCTATTGATGTATGAGGTGAAAACTATGAAAGTAGACTTACCAGCAAATCCGTTTCTAGATATATTTCATGACAGCACTGTAGAAGGTTGATTCCCTACCCTAATAGGGACAGAGAACACAAAGAGGTGAAATAGTCCCTCCTCATTGACTGTCCAAAGGATTTTTCTAGTGCCAAAAGAACAACAGACATATGCACAAAAAATCTGTTTGATGTTCCTAGAGTTCTTTTTTGAGAGGACAAATTCAGATTCACTCCAAAGACTCTCAGGAAATTTTTCAAAACCACATTACTAAGTTTTGTTTGACCTCATCTAATCAATAAATGAAGATAAAGTTTCTTGAAATTAAATGTTGATGTCAGAAGTGGGATTTGAACCCACGCCTCCAGGGGAGACTGCGACCTGAAAGCTGCGCCTTAGACCGCTCGGCCATCCTGACTTTGATATGCAATTGGAACTTATCTCCTTCCATGCTAGTCAGCAGAAATGTTACCATTTTTTGTGATTACAAACTTGTCACACCACCCCAAAAAAGTCAATAAATAACATTTTTTATATGCGTACTTTTCGTCTGCATTAATTTTTAAACCTCCATTTATTTTGTTTGGATATTAGAAATGTTAGATTTCTCACAAATGCGGTGATGCACCACATTTCTTCAGAAACTACTGTTTGGCCACACAGCAGGGCTTTGAAAGGAAGAGCGCTATTTGGGTTTTGCAATGCAGATTTTGCAGGAATACCTTGCAGATGAAATTTGCAGAGTACCAAAACAGCAGAAAACCTCCCAAAGTGACCACATTTTAGAAATTATTTTGCACAATGAGTTAATCAACACCTGCAATTACTATTGTCAGCCTATAGGTGTTTTCACTCTGAACCATCCAGCATTGCAAGTATGCCAGTTTAGTGCCCAGCTTTTGCTTGCAGAGACAAGCAACCCATACATTTTTAAGTGGGCTCTACTCACTGGAGCAATGTCAAATATGTAGATGCTTTGTCTCACCATTAAAGTAGAAACCTCCTATATTTCAAATTAAAGATGACGGACCTGTGTGGAGCTTGTGTTTTTTGCCTTTTTGACTTTGTCCACAGCATATTTTTTAAGGACATTTGTCTCAGTAATGCCTCAGTGTTTCAAAGTCAAACAAGCTGACTATAATCATTCAGCTAGTGTCTGATAAGTGCTGTCTGTTTCAGCTATCAGGTTACCTTTTAATCCTCTTACAGCTAAGTCAATCTGAAATAAAACAAAATAGAGGAAAAATTACTAAAAAACATTCATGTGTTCAAAAGGAAAAAGTTACCGTTTCTCAAATTTTTAACATTTTGTTTTCTGTAGATAGTTAAGATTTTTAGGCCTTTTGATCATGATCAGTCCATGTGCTTTGTTTAATATCTCCTTAAAATGTAAATGGTGAAGAAAAAGCATTTTGCCGAAACCCGGGACCTTTAGATCTTCAGTCTAACGCTCTCCCAACTGAGCTATTTCGGCCATATCTATACATTTTCTTGGGGGTTTGACACTCTGCAAATGTCAAGTGTCACACCTGGAGGGATATATTATAATTTTTCATTTGACTGTTTTTTGAAGCATGATTTCTATTTGAAACGCCTTCCATTTTGCTGTACATATTTAATAACATTCATTAACTATTTGTGAGTGAGTAGAAAAAGACAGCAATTTTGCCATTGAATTTTTACATTTTCAGTTTGTCTCCATGCACCAGTATAATTCTGACCCTGTGCTTCTAGAATAGGTCATGGTCGCACATAAAACACAACTTGCATGCATAATGTTACATCAAGTTTTATTTTTTATGAGATGCAAACAATTGGAGCAAAAAAGAGACAAAAATTTAGAGAAAATATTTTATTGATTGTTAAAAGTGAGACCATTTGTCCCAAAATGTGCTGAAACATGTCAGAATGACATGGGCAATTCACATTTTTTAAACTATGATTACCTACTTGTTAAGTTTTTGTTTATTAAGTATCGTTATGGTCTATTGATGTATGAGGTGAAAACTATGAAAGTAGACTTACCAGCAAATCCGTTTCTAGATATATTTCATGACAGCACTGTAGAAGGTTGATTCCCTACCCTAATAGGGACAGAGAACACAAAGAGGTGAAATAGTCCCTCCTCATTGACTGTCCAAAGGATTTTTCTAGTGCCAAAAGAACAACAGACATATGCACAAAAAATCTGTTTGATGTTCCTAGAGTTCTTTTTTGAGAGGAAAAATTCAGATTCACTCCAAAGACTCTCAGGAAATTTTTCAAAACCACATTACTAAGTTTTGTTTGACCTCATCTAATCAATAAATGAAGATAAAGTTTCTTGAAATTAAATGTTGATGTCAGAAGTGGGACCTGAACGCAGCGCCTTAGACCGCTCGGCCATCCTGACTTCGATATGCAATTACAACTTAACTCCTTCCATGCTAGTCAGCAGAAATGTTACCATTCCTTGTGATTACAAACTTGTCACACCACCCCAAAAAAGTCAATAAATAACATTTTTTATATGCGTACTTTTCGTCTGCATTAATTTTTAAACCTCCATTTATTTTGTTTGGATATTAGAAATGTTAGATTTCTCACAAATACGGTGATGCACCACATTTCTTCAGAAACTACTGTTTGGCCACACAGCAGGGCTTTGAAAGGAAGAGCCCTATTTGGGTTTTGCAATGCAGATTTTGCAGGAATACCTTGCAGATGAAATTTGCAGAGTACCAAAACAGCAGAAAACCTCCCAAAGTGACCACATTTTAGAAATTATTTTGCACAATGAGTTAATCAACACCTGCAATTACTATTGTCAGCCTATAGGCGTTTTCACTCTGAACCATCCAGCATTGCAAGTATGCCAGTTTAGTGCCCAGCTTTTGCTTGCAGAGACAAGCAACCCATACATTTTTAAGTGGGCTCTACTCACTGGAGCAATGTCAAATATGTAGATGCTTTTTCTCACCATTAAAGTAGAAACCTCCTATATTTCAAATTAAAGATGACGGACCTGTGTGGAGCTTGTGTTTTTTGCCTTTTTGACTTTGTCCACAGCATATTTTTTAAGGACATTTGTCTCAGTAATGCCTCAGTGTTTCAAAGTCAAACAAGCTGACTATAATCATTCAGCTAGTGTCTGATAAGTGCTGTCTGTTTCAGCTATCAGGTTATCTTTTAATCCTCTTACAGCTAAGTCAATCTGAAATAAAACAAAATAGAGGAAAAATTACTAAAAAACATTCATGTGTTCAAAAGGAAAAAGTTACCGTTTCTCAAATTTTTAACATTTTGTTTTCTGTAGATAGTTAAGATTTTTAGGCCTTTTGATCATGATCAGTCCATGTGCTTTGTTTAATATCTCCTTAAAATGTAAACGGTGAAGAAAAAGCATTTTGCCGAAACCCGGGACCTTTAGATCTTCAGTCTAACGCTCTCCCAACTGAGCTATTTCAGCCATATCTATACATTTTCTGGGGGGTTTGACACTCTGCAAATGTCAAGTGTCACACCTGGAGGGATATATTATAATTTTTCATTTGACTGTTTTTTGAAGCATGATTTCTATTTGAAACGCCTTCCATTTTGCTGTACATATTTAATAACATTCATTAACTATTTGTGAATGAGTAGAAAAAGACAGCAATTTTGCCATTGAATTTTTACATTTTCAGTTTGTCTCCATGCACCAGTATAATTCTGACCCTGTGCTTCTAGAATAGGTCATGGTCACACATTAAACACAATTTGCATGCATAATGTTACATCAAGTTTTATTTTTTATGAGATGCAAACAATTGGAGCAAAAAAGAGACAAAAATTTAGAGAAAATATTTTATTGATTGTTAAAAGTGAGACCATTTGTCCCAAAATGTGCTGAAACATGTCAGAATGACATGGGCATTTCACATTTTTTAAACTATGATTACCTACTTGTTAAGTTTTTGTTTATTAAGTATCGTTATGGTCTATTGATGTATGAGGTGAAAACTATGAAAGTAGACTTACCAGCAAATCCGTTTCTAGATATATTTCATGACAGCACTGTAGAAGGTTGATTCCCTACCCTAATAGGGACAGAGAACACAAAGAGGTGAAATAGTCCCTCCTCATTGACTGTCCAAAGGATTTTTCTAGTGCCAAAAGAACAACAGACATATGCACAAAAAATCTGTTTGATGTTCCTAGAGTTCTTTTTTGAGAGGACAAATTCAGATTCACTCCAAAGACTCTCAGGAAATTTTTCAAAACCACATTACTAAGTTTTGTTTGACCTCATCTAATCAATAAATGAAGATAAAGTTTCTTGAAATTAAATGTTGATGTCAGAAGTGGGACCTGAACGCAGCGCCTTAGACCGCTCGGCCATCCTGACTTCGATATGCAATTACAACTTAACTCCTTCCATGCTAGTCAGCAGAAATGTTACCATTCCTTGTGATTACAAACTTGTCACACCACCCCAAAAAAGTCAATAAATAACATTTTTTATATGCGTACTTTTCGTCTGCATTAATTTTTAAACCTCCATTTATTTTGTTTGGATATTAGAAATGTTAGATTTCTCACAAATACGGTGATGCACCACATTTCTTCAGAAACTACTGTTTGGCCACACAGCAGGGCTTTGAAAGGAAGAGCCCTATTTGGGTTTTGCAATGCAGATTTTGCAGGAATACCTTGCAGATGAAATTTGCAGAGTACCAAAACAGCAGAAAACCTCCCAAAGTGACCACATTTTAGAAATTATTTTGCACAATGAGTTAATCAACACCTGCAATTACTATTGTCAGCCTATAGGCGTTTTCACTCTGAACCATCCAGCATTGCAAGTATGCCAGTTTAGTGCCCAGCTTTTGCTTGCAGAGACAAGCAACCCATACATTTTTAAGTGGGCTCTACTCACTGGAGCAATGTCAAATATGTAGATGCTTTTTCTCACCATTAAAGTAGAAACCTCCTATATTTCAAATTAAAGATGACGGACCTGTGTGGAGCTTGTGTTTTTTGCCTTTTTGACTTTGTCCACAGCATATTTTTTAAGGACATTTGTCTCAGTAATGCCTCAGTGTTTCAAAGTCAAACAAGCTGACTATAATCATTCAGCTAGTGTCTGATAAGTGCTGTCTGTTTCAGCTATCAGGTTATCTTTTAATCCTCTTACAGCTAAGTCAATCTGAAATAAAACAAAATAGAGGAAAAATTACTAAAAAACATTCATGTGTTCAAAAGGAAAAAGTTACCGTTTCTCAAATTTTTAACATTTTGTTTTCTGTAGATAGTTAAGATTTTTAGGCCTTTTGATCATGATCAGTCCATGTGCTTTGTTTAATATCTCCTTAAAATGTAAACGGTGAAGAAAAAGCATTTTGCCGAAACCCGGGACCTTTAGATCTTCAGTCTAACGCTCTCCCAACTGAGCTATTTCAGCCATATCTATACATTTTCTGGGGGGTTTGACACTCTGCAAATGTCAAGTGTCACACCTGGAGGGATATATTATAATTTTTCATTTGACTGTTTTTTGAAGCATGATTTCTATTTGAAACGCCTTCCATTTTGCTGTACATATTTAATAACATTCATTAACTATTTGTGAATGAGTAGAAAAAGACAGCAATTTTGCCATTGAATTTTTACATTTTCAGTTTGTCTCCACGCACCAGTATAATTCTGACCCTGTGCTTCTAGAATAGGTCATGGTCGCACATAAAACACAATTTGCATGCATAATGTTACATCAAGTTTTATTTTTTATGAGATGCAAACAATTGGAGCAAAAAAGAGACAAAAATTTAGAGAAAATATTTTATTGAGTGTTAAAAGTGAGACCATTTGTCCCAAAATGTGCTGAAACATGTCAGAATGACATGGGCATTTCACATTTTTTAAACTATGATTACCTACTTGTTAAGTTTTTGTTTATTAAGTATCGTTATGGTCTATTGATGTATGAGGTGAAAACTATGAAAGTAGACTTACCAGCAAATCCGTTTCTAGATATATTTCATGACAGCACTGTAGAAGGTTGATTCCCTACCCTAATAGGGACAGAGAACACAAAGAGGTGAAATAGTCCCTCCTCATTGACTGTCCAAAGGATTTTTCTAGTGCCAAAAGAACAACAGACATATGCACAAAAAATCTGTTTGGTGTTCCTAGAGTTGTTTTTTGAGAGGACAAATTCAGATTCACTCCAAAGACTCTCAGGAAATTTTTCAAAACCACATTACTAAGTTTTGTTTGACCTCATCTAATCAATAAATGAAGATAAAGTTTCTTGAAATTAAATGTTGATGTCAGAAGTGGGATTTGAACCCACGCCTGCGAGACTGCGACCTGAACGCTGCGCCTTAGACCGCTCGGCCATCCTGACTTGGATATGCAATTGGAACTTAACTCCTTCCATGCTAGTCAGCAGAAATGTTACCATTCCTTGTGATTACAAACTTGTCACACCACCCCAAAAAAGTCAATAAATAACATTTTTTATATGCGTACTTTTCGTCTGCATTAATTTTTAAACCTCCATTTATTTTGTTTGGATATTAGAAATGTTAGATTTCTCACAAATACGGTGATGCACCACATTTCTTCAGAAACTACTGTTTGGCCACACAGCAGGGCTTTGAAAGGAAGAGCCCTATTTGGGTTTTGCAATGCAGATTTTGCAGGAATACCTTGCAGATGAAATTTGCAGAGTACCAAAACAGCAGAAAACCTCCCAAAGTGACCACATTTTAGAAATTATTTTGCACAATGAGTTAATCAACACCTGCAATTACTATTGTCAGCCTATAGGTGTTTTCACTCTGAACCATCCAGCATTGCAAGTATGCCAGTTTAGTGCCCAGCTTTTGCTTTCAGAGGCAAGCAACCCATACATTTTTAAGTGGGCTCTACTCACTGGAGCAATGTCAAATATGTAGATGCTTTGTCTCACCATTAAAGTAGAAACCTCCTATATTTCAAATTAAAGATGACGGACCTGTGTGGAGCTTGTGTTTTTTGCCTTTTTGACTTTGTCCACAGCTATTTTTTAAGGACATTTGTCTCAGTAATGCCTCAGTGTTTCAAAGTCAAACAAGCTGACTATAATCATTCAGCTAGTGTCTGATAAGTGCTGTCTGTTTCAGCTATCAGGTTACCTTTTAATCCTCTTACAGCTAAGTCAATCTGAAATAAAACAAAATAGAGGAAAAATTACTAAAAAACATTCATGTGTTCAAAAGGAAAAAGTTACCGTTTCTCAAATTTTTAACATTTTGTTTTCTGTAGATAGTTAATATTTTTAGGCCTTTTGATCATGATCAGTCCATGTGCTTTGTTTAATATCTCCTTAAAATGTAAACGGTGAAGAAAAAGCATTTTGCCGAAACCCGGGATTGGACCAGGGACCTTTAGATCTTCAGTCTAACGCTCTCCCAACTGAGCTATTTCGGCCATATCTATACATTTTCAGGGGGGTTTGACACTCTGCAAATGTCAAGTGTCACACCTGGAGGGATATATTATAATTTTTCATTTGACTGTTTTTTGAAGCATGATTTCTATTTGAAACGCCTTCCATTTTGCTGTACATATTTAATAACATTCATTAACTATTTGTGAATGAGTAGAAAAAGACAGCAATTTTGCCATTGAATTTTTACATTTTCAGTTTGTCTCCACGCACCAGTATAATTCTGACCCTGTGCTTCTAGAATAGGTCATGGTCGCACATAAAACACAATTTGCATGCATAATGTTACATCAAGTTTTATTTTTTATGAGATGCAAACAATTGGAGCAAAAAAGAGACAAAAATTTAGAGAAAATATTTTATTGATTGTTAAAAGTGAGACCATTTGTCCCAAAATGTGCTGAAACATGTCAGAATGACATGGGCATTTCACATTTTTTAAACTATGATTACCTACTTGTTAAGTTTTTGTTTATTAAGTATCGTTATGGTCTATTGATGTATGAGGTGAAAACTATGAAAGTAGACTTACCAGCAAATCCGTTTCTAGATATATTTCATGACAGCACTGTAGAAGGTTGATTCCCTACCCTAATAGGGACAGAGAACACAAAGAGGTGAAATAGTCCCTCCTCATTGACTGTCCAAAGGATTTTTCTAGTGCCAAAAGAACAACAGACATATGCACAAAAAATCTGTTTGATGTTCCTAGAGTTCTTTTTTGAGAGGACAAATTCAGATTCACTCCAAAGACTCTCAGGAAATTTTTCAAAACCACATTACATGAAGATAAAGTTACTTGAAATTAAATGTTGATGTCAGAAGTGGGATTTGAACCCACGCCTCCAGGGGAGACTGCGACCTGAACGCAGCGACTTAGACCGCTCGGCCATCCTGACTACGATATGCAATTGGAACTTAACTCCTTCCATGCTAGTCAGGAGAAATGTCACCATTCCTTGTGATTACAAACTTGTCACACCACCCCAAAAAAGTCAATAAATAACATTTTTTATATGCGTACTTTTCGTCTGCATTAATTTTTAAACCTCCATTTATTTTGTTTGGATATTAGAAATGTTAGATTTCTCACAAATGCGGTGATGCACCACATTTCTTCAGAAACTACTGTTTGGCCACACAGCAGGGCTTTGAAAGGAAGAGCCCTATTTGGGTTTTGCAATGCAGATTTTGCAGGAATACCTTGCAGATGAAATTTGCAGAGTACCAAAACAGCAGAAAACCTCCCAAAGTGACCACATTTTAGAAATTATTTTGCACAATGAGTTAATCAACACCTGCAATTACTATTGTCAGCCTATAGGTGTTTTCACTCTGAACCATCCAGCATTGCAAGTATGCCAGTTTAGTGCCCAGCTTTTGCTTGCAGAGACAAGCAACCCATACATTTTTAAGTGGGCTCTACTCACTGGAGCAATGTCAAATATGTAGATGCTTTGTCTCACCATTAAAGTAGAAACCTCCTATATTTCAAATTAAAGATGACGGACCTGTGTGGAGCTTGTGTTTTTTGCCTTTTTGACTTTGTCCACAGCATATTTTTTAAGGACATTTGTCTCAGTAATGCCTCAGTGTTTCAAAGTCAAACAAGCTGACTATAATCATTCAGCTAGTGTCTGATAAGTGCTGTCTGTTTCAGCTATCAGGTTACCTTTTAATCCTCTTACAGCTAAGTCAATCTGAAATAAAACAAAATAGAGGAAAAATTACTAAAAAACATTCATGTGTTCAAAAGGAAAAAGTTACCGTTTCTCAAATTTTTAACATTTTGTTTTCTGTAGATAGTTAAGATTTTTAGGCCTTTTGATCATGATCAGTCCATGTGCTTTGTTTAATATCTCCTTAAAATGTAAACGGTGAAGAAAAAGCATTTTGCCGAAACCCGGGATTGGACTAGGGACCATTAGATCTTCAGTCAAACGCTCTCCCAACTGAGCTATTTCGGCCATATCTATACATTTTCTGGGGGGTTTGACACTCTGCAAATGTCAAGTGTCACACCTGGAGGGATATATTATAATTTTTCATTTGACTGTTTTTTGAAGCATGATTTCTATTTGAAACGCCTTCCATTTTGCTGTACATATTTAATAACATTCATTAACTATTTGTGAATGAGTAGAAAAAGACAGCAATTTTGCCATTGAATTTTTACATTTTCAGTTTGTCTCCATGCACCAGTATAATTCTGACCCTGTGCTTCTAGAATAGGTCATGGTCGCACATAAAACACAATTTGCATGCATAATGTTACATCAAGTTTTATTTTTTATGAGATGCAAACAATTGGAGCAAAAAAGAGACAAAAATTTAGAGAAAATATTTTATTGATTGTTAAAAGTGAGACCATTTGTCCCAAAATGTGCTGAAACATGTCAGAATGACATGGGCATTTCACATTTTTTAAACTATGATTACCTACTTGTTAAGTTTTTGTTTATTAAATATCGTTATGGTCTATTGATGTGTGAGGTGAAAACTATGAAAGTAGACTTACCAGCAAATCCGTTTCTAGATATATTTCATGACAGCACTGTAGAAGGTTGATTCCCTACCCTAATAGGGACAGAGAACACAAAGAGGTGAAATAGTCCCTCCTCATTGACTGTCCAAAGGATTTTTCTAGTGCCAAAAGAACAACAGACATATGCACAAAAAATCTGTTTGATGTTCCTAGAGTTCTTTTTTGAGAGGACAAATTCAGATTCACTCCAAAGACTCTCAGGAAATTTTTCAAAAACACATTACATGAAGATAAAGTTTCTTGAAATTAAATGTTGATGTCAGAAGTGGGATTTGAACCCACTCCTCCAGGGGAGACTGCGACCTGAACGCAGCGCCTTAGACCGCTCGGCCATCCTGACTTCGATATGCAATTGGAACTTAACTCCTTCCATGCTAGTCAGCAGAAATGTTACCAATCCTTGTGATTACAAACTTGTCACACCACCCCAAAAAAGTCAATAAATAACATTTTTTATATGCGTACTTTTCGTCTGCATTAATTTTTAAACCTCCATTTATTTTGTTTGGATATTAGAAATGTTAGATTTCTCACAAATACGGTGATGCACCACATTTCTTCAGAAACTACTGTTTGGCCACACAGCAGGGCTTTGAAAGGAAGAGCCCTATTTGGGTTTTGCAATGCAGATTTTGCAGGAATACCTTGCAGATGAAATTTGCAGAGTACCAAAACAGCAGAAAACCTCCCAAAGTGACCATATTTTAGAAATTATTTTGCACAATGAGTTAATCAACACCTGCAATTACTATTGTCAGCCTATAGGTGTTTTCACTCTGAACCATCCAGCATTGCAAGTATGCCAGTTTAGTGCCCAGCTTTTGCTTGCAGAGGCAAGCAACCCATACATTTTTAAGTGGGCTCTACTCACTGGAGCAATGTCAAATATGTAGATGCTTTGTCTCACCATTAAAGTAGAAACCTCCTATATTTCAAATTAAAGATGACGGACCTGTGTGGAGCTTGTGTTTTTTGCCTTTTTGACGTTGTCCACAGCATATTTTTTAAGGACATTTGTCTCAGTAATGCCTCAGTGTTTCAAAGTCAAACAAGCTGACTATAATCATTCAGCTAGTGTCTGATAAGTGCTGTCTGTTTCAGCTATCAGGTTACCTTTTAATCCTCTTACAGCTAAGTCAATCTGAAATAAAACAAAATAGAGGAAAAATTACTAAAAAACATTCATGTGTTCAAAAGGAAAAAGTTACCGTTTCTCAAATTTTTAACATTTTGTTCTCTGTAGATAGTTAAGATTTTTAGGCCTTTTGATCATGATCAGTCCATGTGCTTTGTTTAATATCTCCTTAAAATGTAAACGGTGAAGAAAAAGCATTTTGCCGAAACCCGGGATTGGACCAGGGACCTTTAGATCTTCAGTCTAACGCTCTCCCAACTGAGCTATTTCAGCCATATCTATACATTTTCTAGGGGGTTTGACACTCTGCAAATGTCAAGTGTCACACCTGGAGGGATATATTATAATTTTTCATTTGACTGTTTTTTGAAGCATGATTTCTATTTGAAACGCCTTCCATTTTGCTGTACATATTTAATAACATTCATTAACTATTTGTGAATGAGTAGAAAAAGACAGCAATTTTGCCATTGAATTTTTACATTTTCAGTTTGTCTCCATGCACCAGTATAATTCTGACCCTGTGCTTCTAGAATAGGTCATGGTCACACATAAAACACAATTTGCATGCATAATGTTACATCAAGTTTTATTTTTTATGAGATGCAAACAATTGGAGCAAAAAAGAGACAAAAATTTAGAGAAAATATTTTATTGATTGTTAAAAGTGAGACCATTTGTCCCAAAATGTGCTGAAACATGTCAGAATGACATGGGCATTTCACATTTTTTAAACTATGATTACCAACTTGTTAAGTTTTTGTTTATTAAGTATCGTTATGGTCTATTGATGTATGAGGTGAAAACTATGAAAGTAGACTTACCAGCAAATCCGTTTCTAGATATATTTCATGACAGCACTGTAGAAGGTTGATTCCCTACCCTAATAGGGACAGAGAACACAAAGAGGTGAAATAGTCCCTCCTCATTGACTGTCCAAAGGATTTTTCTAGTGCCAAAAGAACAACAGACATATGCACTAAAAAACCTGTTTGATGTTCCTAGAGTTCTTTTTTGAGAGGACAAATTCAGATTCACTCCAAAGACTCTCAGGAAATTTTTCAAAACCACATTACTAAGTTTTGTTTGACCTCATCTAATCAATAAATGAAGATAAAGTTTCTTGAAATTAAATGTTGATGTCAGAAGTGGAATTTGAACCCACGCCTGCGAGACTGCGACCTGAACGCTGCGCCTTAGACCGCTCAGCCATCCTGACTTCGATATGCAATTGGAACTTAACTCCTTCCATGCTAGTCAGCAGAAATGTTACCATTCCTTGTGATTACAAACTTGTCACACCACCCCAAAAAAGTCAATAAATAACATTTTTTATATGCATACTTTTCGTCTGCATTAATTTTTAAACCTCCATTTATTTTGTTTGGATATTAGAAATGTTAGATTTCTCACAAATACGGTGATGCACCACATTTCTTCAGAAACTACTGTTTGGCCACACAGCAGGGCTTTGAAAGGAAGAGCCCTATTTGGGTTTTGCAATGCAGATTTTGCAGGAATACCTTGCAGATGAAATTTGCAGAGTACCAAAACAGCAGAAAACCTCCCAAAGTGACCACATTTTAGAAATTATTTTGCACAATGAGTTAATCAACACCTGCAATTACTATTGTCAGCCTATAGGTGTTTTCACTCTGAACCATCCAGCATTGCAAGTATGCCAGTTTAGTGCCCAGCTTTTGCTTGCAGAGGCAAGCAACCCATACATTTTTAAGTGGGCTCTACTCACTGGAGCAATGTCAAATATGTAGATGCTTTGTCTCACCATTAAAGTAGAAACCTCCTATATTTCAAATTAAAGATGACGGACCTGTGTGGAGCTTGTGTTTTTTGCCTTTTTGACTTTGTCCACAGCATATTTTTTAAGGACATTTGTCTCAGTAATGCCTCAGTGTTTCAAAGTCAAACAAGCTGACTATAATCATTCAGCTAGTGTCTGATAAGTGCTGTCTGTTTCAGCTATCAGGTTACCTTTTAATCCTCTTACAGCTAAGTCAATCTGAAATAAAACAAAATAGAGGAAAAATTACTAAAAAACATTCATGTGTTCAAAAGGAAAAAATTACCGTTTCTCAAATTTTTAACATTTTGTTTTCTGTAGATAGTTAAGATTTTTAGGCCTTTTGATCATGATCAGTCCATGTGCTTTGTTTAATATCTCCTTAAAATGTAAACGGTGAAGAAAAAGCATTTTGCCGAAACCCGGGATTGGACCAGGGACCTTTAGATCTTCAGTCTAACGCTCTCCCAACTGAGCTATTTTGGCCATATCTATACATTTTCTGGGGGGTTTGACACTCTGCAAATGTCAAGTGTCACACCTGGAGGGATATATTATAATTTTTCATTTGACTGTTTTTTGAAGCATGATTTCTATTTGAAACGCCTTCCATTTTGCTGTACATATTTAATAACATTCATTAACTATTTGTGAATGAGTAGAAAAAGACAGCAATTTTGCCATTGAATTTTTACATTTTCAGTTTGTCTCCATGCACCAGTATAATTCTGACCCTGTGCTTCTAGAATAGGTCATGGTCGCACATAAAACACAATTTGCATGCATAATGTTACATCAAGTTTTATTTTTTATGAGATGCAAACAATTGGAGCAAAAAAGAGACAAAAATTTAGAGAAAATATTTTATTGATTGTTAAAAGTGAGACCATTTGTCCCAAAATGTGCTGAAACATGTCAGAAGGACATGGGCATTTCACATTTTTTAAACTATGATTACCTACTTGTTAAGTTTTTGTTTATTAAGAATCGTTATGGTCTATTGATGTATGAGGTGAAAACTATGAAAGTAGACTTACCAGCAAATCCGTTTCTAGATATATTTCATGACAGCACTGTAGAAGGTTGATTCCCTACCCTAATAGGGACAGAGAACACAAAGAGGTGAAATAGTCCCTCGTCATTGACTGTCCAAAGGATTTTTCTAGTGCCAAAAGAACAACAGACATATGCACAAAAAATCTGTTTGATGTTCCTAGAGTTCTTTTTTGAGAGGACAAATTCAGATTCACTCCAAAGACTCTCAGGAAATTTTTCAAAACCACATTACTAAGTTTTGTTTGACCTCATCTAATCAATAAATGAAGATAAAGTTTCTTGAAATTAAATGTTGATGTCAGAAGTGGGATTTGAACCCACGCCTCCAGGGGAGACTGCGACCTGAACGCAGCGCCTTAGACCGCTCGGTATTAGACCGCTCGCCTTAGACTGCTTCGATATGCAATTGGAACTTAACTCCTTCCATGCTAGTCAGCAGAAATGTTACCATTCCTTGTGATTAAAAACTTGTCACACCACCCCAAAAAAGTCAATAAATAACATTTTTTATATGCGTACTTTTCGTCTGCATTAATTTTTAAACCTCCATTTATTTTGTTTGGATATTAGAAATGTTAGATTTCTCACAAATGCGGTGATGCACCACATTTCTTCAGAAACTACTGTTTGGCCACACAGCAGGGCTTTGAAAGGAAGAGCCCTATATGGGTTTTGCAATGCAGATTTTGCAGGAATACCTTGCAGATGAAATTTGCAGAGTACCAAAACAGCAGAAAACCTCCCAAAGTGACCACATTTTAGAAATTATTTTGCACAATGAGTTAATCAACACCTGCAATTACTATTGTCAGCCTATAGGTGTTTTCACTCTGAACCATCCAGCATTGCAAGTATGCCAGTTTAGTGCCCAGCTTTTGCTTGCAGAGACAAGCAACCCATACATTTTTAAGTGGGCTCTACTCACTGGAGCAATGTCAAATATGTAGATGCTTTGTCTCACCATTAAAGTAGAAACCTCCTATATTTCAAATTAAAGATGACGGACCTGTGTGGAGCTTGTGTTTTTTGCCTTTTTGACTTTGTCCACAGCATATTTTTTAAGGACATTTGTCTCAGTAATGCCTCAGTGTTTCAAAGTCAAACAAGCTGACTATAATCATTCAGCTAGTGTCTGATAAGTGCTGTCTGTTTCAGCTATCAGGTTACCTTTTAATCCTCTTACAGCTAAGTCAATCTGAAATAAAACAAAATAGAGGAAAAATTACTAAAAAACATTCATGTGTTCAAAAGGAAAAAGTTACCGTTTCTCAAATTTGTAACATTTTGTTTTCTGTAGATAGTTAAGATTTTTAGGCCTTTTGATCATGATCAGTCCATGTGCTTTGTTTAATATCTCCTTAAAATGTAAACGGTGAAGAAAAAGCATTTTGCCGAAACCCGGGATTGGACCAGGAACCTTTAGATCTTCAGTCTAACGCTCTCCCAACTGAGCTATTTCGGCCATATCTATACATTTTCTGGGGGGGTTGACACTCTGCAAATGTCAAGTGTCACACCTGGAGGGATATATTATAATTTTTCATTTGACTGTTTTTTGAAGCATGATTTCTATTTGAAACGCCTTCCATTTTGCTGTACATATTTAATAACATTCATTAACTATTTGTGAATGAGTAGAAAAAGACAGCAATTTTGCCATTGAATTTTTACATTTTCAGTTTGTCTCCATGCACCAGTATAATTCTGACCCTGTGCTTCTAGAATAGGTCATGGTCGCACATAAAACACAATTTGCATGCATAATGTTACATCAAGTTTTATTTTTTATGAGATGCAAACAATTGGAGCAAAAAAGAGACAAAAATTTAGAGAAAATATTTTATTGATTGTTAAAAGTGAGACCATTTGTCCCAAAATGTGCTGAAACATGTCAGAAGGACATGGGCATTTCACATTTTTTAAACTATGATTACCTACTTGTTAAGTTTTTGTTAATTAAGTATCGTTATGGTCTATTGATGTATGAGGTGAAAACTATGAAAGTAGACTTACCAGCAAATCCGTTTCTAGATATGTTTCATGACAGCACTTTAGAAGGTTGATTCCCTACCCTAATAGGGACAGAGAACACAAAGAGGTGAAATAGTCCCTCCTCATTGACTGTCCAAAGGATTTTTCTAGTGCCAAAAGAACAACAGACATATGCACTAAAAAACCTGTTTGATGTTCCTAGAGTTCTTTTTTGAGAGGACAAATTCAGATTCACTCCAAAGACTCTCAGGAAATTTTTCAAAACCACATTACTAAGTTTTGTTTGACCTCATCTAATCAATAAATGAAGATAAAGTTTCTTGAAATTAAATGTTGATGTCAGAAGTGGGATTTGAACCCACGCCTCCAGGGAAGACTGCGAACTGAACGCAGCGCCTTAGACCGCTCGGCCATCCTGACTTCGATATGCAATTGGAACTTAACTCCTTCCATGCTAGTCAGCAGAAATGTTACCATCCCTTGTGATTAAAAACTTGTCACACCACCCCAAAAAAGTCAATAAATAACATTTTTTATATGCGTACTTTTCGTCTGCATTAATTTTTAAACCTCCATTTATTTTGTTTGGATATTAGAAATGTTAGATTTCTCACAAATGCGGTGATGCACCACATTTCTTCAGAAACTACTGTTTGGCCACACAGCAGGGCTTTGAAAGGAAGAGCCCTATTTGGGTTTTGCAATGCAGATTTTGCAGGAATACCTTGCAGATGAAATTTGCAGAGTACCAAAACAGCAGAAAACCTCCCAAAGTGACCACATTTTAGAAATTATTTTGCACAATGAGTTAATCAACACCTGCAATTACTATTGTCAGCCTATAGGTGTTTTCACTCTGAACCATCCAGCATTGCAAGTATGCCAGTTTAGTGCCCAGCTTTTGCTTGCAGAGACAAGCAACCCATACATTTTTAAGTGGGCTCTACTCACTGGAGCAATGTCAAATATGTAGATGCTTTGTCTCACCATTAAAGTAGAAACCTCCTATATTTCAAATTAAAGATGACGGACCTGTGTGGAGCTTGTGTTTTTTGCCTTTTTGACTTTGTCCACAGCATATTTTTTAAGGACATTTGTCTCAGTAATGCCTCAGTGTTTCAAAGTCAAACAAGCTGACTATAACACAGGTCAACGAAAAAAATTTTTTTTTCTGGTGTCCAAAATATTTTAATGAATTTGGGGTATTTTTGGGGTGCTGATTCTGAATATGTCATCAGTTTTGCCAGATTGGCTCAAGTTTTTGAGATTTTTGGTATCTTATTTATAGCACTTGTTGGTAAATGCGACGCATCATCTCATTAATTTCTTTGGATTAGTACTTGAACTGAGCAGTTCTCAATATAGTTTTGTGTTAATTAGTGTTCTAAAAGTTTGTTCATAGCTTGATTTTTGCACTAACTTTATGTTGTTGTCTGTTTTCCAGTGAAAAGCATGAACTCATCATGAAGAAGTTGTCTTAACGATCCAGACTCATTCTGTTACATTTGTGGTGAATATACACTGCCAAAACATAGAAGAAACATAACAGACTTCGTAAAAAAAGTGTATTTTGCCTATTTTGGGGTTATGCTTGGGGACCAAGACAAGTTTTGGGCACCACACATAGTGTGCAAAGCATGTATCGAATTATTACGAAAATGGAGCAAAGGACAAAGAAAAAGCTTCAAATTTGGTGTTCCAATGGTGTGGAGAGAGCCAAAAAATCATCATGATGACTGTTATTTCTGTGCAGTGCAAGTGCAAGGATTCAATAAGCATAAGAAACGAAAATGGGAGTAACATGGAATCTGCAAGAAGGCCTGTCCCTCATTGTGAAGATGTGCCTGTACCTGTGTTTACCATAAATAACAGTCATCATGATGATTTTTTGGCTCTCTCCACACCATTGGAACACCAAATTTGAAGCTTTTTCTTTGTCCTTTGCTCCATTTTCGTAATAATTCGATACATGCTTTGCACACTATGTGTGGTGCCCAAAACTTGTCTTGGTCCCCAAGCATAACCCCAAAATAGGCAAAATACACTTTTTTTACGAAGTCTGTTATGTTTCTTCTATGTTTTGGCAGTGTGTATTCACCACAAATGTAACAGAATGAGTCTGGATCGTTAAGACAACTTCTTCTTGATGAGTTCATGCTTTTCACTGGAAAACAGACAACAACATAAAGTTAGTGCAAAAATCAAGCTATGAACAAACTTTTAGAACACTAATTAACACAAAACTATATTGAGAACTGCTCAGTTCAAGTACTAATCCAAAGAAATTAATGAGATGATGCGTCGCATTTACCAACAAGTGCTATAAATAAGATACCAAAAATCTCAAAAACTTGAGCCAATCTGGCAAAACTGATGACATATTCAGAATCAGCACCCCAAAAATACCCTAAATTCGATGAAATATCTTTGGCACCAAAAATGCTGTTGACCAGTGTAATCATTCAGCTAGTGTCTGATAAGTGCTGTCTGTTTCAGCTATCAGGTTACCTTTTAATCCTCTTACAGCTAAGTCAATCTGAAATAAAACAAAATAGAGGAAAAATTACTAAAAAACATTCATGTGTTCAAAAGGAAAAAGTTACCGTTTCTCAAATTTTTAACATTTTGTTTTCTGTAGATAGTTAAGATTTTTAGGCCTTTTGATCATGATCAGTCCATGTGCTTTGTTTAATATCTCCTTAAAATGTAAACGGTGAAGAAAAAGCATTTTGCCGAAACCCGGGATTGGACCAGGGACCTTTAGATCTTCAGTCTAACGCTCTCCCAACTGAGCTATTTCGGCCATATCTATACATTTTCTGGGGGGTTTGACACTCTGCAAATGTCAAGTGTCACACCTGGAGGGATATATTATAATTTTTCATTTGACTGTTTTTTGAAGCATGATTTCTATTTGAAACGCCTTCCATTTTGCTGTACATATTTATTAACATTCATTAACTATTTGTGAATGAGTAGAAAAAGACAGCAATTTTGCCATTGAATTTTTACATTTTCAGTTTGTCTCCATGCACCAGTATAATTCTGACCCTGTGCTTCTAGAATAGGTCATGGTCGCACATAAAACACAATTTGCATGCATAATGTTACATCAAGTTTTATTTTTTATGAGATGCAAACAATTGGAGCAAAAAAGAGACAAAAATTTAGAGAAAATATTTTATTGATTGTTAAAAGTGAGACCATTTGTCCCAAAATGTGCTGAAACATGTCAGAAGGACATGGGCATTTCACATTTTTTAAACTATGATTACCTACTTGTAAAGTTTTTGTTAATTAAGTATCGTTATGGTCTATTGATGTATGAGGTGAAAACTATGAAAGTAGACTTACCAGCAAATCCGTTTCTAGATATATTTCATGACAGCACTGTAGAAGGTTGATTCCCTACCCTAATAGGGACAGAGAACACAAAGAGGAGAAATAGTCCCTCCTCATTGACTGTCCAAAGGATTTTTCTAGTGCCAAAAGAACAACAGACATATGCACAAAAAAAACCTGTTTGATGTTCCTAGAGTTCTTTTTTGAGAGGACAAATTCAGATTCACTCCAAAGACTCTCAGGAAATTTTTCAAAACCACATTACTAAGTTTTGTTTGACCTCATCTAATCAATAAATGAAGATAAAGTTTCTTGAAATTAAATGTTGATGTCAGAAGTGGGATTTGAACCCACGCCTCCAGGGAAGACTGCGACCTGAACGCAGCGCCTTAGACCACTCAGCCATCCTGACTTCGATATGCAATTGGAACTTAACTCCTTCCATGCTAGTCAGCAGAAATGTTACCATCCCTTGTGATTAAAAACTTGTCACACCACCCCAAAAAAGTCAATAAATAACATTTTTTATATGCGTACTTTTCGTCTGCATTAATTTTTAAACCTCCATTTATTTTGTTTGGATATTAGAAATGTTAGATTTCTCACAAATGCGGTGATGCACCACATTTCTTCAGAAACTACTGTTTGGCCACACAGCAGGGCTTTGAAAGGAAGAGCCCTATTTGGGTTTTGCAATGCAGATTTTGCAGGAATACCTTGCAGATGAAATTTGCAGAGTACCAAAACAGCAGAAAACCTCCCAAAGTGACCACATTTTAGAAATTATTTTGCACAATGAGTTAATCAACACCTGCAATTACTATTGTCAGCCTATAGGTGTTTTCACTCTGAACCATCCAGCATTGCAAGTCTGCCAGTTTAGTGCCCAGCTTTTGCTTGCAGAGACAAGCAACCCTTACATTTTTAAGTGGGCTCTACTCACTGGAGCAATGTCAAATATGTAGATGCTTTGTCTCACCATTAAAGTAGAAACCTCCTATATTTCAAATTAAAGATGACGGACCTGTGTGGAGCTTGTGTTTTTTGCCTTTTTTACTTTGTCCACAGCATATTTTTTAAGGACATTTGTCTCAGTAATGCCTCAGTGTTTCAAAGTCAAACAAGCTGACTATAATCATTCAGCTAGTGTCTGATAAGTGCTGTCTGTTTCAGCTATCAGGTTACCTTTTAATCCTCTTACAGCTAAGTCAATCTGAAATAAAACAAAATAGAGGAAAAATTACTAAAAAACATTCATGTGTTCAAAAGGAAAAAGTTACCGTTTCTCAAATTTTTAACATTTTGTTTTCTGTAGATAGATAAGATTTTTAGGCCTTTTGATCATGATCAGTCCATGTGCTTTGTTTAATATCTCCTTAAAATGTAAACGGTGAAGAAAAAGCATTTTGCCGAAACCCGGGATTGGACCAGGGACCTTTAGATCTTCAGTCTAACGCTCTCCCAACTGAGCTATTTCGGCCATATCTATACATTTTCTGGGGGGTTTGACACTCTGCAAATGTCAAGTGTCACACCTGGAGGGATATATTATAATTTTTCATTTGACTGTTTTTTGAAGCATGATTTCTATTTGAAACGCCTTCCATTTTGCTGTACATATTTAATAACATTCATTAACTATTTGTGAATGAGTAGAAAAAGACAGCAATTTTGCCATTGAATTTTTACATTTTCAGTTTGTCTCCATGCACCAGTATAATTCTGACCCTGTGCTTCTAGAATAGGTCATGGTCGCACATAAAACACAATTTGCATGCATAATGTTACATCAAGTTTTATTTTTTATGAGATGCAAACAATTGGAGCAAAAAAGAGACAAAAATTTAGAGAAAATATTTTATTGATTGTTAAAAGTGAGACCATTTGTCCCAAAATGTGCTGAAACATGTCAGAAGGACATGGGCATTTCACATTTTTTAAACTATGATTACCTACTTGTTAAGTTTTTGTTAATTAAGTATCGTTATGGTCTATTGATGTATGAGGTGAAAACTATGAAAGTAGACTTACCAGCAAATCCGTTTCTAGATATATTTCATGACAGCACTGTAGAAGGTTGATTCCCTACCCTAATAGGGACAGAGAACACAAAGAGGAGAAATAGTCCCTCCTCATTGACTGTCCAAAGGATTTTTCTAGTGCCAAAAGAACAACAGACATATGCACAAAAAAAACCTGTTTGATGTTCCTAGAGTTCTTTTTTGAGAGGACAAATTCAGATTCACTCCAAAGACTCTCAGGAAATTTTTCAAAACCACATTACTAAGTTTTGTTTGACCTCATCTAATCAATAAATGAAGATAAAGTTTCTTGAAATTAAATGTTGATGTCAGAAGTGGGATTTGAACCCACGCCTCCAGGGAAGACTGCGACCTGAACGCAGCGCCTTAGACCACTCAGCCATCCTGACTTCGATATGCAATTGGAACTTAACTCCTTCCATGCTAGTCAGCAGAAATGTTACCATCCCTTGTGATTAAAAACTTGTCACACCACCCCAAAAAAGTCAATAAATAACATTTTTTATATGCGTACTTTTCGTCTGCATTAATTTTTAAACCTCCATTTATTTTGTTTGGATATTAGAAATGTTAGATTTCTCACAAATGCGGTGATGCACCACATTTCTTCAGAAACTACTGTTTGGCCACACAGCAGGGCTTTGAAAGGAAGAGCCCTATTTGGGTTTTGCAATGCAGATTTTGCAGGAATACCTTGCAGATGAAATTTGCAGAGTACCAAAACAGCAGAAAACCTCCCAAAGTGACCACATTTTAGAAATTATTTTGCACAATGAGTTAATCAACACCTGCAATTACTATTGTCAGCCTATAGGTGTTTTCACTCTGAACCATCCAGCATTGCAAGTATGCCAGTTTAGTGCCCAGCTTTTGCTTGCAGAGACAAGCAACCCTTACATTTTTAAGTGGGCTCTACTCACTGGAGCAATGTCAAATATGTAGATGCTTTGTCTCACCATTAAAGTAGAAACCTCCTATATTTCAAATTAAAGATGACGGACCTGTGTGGAGCTTGTGTTTTTTGCCTTTTTTACTTTGTCCACAGCATATTTTTTAAGGACATTTGTCTCAGTAATGCCTCAGTGTTTCAAAGTCAAACAAGCTGACTATAATCATTCAGCTAGTGTCTGATAAGTGCTGTCTGTTTCAGCTATCAGGTTACCTTTTAATCCTCTTACAGCTAAGTCAATCTGAAATAAAACAAAATAGAGGAAAAATTACTAAAAAACATTCATGTGTTCAAAAGGAAAAAGTTACCGTTTCTCAAATTTTTAACATTTTGTTTTCTGTAGATAGATAAGATTTTTAGGCCTTTTGATCATGATCAGTCCATGTGCTTTGTTTAATATCTCCTTAAAATGTAAACGGTGAAGAAAAAGCATTTTGCCGAAACCCGGGATTGGACCAGGGACCTTTAGATCTTCAGTCTAACGCTCTCCCAACTGAGATATTTCGGCCATATCTATACATTTTCTGGGGGGTTTGACACTCTGCAAATGTCAAGTGTCACACCTGGAGGGATATATTATAATTTTTCATTTGACTGTTTTTTGAAGCATGATTTCTATTTGAAACGCCTTCCATTTTGCTGTACATATTTAATAACATTCATTAACTATTTGTGAATGAGTAGAAAAAGACAGCAATTTTGCCATTGAATTTTTACATTTTCAGTTTGTCTCCATGCACCAGTATAATTCTGACCCTGTGCTTCTAGAATAGGTCATGGTCGCACATAAAACACAATTTGCATGCATAATGTTACATCAAGTTTTATTTTTTATGAGATGCAAACAATTGGAGCAAAAAAGAGACAAAAATTTAGAGAAAATATTTTATTGATTGTTAAAAGTGAGACCATTTGTCCCAAAATGTGCTGAAACATGTCAGAAGGACATGGGCATTTCACATTTTTTAAACTATGATTACCTACTTGTTAAGTTTTTGTTAATTAAGTATCGTTATGGTCTATTGATGTATGAGGTGAAAACTATGAAAGTAGACTTACCAGCAAATCCGTTTCTAGATATATTTCATGACAGCACTGTAGAAGGTTGATTCCCTACCCTAATAGGGACAGAGAACACAAAGAGGTGAAATAGTCCCTCCTCATTGACTGTCCAAAGGATTTTTCTAGTGCCAAAAGAACAACAGACATATGCACAAAAAAACCTGTTTGATGTTCCTAGAGTTCTTTTTTGAGAGGACAAATTCAGATTCACTCCAAAGACTCTCAGGAAATTTTTCAAAACCACATTACTAAGTTTTGTTTGACCTCATCTAATTAATAAATGAAGATAAAGTTTCTTGAAATTAAATGTTGATGTCAGAAGTGGGATTTGAACCCACGCCTCCAGGGAAGACTGCGACCTGAACGCAGCGCCTTAGACCACTCAGCCATCCTGACTTCGATATGCAATTGGAACTTAACTCCTTCCATGCTAGTCAGCAGAAATGTTACCATCCCTTGTGATTAAAAACTTGTCACACCACCCCAAAAATGTCAATAAATAACATTTTTTATATGCGTACTTTTCGTCTGCATTAATTTTAAAACCTCCATTTATTTTGTTTGGATATTAGAAATGTTAGATTTCTCACAAATGCGGTGATGCACCACATTTCTTCAGAAACTACTGTTTGGCCACACAGCAGGGCTTTGAAAGGAAGAGCCCTATTTGGGTTTTGCAATGCAGATTTTGCAGGAATACCTTGCAGATGAAATTTGCAGAGTACCAAAACAGCAGAAAACCTCCCAAAGTGACCACATTTTAGAAATTATTTTGCACAATGAGTTAATCAACACCTGCAATTACTATTGTCAGCCTATAGGTGTTTTCACTCTGAACCATCCAGCATTGCAAGTATGCCAGTTTAGTGCCCAGCTTTTGCTTGCAGAGACAAGCAACCCATACATTTTTAAGTGGGCTCTACTCACTGGAGCAATGTCAAATATGTAGATGCTTTGTCTCACCATTAAAGTAGAAACCTCCTATATTTCAAATTAAAGATGACGGACCTGTGTGGAGCTTGTGTTTTTTGCCTTTTTGACTTTGTCCACAGCATATTTTTTAAGGACATTTGTCTCAGTAATGCCTCAGTGTTTCAAAGTCAAACAAGCTGACTATAATCATTCAGCTAGTGTCTGATAAGTGCTGTCTGTTTCAGCTATCAGGTTACCTTTTAATCCTCTTACAGCTAAGTCAATCTGAAATAAAACAAAATAGAGGAAAAATTACTAAAAAACATTCATGTGTTCAAAAGGAAAAAGTTACCGTTTCTCAAATTTTTAACATTTTGTTTTCTGTAGATAGTTAAGATTTTTAGGCCTTTTGATCATGATCAGTCCATGTGCTTTGTTTAATATCTCCTTAAAATGTAAACGGTGAAGAAAAAGCATTTTGCCGAAACCCGGGATTGGACCAGGGACCTTTAGATCTTCAGTCTAACGCTCTCCCAACTGAGCTATTTCGGCCATATCTATACATTTTCTGGGGGGTTTGACACTCTGCAAATGTCAAGTGTCACACCTGGAGGGATATATTATAATTTTTCATTTGACTGTTTTTTGAAGCATGATTTCTATTTGAAACGCCTTCCATTTTGCTGTACATATTTAATAACATTCATTAACTATTTGTGAATGAGTAGAAAAAGACAGCAATTTTGCCATTGAATTTTTACATTTTCAGTTTGTCTCCATGCACCAGTATAATTCTGACCCTGTGCTTCTAGAATAGGTCATGGTCGCACATAAAACACAATTTGCATGCATAATGTTACATCAAGTTTTATTTTTTATGAGATGCAAACAATTGGAGCAAAAAAGAGACAAAAATTTAGAGAAAATATTTTATTGATTGTTAAAAGTGAGACCATTTGTCCCAAAATGTGCTGAAACATGTCAGAAGGACATGGGCATTTCACATTTTTTAAACTATGATTACCTACTTGTTAAGTTTTTGTTAATTAAGTATCGTTATGGTCTATTGATGTATGAGGTGAAAACTATGAAAGTAGACTTACCAGCAAATCCGTTTCTAGATATATTTCATGACAGCACTTTAGAAGGTTGATTCCCTACCCTAATAGGGACAGAGAACACAAAGAGGTGAAATAGTCCCTCCTCATTGACTGTCCAAAGGATTTTTCTAGTGCCAAAAGAACAACAGACATATGCACAAAAAACCTGTTTGATGTTCCTAGAGTTCTTTTTTGAGAGGACAAATTCAGATTCACTCCAAAGACTCTCAGGAAATTTTTCAAAACCACATTACTAAGTTTTGTTTGACCTCATCTAATCAATAAATGAAGATAAAGTTTCTTGAAATTAAATGTTGATGTCAGAAGTGGGATTTGAACCCACGCCTCCAGGGAAGACTGCGAACTGAACGCAGCGCCTTAGACCGCTCGGCCAACCTGACTTCGATATGCAATTGGAACTTAACTCCTTCCATGCTAGTCAGCAGAAATGTTACCATTCCTTGTGATTAAAAACTTTTCACACCACCCCAAAAAAGTCAATAAATAACATTTTTTATATGCGTACTTTTCGTCTGCATTAATTTTTAAACCTCCATTTATTTTGTTTGGATATTAGAAATGTTAGATTTCTCACAAATGCGGTGATGCACCACATTTCTTCAGAAACTACTGTTTGGCCACACAGCAGGGCTTTGAAAGGAAGAGCCCTATTTGGGTTTTGCAATGCAGATTTTGCAGGAATACCTTGCAGATGAAATTTGCAGAGTACCAAAACAGCAGAAAACCTCCCAAAGTGACCACATTTTAGAAATTATTTTGCACAATGAGTTAATCAACACCTGCAATTACTATTGTCAGCCTATAGGTGTTTTCACTCTGAACCATCCAGCATTGCAAGTGATGATTCTGTCACACTAAGGTGCGACCCGTCTTAATTGTCTGTGGCCGAATTGTAGCTTTGGCACAAGGTATACGTATACTCGAGGAAAGAATACACAAGACAAGAGGGTATCGTGTCAGTATGATTCTTCTCTGTCTTTAATCATACGTGTACAGCTTTTATAACAGAATTTGAGCTACATCATCAGTTACATCATGGACATATTTCCAGTTACTATTTGCTTTTCTCAGGTCGCTACACAATCATTATGTACACTTCTGGGTTACCGTTTACTGCTCCCACATTGCTAAACAATACTTATATACACAAGTATTGTTTTCTAGCTTGGCTTACCCTGGTCCACCCAGTTTATTCAATATTTGGTGAAGCTTAGGTGAATGATACCATACAGAAACAACTCTAAGAAAATATAAGAAAATATAAGAAAATCAGAAGTATCTTAAAGCAACATGATCCCAATATCCAGCAAAGCGTCCATATAGTGATACAGTTTTGATTCTTGTATATATTAATGTGCCATATATTCTTCCCTTAACAGTCCCTCCTTTGGAGATATGCAAAATCAAAATCCTAATCTCGTCGAACCTATCGATCTGTCCTCCCAGCCTACCTATCTCAACATTGCTGGAACCTAACTAACTAATCTTCACCGTATATACGAGACGACCCATCTCTAGTAGATGGACCCCCTCCTAACGGACTTTGCACAGGAGGAAGTCAGATCCTGGACTTTCCCTCATTGGCTTGCTTCAAGCAGGCATATTCCGGAGGTGGTGCTTGCATGTTTTCATTGGGACATCTTTCATACAGGGGATCTTCAAAATCGGCATGCATGGTCATCACTGTGGTTTCCATAGTTTTCATCATCATTTTCTTAAGGCATGGCACTATGCAGCATAGAATTAAAGAAAATATGATCAAAGGACATAAAATAACTTTTGCAAACTTAATGGGTCAATAATTGCCTTCATGGCATCCCCAGTGTATTTTATAAACCGTTGTTGATTATTGTATAAATAGTTTATCCGCTTTGCATTCTTATTTGCGGGGATGGTGGGTTTAAACACAACTATTGTCTCGTTCTCGACTTTGAATTTGTCAGGTGCTCCCTGTGTGCCCCCACTGGTATCTATGCTTCTTAGCCAAAATTTACCTTTTGTGTCACCATTTTCCCTCCCAAGTTTAGTACTTGAGCCTAGTACATATAACCCTTGCTCATACTCTGAAGGGTTGTCAATAGTAAGGTACAGAACTATGCATCCCTCCTTGGGGCAGTGAGTGGCAGTGACAGGGAGTATTGAATCTGGAAGGCCACTCTGACCCTTAAAATGGGCTTTGGACAGGGTCATGCGACTTAATAGGCTTATTCCCCATTTGTCCCTTCGCTGTAGGGCCTGGGCTGGTTGATGTCTCCAGTCACTTTCACCAGTGTGCCACCCAACAAGAGACTAATCCTCCCAGTTTGAACCTTCCCCTATTTCAGCAGTAGTGACACAGATGAATTGTGTATTAAACCTGATATGAAACTGTGCCATGGGGCCTGGACATTCTTATTGTGAGACAGTAGTCAAATTGATATGTTACTCTTGGGGTGGAGACATTATACCAGAAAGTCAGTATGCCCTTCTCATGAGTGACTACCCCTTGGTGATTGACTACCCCTTGAGCTAGGAGAAGGATAAGTGCCAGATGGATGAAGAGTGGCAGCCGCTACTGGACTCTGGATCCGGCATCTCCTTGCAGTGGGAAGCGAGGACCCATGGACTGCTGCGATAGTTGACAGGACTTGGAACAGGCTGTCATCTCTAGGTTCAAGGGTACGTCTGTTGAACCTCTTGGTGATGAGGACTCAGTCACCGGGCAGGATCTGGTGGGCTCCTATGTCCTCAGGATCTGGGATGGATGAAAAGACTCGAAAATGCATTTTAGTCACATGTTTTTAAACTTAGTCTACATATAGGCAATTATACTTGTGCGTGTATGTGACCCAAGGGAAAGACTAAACTCTTATGCTATGACCCCTGTTTCCTGTATAGCATCAAGTATGTAAAGTTTTGTTCGAGGCCTTAAATTTTCCTTGTTCATCCTTAGGTGTATTTCATCCTGTATAACTTCATCTTAGGTCCATTTCTTCTTTTCTTCCTTGGATACTTGTTTCTGGAGTGTTATTCCTTTTCCTCTGTTTCCGTGTCAACCGGTATTACTGCTGCTTCTTTTGCTGTTACTTCAGCTAGCCTGTTGCCCACTGCTTCCCTTGAAGTGTCTCCAGTGTGTGTGCTTTTACTTTTACCACCGCAACTCTTCCTGGCATCAACAAGGACTCCATTAATTCTTGCATGGCTTTGTGGTGTCTGACCGGCGTTCCGTTAGCCGTGATGAAGTCTCTTTCTCTCCAGATTGATCTTGATAGCTTCATGTTGAGTGGACCTCTCGTATGCTTCTGTCAAGGCCTGCAGTCCTTTTGGATATAGGCAGTGGTTTTGCTGGCAGCAAGTTACTTCTGTGGCTACTGCTATACCAGTGTGCGAACGGCCTTCTTGGTCTGCATACCTTGGTCTATCCACAATGAGCATCAGGTCAGGATCTTCCAGGTGTTCTCTTGCCTCATGACAGCAAGACAATCGCGTTCAGCCATTTCAGAGTCGACTACCTCTTCCACTAATGTGTCAGAGATGTGGTTTTCATCCTCCATCTTCCTCCCCCCTTTGGCAGAGGTAGAAGAGTAGCTGAATTATGGACAGCACATCTGGAGATGGTGACGTCCGGGAGCAGAGTAGGGCATTGCAGACAGGTGCTTTGGGCCAGGATCTTCAACTGGTGACCCATAAAAATATCAGAAGCTTTGTCCAGCACAGGTGGGTTGCAAACACGGTTCTCATGCAAGTTGGGACTCCACGAGCCACTTGGTCAAGTCTTGGAGAGTAGAAGCCAGGAGGGCATTGTCTTCCTCCGTGAAGCTGTGTTAGGACTCCATTTACATGGTCAGGCTTCTTCATGACAAACAGACAAAACAGTTCGGTATAGCCTGGCAGTCCTAGAGCTGTGAAAATGTGATTGCAATTTAGTATATAAAACACACTGATTACCTTCTTGGAAAGTCTTGAAATAATTATAAAAAGGTTGCATGTGTAGAAGAGCAGTATTGGCTTGGCTGTCTTCAGTCAGGGGAAGAGGTCATCCATATATATTGTAAAACGAAGTGGCTGTGGGATGTATCCTCTTCCAGGGCTCCAGGACCGTGGTCATGGCTCGGGTGAACATAGAGAGGCTATACTGTGCCCCTTGAGGCATCATAGTCCAAATATATTGCTGGCCCTCATGTGAAAACAAACAGGTACTGGCTTGCAGCATGTAGAAATAAACTGAAGAAAGCATTGGCCAGGTCAATCACCGTAAACCATAGAAAAATAAATAGAATTGATAAAAAAAAACATAGTGTGTGGATTTGGTACCATAGATGTGTTCAGTACTATAACTTCATTGACAGCACATAAGTCATGTATTATCCATAACTTCATAGAAATAATTGCAAATTATGAAATGGAGGGTGAAATAGGATGAATATTGCAATTTCCTTGGCAGCAGGGCTACTGGCTTCGGCCCCACCTTTACAAACTGGATTTTCAGCCTGCCAATATTGAGTCTGGGATCAGTGCCATTAGTTCAACGCCCACATGATCTACAGATGTGTCCTGTAAAAAAAAAAAAAAAAAAAAAAGACTACATACTTCTTCAGCAAGTAGATCAATGTCCCTGATCAATCTTCTGATTGCATCGGGACCCACCAGGAATTTGAGAGGAGTATCCTCAACCTCTGTCTGGGTGAGAGATGTTGTTTCTCTACTGTATTTTTGTGGGGGGGGGCGAGCTGTTTACTAGGGTATCTGTCTCCTGGCATTTCCAGGAGTCCTTGCATGTAGTAGATTGTGTATAAAAGTATGAGCTTTGAGGCTTAAAAGATGATGATGATAATTATGTCCCCTCACCATATAACGATAAATACTGTAGATTATCAGTCTGAGCTATTTATTTCCTGTCTCCTCCGGTTCTGTTTACTTATATACCTCCATGTCATATTCATCTTTTTCTTCATTATTCTTTTCATAAATTACATTAATTAATAAAACTATAATGGATGCTGGACAGGATGTAGCACAAGACGTGCCGTCTATATAAATAGTTGGAAAGAAGGTACGGCTCTTTGGGTTGGTCATCTGACAGTCAGAACAAGTCTCACGATATTCTGCATTCTGCGTTTGACAGCTGGCACACGTCCAGTCATCGGGAATGTATATAGATGTATAAATGAATGTAATGCAGATATTGCAACTGACATCTTCCTGTGTAAATATTTGTTTTGCACAAAATTCAGCAATCTTGTTATATTCCTCTCCTCATGCCTTTTTTCCTAACTTCCTCTGCCATCTTATAAAATGCTTCAGGGTCCTGTAACACCTCATAATACCTGAGGCTGGGACGCTGCTCTCCACTCATTAACACATTCTTCTATCCCTTCTTATCTAATGCTCCTCCCCTCGTGATCAGAGGGTTTCTTAACGTACATTTTCTTTCTCACTCCACTATGGGTCATATCTGTCTTATAGATATTGACTGACTGCTCCCACCCATTCTATCATCTGAATTCTGAGTATATCTGAAAAACATATGTATGTGGGCGTCTTGAAACAAATTCTCACGGGGTTATGAACAGTTGGATATGTGACTGTAAAAGCTGTATGTACTCCTTATGTCCGAGTAAAGGGGTCTTCAGTGAACATAGTGATGTCTAGCTATCTTGAACACAGTAATATAGGGAATTAACCAACAACTAACACCAGAGTATTTCACAAATCTTGTGTATCCAGAAACTGCGTAGTATAAAAATACCTTATAAATTGTTAAAATTTCTGTTTCCTCAAAACTTTCGCTCTAAAACCTTTCAAAGAAAACCATCTCATAGAGAAATGTAGTGACATTAGTAAAACAATAACTAAAAAGTAACAATAGACCTCGGATCTCACAGAGATATCTGTACAAATCAAGCAATTACCATTCAAGTAATTCTCTTTCTACCTGAACCAACTAACCTTATAATTATAGTATGCAGAACAAAACCAGTTTATCCAATTCTCTAATTTCACAACATATATATGTATACACACATAGAATGCATTCAAAAATTTTAACCACATGCTAGTACGCCTCCTGCAAATTATACACACTACAAAAGACAAAAGACAATGAATTTAAAACTGGTACTGACATCAAATACTGCGAATCCTTGACACCAAAACAATTCGCAATTTACCTATCCATATGCCAGCCTGATTTGTAGAGGTGAAAAATCTACACCTGGGCAAACCATACTTTTCAGGGAGAGAGCAATCACTCAGTCACATCAACACGGTAATTGAAATTACCCTTCCACCCATATAACTTATGAACCTATGCTGCAGCTAAAACACCATCATCTTAGCCAGATGATGTCCGGTGGGAAACCCGCAAGAAGTTACCAACCACTTAGAGGTTGGAAAATCACTGAGAGTAATCAAGCCCCTACTCCCACTTGCCCACTGGGAGAGACACAGTTCAGACTTCTGCGATCATCGGTCAAGCCGAGAGCAGGACCGGAACCAGAGTGACAGAGAATTTGCTCAGTACGTCTCCCTATCTATATTTTTTTCCTTTTCAGGCTGGCTGAGGTAACAATCACGTATGCAAACAACCAAAACAGCAAAGCAGAGAGGCAAAGCAGATAAGGCAGACAATTAAACTTTTAGATTACCGTAATTATAAATATGCTTGAAGGGTTACTGTGTGTATACTATAAAACAACTTATTACATTTTATATTTTATATCCTCCGGACTGAATACAGATAATGTAGCGTGATTATTAAACACTTTGCATTCAGGAAATGCAGCTGAAATAGCAGTCTAACCAGTATGGCAGTATATTCAATATGAGAGCTGCGGACAGGCGTGTCACAACAATGCATCAATACTTCAAACATAAAAAAAAACTATTATGAATGTATTCCTTATCCCTTTCACTGTTCTTTTGTTACCAAGGCAACTAGGGCTGGGCTTTTTGTCACTTTAGGTATAGTAAATAGTGGTAATCACTTCTAGATAGGTGGTTGATATTTCAGCAGAGGGGGAAAAATTAGTAATCACCTCTTTCCTTAAAAATGTATATACCGTGTCATTCACGTCACCGGGCCCAGTTTATACCGTGGGCGTATGGCCGGACGTGAGCACCTATATGTATATATCTGATATATATATATAACTTCTTCGACCGTCTAAGGTCGGAACCAGGGTGATAACTCAGTGGAAACAGCCCCTTTGCACTCTGCTCTGTATGCTTCTAGTAGCCCTAGTGCAGTATGAAATAGTTTTTATCAGATACTAGATGGATTCTAGATACACCCTCCGAATTGGTTAGACCGGATAATACACACAGACAATTAAGGAATTATATACCTGACCGGGTCCATAGGCTCAGGACTTTCAAACGTGGTCAGTTTAAGGGTTCAGAGAAGACAGCCAACTATCTCCTCCCAGCCGGACGTGAATACAGAAGGTTAGGTAAGATGATATATTTTCTCACCAGGTCTCGAGCTGCAGTCTCGTCCCGCTGGAAAGACGTCCGTCCTGGGGGGAGATTTTGTTGCGGCTGTGATCATCTGGTATCGTCCTTCGATATGCAATTGGAACTTAACTCCTTCCATGCTAGTCAGCAGAAATGTTACCATTCCTTGTGATTAAAAACTTTTCACACCACCCCAAAAAAGTCAATAAATAACATTTTTTATATGCGTACTTTTCGTCTGCATTAATTTTTAAACCTCCATTTATTTTGTTTGGATATTAGAAATGTTAGATTTCTCACAAATACGGTGATGCACCACATTTCTTCAGAAACTACTGTTTGGCCACACAGCAGGGCTTTGAAAGGAAGAGCCCTATTTGGGTTTTGCAATGCAGATTTTGCAGGAATACCTTGCAGATGAAATTTGCAGAGTACCAAAACAGCAGAAAACCTCCCAAAGTGACCACATTTTAGAAATTATTTTGCACAATGAGTTAATCAACACCTGCAATTACTATTGTCAGCCTATAGGTGTTTTCACTCTGAACCATCCAGCATTGCAAGTATGCCAGTTTAGTGCCCAGCTTTTGCTTGCAGAGACAAGCAACCCATACATTTTTAAGTGGGCTCTACTCACTGGAGCAATGTCAAATATGTAGATGCTTTGTCTCACCATTAAAGTAGAAACCTCCTATATTTCAAATTAAAGATGACGGACCTGTGTGGAGCTTGTGTTTTTTGCCTTTTTGACTTTGTCCACAGCATATTTTTTAAGGACATTTGTCTCAGTAATGCCTCAGTGTTTCAAAGTCAAACAAGCTGACTATAATCATTCAGCTAGTGTCTGATAAGTGCTGTCTGTTTCAGCTATCAGGTTATCTTTTAATCCTCTTACAGCTAAGTCAATCTGAAATAAAACAAAATAGAGGAAAAATTACTAAAAAACATTCATGTGTTCAAAAGGAAAAAGTTACCGTTTCTCAAATTTTTAACATTTTGTTTTCTGTAGATAGTTAAGATTTTTAGGCCTTTTGATCATGATCAGTCCATGTGCTTTGTTTAATATCTCCTTAAAATGTAAACGGTGAAGAAAAAGCATTTTGCCGAAACACGGGACCTTTAGATATTCAGTCTAACGCTCTCCCAACTGAGCTATTTCGGCCATAGCTATACATTTTCTGGGGGGTTTGACACTCTGCAAATATCAAGTGTCACACCTGGAGGGATATATTATAATTTTTCATTTGACTGTTTTTTGAAGCATGATTTCTATTTGAAACGCCTTCCATTTTGCTGTACATATTTAATAACATTCATTAACTATTTGTGAATGAGTAGAAAAAGACAGCAATTTTGCCATTGAATTTTTACATTTTCAGTTTGTCTCCATGCACCAGTATAATTCTGACCCTGTGCTTCTAGAATAGGTCATGGTCACACATAAAACACAATTTGCATGCATAATGTTACATCAAGTTTTATTTTTTATGAGATGCAAACAATTGGAGCAAAAAAGAGACAAAAATTTAGAGAAAATATTTTATTGATTGTTAAAAGTGAGACCATTTGTCCCAAAATGTGCTGAAACATGTCAGAATGACATGGGCATTTCACATTTTTTAAACTATGATTACCAACTTGTTAAGTTTTTGTTTATTAAGTATCGTTATGGTCTATTGATGTATGAGGTGAAAACTATGAAAGTAGACTTACCAGCAAATCCGTTTCTAGATATATTTCATGACAGCACTGTAGAAGGTTGATTCCCTACCCTAATAGGGACAGAGAACACAAAGAGGTGAAATAGTCCCTCCTCATTGACTGTCCAAAGGATTTTTCTAGTGCCAAAAGAACAACAGACATATGCACAAAAAATCTGTTTGATGTTCCTAGAGTTCTTTTTTGAGAGGACAAATTCAGATTCACTCCAAAGACTCTCAGGAAATTTTTCAAAACCACATTACATGAAGATAAAGTTACTTGAAATTAAATGTTAATGTCAGAAGTGGGATTTGAACCCACGCCTCCAGGGGAGACTGCGACCTGAACGCAGCGCCTTAGACCGCTCGGCCATCCTGACTTCGATATGCAATTAGAACTTAACTCCTTCCATGCTAGTCAGCAGAAATGTTACCATTCCTTGTGATTACAAACTTGTCACACCACCCCAAAAAAGTCAATAAATAACATTTTTTATATGCGTACTTTTCGTCTGCATTAATTTTTAAACCTCCATTTATTTTGTTTGGATATTAGAAATGTTAGATTTCTCACAAATACGGTGATGCACCACATTTCTTCAGAAACTACTGTTTGGCCACACAGCAGGGCTTTGAAAGGAAGAGCCCTATTTGGGTTTTGCAATGCAGATTTTGCAGGAATACCTTGCAGATGAAATTTGCAGAGTACCAAAACAGCAGAAAACCTCCCAAAGTGACCACATTTTAGAAATTATTTTGCACAATGAGTTAATCAACACCTGCAATTACTATTGTCAGCCTATAGGTGTTTTCACTCTGAACCATCCAGCATTGCAAGTATGCCAGTTTAGTGCCCAGCTTTTGCTTGCAGAGACAAGCAACCCATACATTTTTAAGTGGGCTCTACTCACTGGAGCAATGTCAAATATGTAGATGCTTTGTCTCACCATTAAAGTAGAAACCTCCTATATTTCAAATTAAAGATGACGGACCTGTGTGGAGCTTGTGTTTTTTGCCTTTTTGACTTTGTCCACAGCATATTTTTTAAGGACATTTGTCTCAGTAATGCCTCAGTGTTTCAAAGTCAAACAAGCTGACTATAATCATTCAGCTAGTGTCTGATAAGTGCTGTCTGTTTCAGCTATCAGGTTATCTTTTAATCCTCTTACAGCTAAGTCAATCTGAAATAAAACAAAATAGAGGAAAAATTACTAAAAAACATTCATGTGTTCAAAAGGAAAAAGTTACCGTTTCTCAAATTTTTAACATTTTGTTTTCTGTAGATAGTTAAGATTTTTAGGCCTTTTGATCATGATCAGTCCATGTGCTTTGCTTAATATCTCCTTAAAATGTAAACGGTGAAGAAAAAGCATTTTGCCGAAACCCGGGATTGGACCAGGGACCTTTAGATCTTCAGTCTAACGCTCTCCCAACTGAGCTATTTCAGCCATATCTATACATTTTCTGGGGGGTTTGACACTCTGCAAATGTCAAGTGTCACACCTGGAGGGATATATTATAATTTTTCATTTGACTGTTTTTTGAAGCATGATTTCTATTTGAAACGCCTTCCATTTTGCTGTACATATTTAATAACATTCATTAACTATTTGTGAATGAGTAGAAAAAGACAGCAATTTTGCCATTGAATTTTTACATTTTCAGTTTGTCTCCATGCACCAGTATAATTCTGACCCTGTGCTTCTAGAATAGGTCATGGTCACACATAAAACACAATTTGCATGCATAATGTTACATCAAGTTTTATTTTTTATGAGATGCAAACAATTGGAGCAAAAAAGAGACAAAAATTTAGAGAAAATATTTTATTGATTGTTAAAAGTGAGACCATTTGTCCCAAAATGTGCTGAAACATGTCAGAATGACATGGGCATTTCACATTTTTTAAACTATGATTACCTACTTGTTAAGTTTTTGTTTATTAAGTATCGTTATGGTCTATTGATGTATGAGGTGAAAACTATGAAAGTAGACTTACCAGCAAATCCGTTTCTAGATATATTTCATGACAGCACTGTAGAAGGTTGATTCCCTACCCTAATAGGGACAGAGAACACAAAGAGGTGAAATAGTCCCTCCTCATTGACTGTCCAAAGGATTTTTCTAGTGCCAAAAGAACAACAGACATATGCACAAAAAATCTGTTTGATGTTCCTAGAGTTCTTTTTTGAGAGGACAAATTCAGATTCACTCCAAAGACTCTCAGGAAATTTTTCAAAACCACATTACTAAGTTTTGTTTGACCTCATCTAATCAATAAATGAAGATAAAGTTTCTTGAAATTAAATGTTGATGTCAGAAGTGGGATTTGAACCCACGCCTCCAGGGGAGACTGCGACCTGAACGCAGCGCCTTAGACCGCTCGGCCATCCTGACTTCGATATGCAATTAGAACTTAACTCCTTCCATGCTAGTCAGCAGAAATGTTACCATTCCTTGTGATTACAAACTTGTCACACCACCCCAAAAAAGTCAATAAATAACATTTTTTATATGCGTACTTTTCGTCTGCATTAATTTTTAAACCTCCATTTATTTTGTTTGGATATTAGAAATGTTAGATTTCTCACAAATACGGTGATGCACCACATTTCTTCAGAAACTACTGTTTGGCCACACAGCAGGGCTTTGAAAGGAAGAGCCCTATTTGGGTTTTGCAATGCAGATTTTGCAGGAATACCTTGCAGATGAAATTTGCAGAGTACCAAAACAGCAGAAAACCTCCCAAAGTGACCACATTTTAGAAATTATTTTGCACAATGAGTTAATCAACACCTGCAATTACTATTGTCAGCCTATAGGTGTTTTCACTCTGAACCATCCAGCATTGCAAGTATGCCAGTTTAGTGCCCAGCTTTTGCTTGCAGAGACAAGCAACCCATACATTTTTAAGTGGGCTCTACTCACTGGAGCAATGTCAAATATGTAGATGCTTTGTCTCACCATTAAAGTAGAAACCTCCTATATTTCAAATTAAAGATGACGGACCTGTGTGGAGCTTGTGTTTTTTGCCTTTTTGACTTTGTCCACAGCATATTTTTTAAGGACATTTGTCTCAGTAATGCCTCAGTGTTTCAAAGTCAAACAAGCTGACTATAATCATTCAGCTAGTGTCTGATAAGTGCTGTCTGTTTCAGCTATCAGGTTATCTTTTAATCCTCTTACAGCTAAGTCAATCTGAAATAAAACAAAATAGAGGAAAAATTACTAAAAAACATTCATGTGTTCAAAAGGAAAAAGTTACCGTTTCTCAAATTTTTAACATTTTGTTTTCTGTAGATAGTTAAGATTTTTAGGCCTTTTGATCATGATCAGTCCATGTGCTTTGTTTAATATCTCCTTAAAATGTAAACGGTGAAGAAAAAGCATTTTGCCGAAACCCGGGACCTTTAGATCTTCAGTCTAACGCTCTCCCAACTGAGCTATTTCAGCCATATCTATACATTTTCTGGGGGGTTTGACACTCTGCAAATGTCAAGTGTCACACCTGGAGGGATATATTATAATTTTTCATTTGACTGTTTTTTGAAGCATGATTTCTATTTGAAACGCCTTCCATTTTGCTGTACATATTTAATAACATTCATTAACTATTTGTGAATGAGTAGAAAAAGACAGCAATTTTGCCATTGAATTTTTACATTTTCAGTTTGTCTCCATGCACCAGTATAATTCTGACCCTGTGCTTCTAGAATAGGTCATGGTCACACATAAAACACAATTTGCATGCATAATGTTACATCAAGTTTTATTTTTTATGAGATGCAAACAATTGGAGCAAAAAAGAGACAAAAATTTAGAGAAAATATTTTATTGATTGTTAAAAGTGAGACCATTTGTCCCAAAATGTGCTGAAACATGTCAGAATGACATGGGCATTTCACATTTTTTAAACTATGATTACCTACTTGTTAAGTTTTTGTTTATTAAGTATCGTTATGGTCTATTGATGTATGAGGTGAAAACTATGAAAGTAGACTTACCAGCAAATCCGTTTCTAGATATATTTCATGACAGCACTGTAGAAGGTTGATTCCCTACCCTAATAGGGACAGAGAACACAAAGAGGTGAAATAGTCCCTCCTCATTGACTGTCCAAAGGATTTTTCTAGTGCCAAAAGAACAACAGACATATGCACAAAAAATCTGTTTGATGTTCCTAGAGTTCTTTTTTGAGAGGACAAATTCAGATTCACTCCAAAGACTCTCAGGAAATTTTTCAAAACCACATTACATGAAGATAAAGTTACTTGAAATTAAATGTTGATGTCAGAAGTGGGATTTGAACCCACGCCTCCAGGGGAGACTGCGCCCTGAACGCAGCGCCTTAGACCGCTCGGCCATCCTGACTTCGATATGCAATTAGAACTTAACTCCTTCCATGCTAGTCAGCAGAAATGTTACCATTCCTTGTGATTACAAACTTGTCACACCACCCCAAAAAAGTCAATAAATAACATTTTTTATATGCGTACTTTTCGTCTGCATTAATTTTTAAACCTCCATTTATTTTGTTTGGATATTAGAGATGTTAGATTTCTCACAAATACGGTGATGCACCACATTTCTTCAGAAACTACTGTTTGGCCACACAGCAGGGCTTTGAAAGGAAGAGCCCTATTTGGGTTTTGCAATGCAGATTTTGCAGGAATACCTTGCAGATGAAATTTGCAGAGTACCAAAACAGCAGAAAACCTCCCAAAGTGACCACATTTTAGAAATTATTTTGCACAATGAGTTAATCAACACCTGCAATTACTATTGTCAGCCTATAGGTGTTTTCACTCTGAACCATCCAGCATTGCAAGTATGCCAGTTTAGTGCCCAGCTTTTGCTTGCAGAGACAAGCAACCCATACATTTTTAAGTGGGCTCTACTCACTGGAGCAATGTCAAATATGTAGATGCTTTGTCTCACCATTAAAGTAGAAACCTCCTATATTTCAAATTAAAGATGACGGACCTGTGTGGAGCTTGTGTTTTTTGCCTTTTTGACTTTGTCCACAGCATATTTTTTAAGGACATTTGTCTCAGTAATGCCTCAGTGTTTCAAAGTCAAACAAGCTGACTATAATCATTCAGCTAGTGTCTGATAAGTGCTGTCTGTTTCAGCTATCAGGTTATCTTTTAATCCTCTTACAGCTAAGTCAATCTGAAATAAAACAAAATAGAGGAAAAATTACTAAAAAACATTCATGTGTTCAAAAGGAAAAAGTTACCGTTTCTCAAATTTTTAACATTTTGTTTTCTGTAGATAGTTAAGATTTTTAGGCCTTTTGATCATGATCAGTCCATGTGCTTTGTTTAATATCTCCTTAAAATGTAAACGGTGAAGAAAAAGCATTTTGCCGAAACCCGGGATTGGACCAGGGACCTTTAGATCTTCAGTCTAACGCTCTCCCAACTGAGCTATCTCAGCCATATCTATACATTTTCTGGGGGGTTTGACACTCTGCAAATGTCAAGTGTCACACCTGGAGGGATATATTATAATTTTTCATTTGACTGTTTTTTGAAGCATGATTTCTATTTGAAACGCCTTCCATTTTGCTGTACATATTTAATAACATTCATTAACTATTTGTGAATGAGTAGAAAAAGACAGCAATTTTGCCATTGAATTTTTACATTTTCAGTTTGTCTCCATGCACCAGTATAATTCTGACCCTGTGCTTCTAGAATAGGTCATGGTCACACATAAAACACAATTTGCATGCATAATGTTACATCAAGTTTTATTTTTTATGAGATGCAAACAATTGGAGCAAAAAAGAGACAAAAATTTAGAGAAAATATTTTATTGATTGTTAAAAGTGAGACCATTTGTCCCAAAATGTGCTGAAACATGTCAGAATGACATGGGCATTTCACATTTTTTAAACTATGATTACCTACTTGTTAAGTTTTTGTTTATTAAGTATCGTTATGGTCTATTGATGTATGAGGTGAAAACTATGAAAGTAGACTTACCAGCAAATCCGTTTCTAGATATATTTCATGACAGCACTGTAGAAGGTTGATTCCCTACCCTAATAGGGACAGAGAACACAAAGAGGTGAAATAGTCCCTCCTCATTGACTGTCCAAAGGATTTTTCTAGTGCCAAAAGAACAACAGACATATGCACAAAAAATCTGTTTGATGTTCCTAGAGTTCTTTTTTGAGAGGACAAATTCAGATTCACTCCAAAGACTCTCAGGAAATTTTTCAAAACCACATTACTAAGTTTTGTTTGACCTCATCTAATCAATAAATGAAGATAAAGTTTCTTGAAATTAAATGTTGATGTCAGAAGTGGGATTTGAACCCACGCCTCCAGGGGAGACTGCGACCTGAACGCAGCGCCTTAGACCGCTCGGCCATCCTGACTTCGATATGCAATTAGAACTTAACTCCTTCCATGCTAGTCAGCAGAAATGTTACCATTCCTTGTGATTACAAACTTGTCACACCACCCCAAAAAAGTCAATAAATAACATTTTTTATATGCGTACTTTTCGTCTGCATTAATTTTTAAACCTCCATTTATTTTGTTTGGATATTAGAAATGTTAGATTTCTCACAAATACGGTGATGCACCACATTTCTTCAGAAACTACTGTTTGGCCACACAGCAGGGCTTTGAAAGGAAGAGCCCTATTTGGGTTTTGCAATGCAGATTTTGCAGGAATACCTTGCAGATGAAATTTGCAGAGTACCAAAACAGCAGAAAACCTCCCAAAGTGACCACATTTTAGAAATTATTTTGCACAATGAGTTAATCAACACCTGCAATTACTATTGTCAGCCTATAGGCGTTTTCACTCTGAACCATCCAGCATTGCAAGTATGCCAGTTTAGTGCCCAGCTTTTGCTTGCAGAGACAAGCAACCCATACATTTTTAAGTGGGCTCTACTCACTGGAGCAATGTCAAATATGTAGATGCTTTGTCTCACCATTAAAGTAGAAACCTCCTATATTTCAAATTAAAGATGACGGACCTGTGTGGAGCTTGTGTTTTTTGCCTTTTTGACTTTGTCCACAGCATATTTTTTAAGGACATTTGTCTCAGTAATGCCTCAGTGTTTCAAAGTCAAACAAGCTGACTATAATCATTCAGCTAGTGTCTGATAAGTGCTGTCTGTTTCAGCTATCAGGTTATCTTTTAATCCTCTTACAGCTAAGTCAATCTGAAATAAAACAAAATAGAGGAAAAATTACTAAAAAACATTCATGTGTTCAAAAGGAAAAAGTTACCGTTTCTCAAATTTTTAACATTTTGTTTTCTGTAGATAGTTAAGATTTTTAGGCCTTTTGATCATGATCAGTCCATGTGCTTTGTTTAATATCTCCTTAAAATGTAAACGGTGAAGAAAAAGCATTTTGCCGAAACCCGGGACCTTTAGATCTTCAGTCTAACGCTCTCCCAACTGAGCTATTTCAGCCATATCTATACATTTTCTGGGGGGTTTGACACTCTGCAAATGTCAAGTGTCACACCTGGAGGGATATATTATAATTTTTCATTTGACTGTTTTTTGAAGCATGATTTCTATTTGAAACGCCTTCCATTTTGCTGTACATATTTAATAACATTCATTAACTATTTGTGAATGAGTAGAAAAAGACAGCAATTTTGCCATTGAATTTTTACATTTTCAGTTTGTCTCCATGCACCAGTATAATTCTGACCCTGTGCTTCTAGAATAGGTCATGGTCACACATAAAACACAATTTGCATGCATAATGTTACATCAAGTTTTATTTTTTATGAGATGCAAACAATTGGAGCAAAAAAGAGACAAAAATTTAGAGAAAATATTTTATTGATTGTTAAAAGTGAGACCATTTGTCCCAAAATGTGCTGAAACATGTCAGAATGACATGGGCATTTCACATTTTTTAAACTATGATTACCTACTTGTTAAGTTTTTGTTTATTAAGTATCGTTATGGTCTATTGATGTATGAGGTGAAAACTATGAAAGTAGACTTACCAGCAAATCCGTTTCTAGATATATTTCATGACAGCACTGTAGAAGGTTGATTCCCTACCCTAATAGGGACAGAGAACACAAAGAGGTGAAATAGTCCCTCCTCATTGACTGTCCAAAGGATTTTTCTAGTGCCAAAAGAACAACAGACATATGCACAAAAAATCTGTTTGATGTTCCTAGAGTTCTTTTTTGAGAGGACAAATTCAGATTCACTCCAAAGACTCTCAGGAAATTTTTCAAAACCACATTACTAAGTTTTGTTTGACCTCATCTAATCAATAAATGAAGATAAAGTTTCTTGAAATTAAATGTTGATGTCAGAAGTGGGATTTGAACCCACGCCTCCAGGGGAGACTGCGACCTGAACGCAGCGCCTTAGACCACTCGGCCATCCTGACTTCGATATGCAATTAGAACTTAACTCCTTCCATGCTAGTCAGCAGAAATGTTACCATTCCTTGTGATTACAAACTTGTCACACCACCCCAAAAAAGTCAATAAATAACATTTTTTATATGCGTACTTTTCGTCTGCATTAATTTTTAAACCTCCATTTATTTTGTTTGGATATTAGAAATGTTAGATTTCTCACAAATACGGTGATGCACCACATTTCTTCAGAAACTACTGTTTGGCCACACAGCAGGGCTTTGAAAGGAAGAGCCCTATTTGGGTTTTGCAATGCAGATTTTGCAGGAATACCTTGCAGATGAAATTTGCAGAGTACCAAAACAGCAGAAAACCTCCCAAAGTGACCACATTTTAGAAATTATTTTGCACAATGAGTTAATCAACACCTGCAATTACTATTGTCAGCCTATAGGTGTTTTCACTCTGAACCATCCAGCATTGCAAGTATGCCAGTTTAGTGCCCAGCTTTTGCTTGCAGAGACAAGCAACCCATACATTTTTAAGTGGGCTCTACTCACTGGAGCAATGTCAAATATGTAGATGCTTTGTCTCACCATTAAAGTAGAAACCTCCTATATTTCAAATTAAAGATGACGGACCTGTGTGGAGCTTGTGTTTTTTGCCTTTTTGACTTTGTCCACAGCATATTTTTTAAGGACATTTGTCTCAGTAATGCCTCAGTGTTTCAAAGTCAAACAAGCTGACTATAATCATTCAGCTAGTGTCTGATAAGTGCTGTCTGTTTCAGCTATCAGGTTATCTTTTAATCCTCTTACAGCTAAGTCAATCTGAAATAAAACAAAATAGAGGAAAAATTACTAAAAAACATTCATGTGTTCAAAAGGAAAAAGTTACCGTTTCTCAAATTTTTAACATTTTGTTTTCTGTAGATAGTTAAGATTTTTAGGCCTTTTGATCATGATCAGTCCATGTGCTTTGTTTAATATCTCCTTAAAATGTAAACGGTGAAGAAAAAGCATTTTGCCGAAACCCGGGACCTTTAGATCTTCAGTCTAACGCTCTCGCAACTGAGCTATTTCAGCCATATCTATACATTTTCTGGGGGGTTTGACACTCTGCAAATGTCAAGTGTCACACCTGGAGGGATATATTATAATTTTTCATTTGACTGTTTTTTGAAGCATGATTTCTATTTGAAACGCCTTCCATTTTGCTGTACATATTTAATAACATTCATTAACTATTTGTGAATGAGTAGAAAAAGACAGCAATTTTGCCATTGAATTTTTACATTTTCAGTTTGTCTCCACGCACCAGTATAATTCTGACCCTGTGCTTCTAGAATAGGTCATGGTCACACATAAAACACAATTTGCATGCATAATGTTACATCAAGTTTTATTTTTTATGAGATGCAAACAATTGGAGCAAAAAAGAGACAAAAATTTAGAGAAAATATTTTATTGATTGTTAAAAGTGAGACCATTTGTCCCAAAATGTGCTGAAACATGTCAGAATGACATGGGCATTTCACATTTTTTAAACTATGATTACCTACTTGTTAAGTTTTTGTTTATTAAGTATCGTTATGGTCTATTGATGTATGAGGTGAAAACTATGAAAGTAGACTTACCAGCAAATCCGTTTCTAGATATATTTCATGACAGCACTGTAGAAGGTTGATTCCCTACCCTAATAGGGACAGAGAACACAAAGAGGTGAAATAGTCCCTCCTCATTGACTGTCCAAAGGATTTTTCTAGTGCCAAAAGAACAACAGACATATGCACAAAAAATCTGTTTGATGTTCCTAGAGTTCTTTTTTGAGAGGACAAATTCAGATTCACTCCAAAGACTCTCAGGAAATTTTTCAAAACCACATTACTAAGTTTTGTTTGACCTCATCTAATCAATAAATGAAGATAAAGTTTCTTGAAATTAAATGTTGATGTCAGAAGTGGGATTTGAACCCACGCCTCCAGGGGAGACTGCGACCTGAAAGCTGCGCCTTAGACTGCTCGACCATCCTGACTTCGATATGCAATTGGAACTTAACTCCTTCCATGCTAGTCAGCAGAAATGTTACCATTCCTTGTGATTACAAACTTGTCACACCACCCCAAAAAAGTCAATAAATAACATTTTTTATATGCGTACTTTTCGTCTGCATTAATTTTTAAACCTCCATTTATTTTGTTTGGATATTAGAAATGTTAGATTTCTCACAAATACGGTGATGCACCACATTTCTTCAGAAACTACTGTTTGGCCACACAGCAGGACTTTGAAAGGAAGAGCCCTATTTGGGTTTTGCAATGCAGATTTTGCAGGAATACCTTGCAGATGAAATTTGCAGAGTACCAAAACAGCAGAAAACCTCCCAAAGTGACCACATTTTAGAAATTATTTTGCACAATGAGTTAATCAACACCTGCAATTACTATTGTCAGCCTATAGGTGTTTTCACTCTGAACCATCCAGCATTGCAAGTATGCCAGTTTAGTGCCCAGCTTTTGCTTGCAGAGGCAAGCAACCCATACATTTTTAAGTGGGCTCTACTCACTGGAGCAATGTCAAATATGTAGATGCTTTGTCTCACCATTAAAGTAGAAACCTCTTATATTTCAAATTAAAGATGACGGACCTGTGTGGAGCTTGTGTTTTTTGCCTTTTTGACTTTGTCCACAGCATATTTTTTAAGGACATTTGTCTCAGTAATGCCTCAGTGTTTCAAAGTCAAACAAGCTGACTATAATCATTCAGCTAGTGTCTGATAAGTGCTGTCTGTTTCAGCTATCAGGTTACCTTTTAATCCTCTTACAGCTAAGTCAATCTGAAATAAAACAAAATAGAGGAAAAATTACTAAAAAACATTCATGTGTTCAAAAGGAAAAAGTTACCGTTTCTCAAATTTTTAACATTTTGTTTTCTGTAGATAGTTAAGATTTTTAGGCCTTTTGATCATGATCAGTCCATGTGCTTTGTTTAATATCTCCTTAAAATGTAAATGGTGAAGAAAAAGCATTTTGCCGAAACCAGGGACCTTTAGATCTTCAGTCTAACGCTCTCCCAACTGAGCTATTTCGGCCATATCTATACATTTTCAGGGGGGTTTGACACTCTGCAAATGTCAAGTGTCACACCTGGAGGGATATATTATAATTTTTCATTTGACTGTTTTTTGAAGCATGATTTCTATTTGAAACGCCTTCCATTTTGCTGTACATATTTAATAACATTCATTAACTATTTGTGAATGAGTAGAAAAAGACAGCAATTTTGCCATTGAATTTTTACATTTTCAGTTTGTCTCCACGCACCAGTATAATTCTGACCCTGTGCTTCTAGAATAGGTCATGGTCGCACATAAAACACAATTTGCATGCATAATGTTACATCAAGTTTTATTTTTTATGAGATGCAAACAATTGGAGCAAAAAAGAGACAAAAATTTAGAGAAAATATTTTATTGATTGTTAAAAGTGAGACCATTTGTCCCAAAATGTGCTGAAACATGTCAGAATGACATGGGCATTTCACATTTTTTAAACTATGATTACCTACTTGTTAAGTTTTTGTTTATTAAGTATCGTTATGGTCTATTGATGTATGAGGTGAAAACTATGAAAGTAGACTTACCAGCAAATCCGTTTCTAGATATATTTCATGACAGCACTGTAGAAGGTTGATTCCCTACCCTAATAGGGACAGAGAACACAAAGAGGTGAAATAGTCCCTCCTCATTGACTGTCCAAAGGATTTTTCTAGTGCCAAAAGAACGACAGACATATGCACAAAAAATCTGTTTGATGTTCCTAGAGTTGTTTTTTGAGAGGACAAATTCAGATTCACTCCAAAGACTCTCAGGAAATTTTTCAAAACCACATTACTAAGTTTTGTTTGACCTCATCTAATCAATAAATGAAGATAAAGTTTCTTGAAATTAAATGTTGATGTCAGAAGTGGGATTTGAACCCACGCCTGCGAGACTGCGACCTGAACGCTGCGCCTTAGACCGCTCGGCCATCCTGACTTGGATATGCAATTGGAACTTAACTCCTTCCATGCTAGTCAGCAGAAATGTTACCATTCCTTGTGATTACAAACTTGTCACACCACCCCAAAAAAGTCAATAAATAACATTTTTTATATGCGTACTTTTCGTCTGCATTAATTTTTAAACCTCCATTTATTTTGTTTGGATATTAGAAATGTTAGATTTCTCACAAATACGGTGATGCACCACATTTCTTCAGAAACTACTGTTTGGCCACACAGCAGGGCTTTGAAAGGAAGAGCCCTATTTGGGTTTTGCAATGCAGATTTTGCAGGAATACCTTGCAGATGAAATTTGCAGAGTACCAAAACAGCAGAAAACCTCCCAAAGTGACCACATTTTAGAAATTATTTTGCACAATGAGTTAATCAACACCTGCAATTACTATTGTCAGCCTATAGGTGTTTTCACTCTGAACCATCCAGCATTGCAAGTATGCCAGTTTAGTGCCCAGCTTTTGCTTTCAGAGGCAAGCAACCCATACATTTTTAAGTGGGCTCTACTCACTGGAGCAATGTCAAATATGTAGATGCTTTGTCTCACCATTAAAGTAGAAACCTCCTATATTTCAAATTAAAGATGACGGACCTGTGTGGAGCTTGTGTTTTTTGCCTTTTTGACTTTGTCCACAGCTATTTTTTAAGGACATTTGTCTCAGTAATGCCTCAGTGTTTCAAAGTCAAACAAGCTGACTATAATCATTCAGCTAGTGTCTGATAAGTGCTGTCTGTTTCAGCTATCAGGTTACCTTTTAATCCTCTTACAGCTAAGTCAATCTGAAATAAAACAAAATAGAGGAAAAATTACTAAAAAACATTCATGTGTTCAAAAGGAAAAAGTTACCGTTTCTCAAATTTTTAACATTTTGTTTTCTGTAGATAGTTAATATTTTTAGGCCTTTTGATCATGATCAGTCCATGTGCTTTGTTTAATATCTCCTTAAAATGTAAACGGTGAAGAAAAAGCATTTTGCCGAAACCCGGGATTGGACCAGGGACCTTTAGATCTTCAGTCTAACGCTCTCCCAACTGAGCTATTTCGGCCATATCTATACATTTTCAGGGGGGTTTGACACTCTGCAAATGTCAAGTGTCACACCTGGAGGGATATATTATAATTTTTCATTTGACTGTTTTTTGAAGCATGATTTCTATTTGAAACGCCTTCCATTTTGCTGTACATATTTAATAACATTCATTAACTATTTGTGAATGAGTAGAAAAAGACAGCAATTTTGCCATTGAATTTTTACATTTTCAGTTTGTCTCCACGCACCAGTATAATTCTGACCCTGTGCTTCTAGAATAGGTCATGGTCGCACATAAAACACAATTTGCATGCATAATGTTACATCAAGTTTTATTTTTTATGAGATGCAAACAATTGGAGCAAAAAAGAGACAAAAATTTAGAGAAAATATTTTATTGATTGTTAAAAGTGAGACCATTTGTCCCAAAATGTGCTGAAACATGTCAGAATGACATGGGCATTTCACATTTTTTAAACTATGATTACCTACTTGTTAAGTTTTTGTTTATTAAGTATCGTTATGGTCTATTGATGTATGAGGTGAAAACTATGAAAGTAGACTTACCAGCAAATCCGTTTCTAGATATATTTCATGACAGCACTGTAGAAGGTTGATTCCCTACCCTAATAGGGACAGAGAACACAAAGAGGTGAAATAGTCCCTCCTCATTGACTGTCCAAAGGATTTTTCTAGTGCCAAAAGAACAACAGACATATGCACAAAAAATCTGTTTGATGTTCCTAGAGTTCTTTTTTGAGAGGACAAATTCAGATTCACTCCAAAGACTCTCAGGAAATTTTTCAAAACCACATTACATGAAGATAAAGTTACTTGAAATTAAATGTTGATGTCAGAAGTGGGATTTGAACCCACGCCTCCAGGGGAGACTGCGACCTGAACGCAGCGACTTAGACCGCTCGGCCATCCTGACTACGATATGCAATTGGAACTTAACTCCTTCCATGCTAGTCAGGAGAAATGTCACCATTCCTTGTGATTACAAACTTGTCACACCACCCCAAAAAAGTCAATAAATAACATTTTTTATATGCGTACTTTTCGTCTGCATTAATTTTTAAACCTCCATTTATTTTGTTTGGATATTAGAAATGTTAGATTTCTCACAAATACGGTGATGCACCACATTTCTTCAGAAACTACTGTTTGGCCACACAGCAGGGCTTTGAAAGGAAGAGCCCTATTTGGGTTTTGCAATGCAGATTTTGCAGGAATACCTTGCAGATGAAATTTGCAGAGTACCAAAACAGCAGAAAACCTCCCAAAGTGACCACATTTTAGAAATTATTTTGCACAATGAGTTAATCAACACCTGCAATTACTATTGTCAGCCTATAGGTGTTTTCACTCTGAACCATCCAGCATTGCAAGTATGCCAGTTTAGTGCCCAGCTTTTGCTTGCAGAGGCAAGCAACCCATACATTTTTAAGTGGGCTCTACTCACTGGAGCAATGTCAAATATGTAGATGCTTTGTCTCACCATTAAAGTAGAAACCTCCTATATTTCAAATTAAAGATGACGGACCTGTGTGGAGCTTGTGTTTTTTGCCTTTTTGACGTTGTCCACAGCATATTTTTTAAGGACATTTGTCTCAGTAATGCCTCAGTGTTTCAAAGTCAAACAAGCTGACTATAATCATTCAGCTAGTGTCTGATAAGTGCTGTCTGTTTCAGCTATCAGGTTACCTTTTAATCCTCTTACAGCTAAGTCAATCTGAAATAAAACAAAATAGAGGAAAAATTACTAAAAAACATTCATGTGTTCAAAAGGAAAAAGTTACCGTTTCTCAAATTTTTAACATTTTGTTTTCTGTAGATAGTTAAGATTTTTAGGCCTTTTGATCATGATCAGTCCATGTGCTTTGTTTAATATCTCCTTAAAATGTAAACGGTGAAGAAAAAGCATTTTGCCGAAACCCGGGATTGGACCAGGGACCTTTAGATCTTCAGTCTAACGCTCTCCCAACTGAGCTATTTTGGCCATATCTATACGTTTTCTGGGGGGTTTGACACTCTGCAAATGTCAAGTGTCACACCTGGAGGGATATATTATAATTTTTCATTTGACTGTTTTTTGAAGCATGATTTCTATTTGAAACGCCTTCCATTTTGCTGTACATATTTAATAACATTCATTAACTATTTGTGAATGAGTAGAAAAAGACAGCAATTTTGCCATTGAATTTTTACATTTTCAGTTTGTCTCCATGCACCAGTATAATTCTGACCCTGTGCTTCTAGAATAGGTCATGGTCGCACATAAAACACAATTTGCATGCATAATGTTACATCAAGTTTTATTTTTTATGAGATGCAAACAATTGGAGCAAAAAAGAGACAAAAATTTAGAGAAAATATTTTATTGATTGTTAAAAGTGAGACCATTTGTCCCAAAATGTGCTGAAACATGTCAGAAGGACATGGGCATTTCACATTTTTTAAACTATGATTACCTACTTGTTAAGTTTTTGTTTATTAAGAATCGTTATGGTCTATTGATGTATGAGGTGAAAACTATGAAAGTAGACTTACCAGCAAATCCGTTTCTAGATATATTTCATGACAGCACTGTAGAAGGTTGATTCCCTACCCTAATAGGGACAGAGAACACAAAGAGGTGAAATAGTCCCTCGTCATTGACTGTCCAAAGGATTTTTCTAGTGCCAAAAGAACAACAGACATATGCACAAAAAATCTGTTTGATGTTCCTAGAGTTCTTTTTTGAGAGGACAAATTCAGATTCACTCCAAAGACTCTCAGGAAATTTTTCAAAACCACATTACTAAGTTTTGTTTGACCTCATCTAATCAATAAATGAAGATAAAGTTTCTTGAAATTAAATGTTGATGTCAGAAGTGGGATTTGAACCCACGCCTCCAGGGGAGACTGCGACCTGAACGCAGCGCCTTAGACCGCTCGGTATTAGACCGCTCGCCTTAGACTGCTTCGATATGCAATTGGAACTTAACTCCTTCCATGCTAGTCAGCAGAAATGTTACCATTCCTTGTGATTAAAAACTTGTCACACCACCCCAAAAAAGTCAATAAATAACATTTTTTATATGCGTACTTTTCGTCTGCATTAATTTTTAAACCTCCATTTATTTTGTTTGGATATTAGAAATGTTAGATTTCTCACAAATGCGGTGATGCACCACATTTCTTCAGAAACTACTGTTTGGCCACACAGCAGGGCTTTGAAAGGAAGAGCCCTATATGGGTTTTGCAATGCAGATTTTGCAGGAATACCTTGCAGATGAAATTTGCAGAGTACCAAAACAGCAGAAAACCTCCCAAAGTGACCACAGTTTAGAAATTATTTTGCACAATGAGTTAATCAACACCTGCAATTACTATTGTCAGCCTATAGGTGTTTTCACTCTGAACCATCCAGCATTGCAAGTATGCCAGTTTAGTGCCCAGCTTTTGCTTGCAGAGACAAGCAACCCATACATTTTTAAGTGGGCTCTACTCACTGGAGCAATGTCAAATATGTAGATGCTTTGTCTCACCATTAAAGTAGAAACCTCCTATATTTCAAATTAAAGATGACGGACCTGTGTTCAGCTTGTGTTTTTTGCCTTTTTGACTTTGTCCACAGCATATTTTTTAAGGACATTTGTCTCAGTAATGCCTCAGTGTTTCAAAGTCAAACAAGCTGACTATAATCATTCAGCTAGTGTCTGATAAGTGCTGTCTGTTTCAGCTATCAGGTTACCTTTTAATCCTCTTACAGCTAAGTCAATCTGAAATAAAACAAAATAGAGGAAAAATTACTAAAAAACATTCATGTGTTCAAAAGGAAAAAGTTACCGTTTCTCAAATTTTTAACATTTTGTTTTCTGTAGATAGTTAAGATTTTTAGGCCTTTTGATCATGATCAGTCCATGTGCTTTGTTTAATATCTCCTTAAAATGTAAACGGTGAAGAAAAAGCATTTTGCCGAAACCCGGGATTGGACCAGGGACCTTTAGATCTTCAGTCTAACGCTCTCCCAACTGAGCTATTTCTGCCATATCTATACATTTTCTGGGGGGTTTGACACTCTGCAAATGTCAAGTGTCACACCTGGAGGGATATATTATAATTTTTCATTTGACTGTTTTTTGAAGCATGATTTCTATTTGAAACGCCTTCCATTTTGCTGTACATATTTAATAACATTCATTAACTATTTGTGAATGAGTAGAAAAAGACAGCAATTTTGCCATTGAATTTTTACATTTTCAGTTTGTCTCCATGCACCAGTATAATTCTGACCCTGTGCTTCTAGAATAGGTCATGGTCACACATAAAACACAATTTGCATGCATAATGTTACATCAAGTTTTATTTTTTATGAGATGCAAACAATTGGAGCAAAAAAGAGACAAAAATTTAGAGAAAATATTTTATTGATTGTTAAAAGTGAGACCATTTGTCCCAAAATGTGCTGAAACATGTCAGAATGACATGGGCATTTCACATTTTTTAAACTATGATTACCAACTTGTTAAGTTTTTGTTTATTAAGTATCGTTATGGTCTATTGATGTATGAGGTGAAAACTATGAAAGTAGACTTACCAGCAAATCCGTTTCTAGATATATTTCATGACAGCACTGTAGAAGGTTGATTCCCTACCCTAATAGGGACAGAGAACACAAAGAGGTGAAATAGTCCCTCCTCATTGACTGTCCAAAGGATTTTTCTAGTGCCAAAAGAACAACAGACATATGCACAAAAAATCTGTTTGATGTTCCTAGAGTTCTTTTTTGAGAGGACAAATTCAGATTCACTCCAAAGACTCTCAGGAAATTTTTCAAAACCACATTACATGAAGATAAAGTTACTTGAAATTAAATGTTGATGTCAGAAGTGGGATTTGAACCCACGCCTCCAGGGGAGACTGCGACCTGAACGCAGCGCCTTAGACCGCTCGGCCATCCTGACTTCGATATGCAATTGGAACTTAACTCCTTCCATGCTAGTCAGCAGAAATGTTACCATTCCTTGTGATTACAAACTTGTCACACCACCCCAAAAAAGTCAATAAATAACATTTTTTATATGCGAACTTTTCGTCTGCATTAATTTTTAAACCTCCATTTATTTTGTTTGGATATTAGAAATGTTAGATTTCTCACAAATACGGTGATGCACCACATTTCTTCAGAAACTACTGTTTGGCCACACAGCAGGGCTTTGAAAGGAAGAGCCCTATTTGGGTTTTGCAATGCAGATTTTGCAGGAATACCTTGCAGATGAAATTTGCAGAGTACCAAAACAGCAGAAAACCTCCCAAAGTGACCACATTTTAGAAATTATTTTGCACAATGAGTTAATCAACACCTGCAATTACTATTGTCAGCCTATAGGTGTTTTCACTCTGAACCATCCAGCATTGCAAGTATGCCAGCTTAGTGCCCAGCTTTTGCTTGCAGAGGCAAGCAACCCATACATTTTTAAGTGGGCTCTACTCACTGGAGCAATGTCAAATATGTAGATGCTTTGTCTCACCATTAAAGTAGAAACCTCCTATATTTCAAATTAAAGATGATGGACCTGTGTGGAGCTTGTGTTTTTTGCCTTTTTGACGTTGTCCACAGCATATTTTTTAAGGACATTTGTCTCAGTAATGCCTCAGTGTTTCAAAGTCAAACAAGCTGACTATAATCATTCAGCTAGTGTCTGATAAGTGCTGTCTGTTTCAGCTATCAGGTTACCTTTTAATCCTCTTACAGCTAAGTCAATCTGAAATAAAACAAAATAGAGGAAAAATTACTAAAAAACATTCATGTGTTCAAAAGGAAAAAGTTACCGTTTCTCAAATTTTTAACATTTTGTTTTCTGTAGATAGTTAAGATTTTTAGGCCTTTTGATCATGATCAGTCCATGTGCTTTGTTTAATATCTCCTTAAAATGTAAATGGTGAAGAAAAAGCATTTTGCCGAAACCCGGGACCTTTAGATCTTCAGTCTAACGCTCTCCCAACTGAGCTATTTTGGCCATATCTATACATTTTCTGGGGGGTTTGACACTCTGCAAATGTCAAGTGTCACACCTGGAGGGATATATTATAATTTTTCATTTGACTGTTTTTTGAAGCATGATTTCTATTTGAAACGCCTTCCAATTTGCTGTACATATTTAATAACATTCATTAACTATTTGTGAATGAGTAGAAAAAGACAGCAATTTTGCCATTGAATTTTTACATTTTCAGTTTGTCTCCATGCACCAGTATAATTCTGACCCTGTGCTTCTAGAATAGGTCATGGTCGCACATAAAACACAATTTGCATGCATAATGTTACATCAAGTTTTATTTTTTATGAGATGCAAACAATTGGAGCAAAAAAGAGACAAAAATTTAGAGAAAATATTTTATTGATTGTTAAAAGTGAGACCATTTGTCCCAAAATGTGCTGAAACATGTCAGAAGGACATGGGCATTTCACATTTTTTAAACTATGATTACCTACTTGTTAAGTTTTTGTTTATTAAGAATCGTTATGGTCTATTGATGTATGAGGTGAAAACTATGAAAGTAGACTTACCAGCAAATCCGTTTCTAGATATATTTCATGACAGCACTGTAGAAGGTTGATTCCCTACCCTAATAGGGACAGAGAACACAAAGAGGTGAAATAGTCCCTCGTCATTGACTGTCCAAAGGATTTTTCTAGTGCCAAAAGAACAACAGACATATGCACAAAAAATCTGTTTGATGTTCCTAGAGTTCTTTTTTGAGAGGACAAATTCAGATTCACTCCAAAGACTCTCAGGAAATTTTTCAAAACCACATTACTAAGTTTTGTTTGACCTCATCTAATCAATAAATGAAGATAAAGTTTCTTGAAATTAAATGTTGATGTTAGAAGTGGGATTTGAACCCACGCCTCCAGGGGAGACTGCGACCTGAACGCAGCGCCTTAGACCGCTCGGTATTAGACCGCTCGCCTTAGACTGCTTCGATATGCAATTGGAACTTAACTCCTTCCATGCTAGTCAGCAGAAATGTTACCATTCCTTGTGATTAAAAACTTGTCACACCACCCCAAAAAAGTCAATAAATAACATTTTTTATATGCGTACTTTTCGTCTGCATTAATTTTTAAACCTCCATTTATTTTGTTTGGATATTAGAAATGTTAGATTTCTCACAAATGCGGTGATGCACCACATTTCTTCAGAAACTACTGTTTGGCCACACAGCAGGGCTTTGAAAGGAAGAGCCCTATTTGGGTTTTGCAATGCAGATTTTGCAGGAATACCTTGCAGATGAAATTTGCAGAGTACCAAAACAGCAGAAAACCTCCCAAAGTGACCACAGTTTAGAAATTATTTTGCACAATGAGTTAATCAACACCTGCAATTACTATTGTCAGCCTATAGGTGTTTTCACTCTGAACCATCCAGCATTGCAAGTATGCCAGTTTAGTGCCCAGCTTTTGCTTGCAGAGACAAGCAACCCATACATTTTTAAGTGGGCTCTACTCACTGGAGCAATGTCAAATATGTAGATGCTTTGTCTCACCATTAAAGTAGAAACCTCCTATATTTCAAATTAAAGATGACGGACCTGTGTTCAGCTTGTGTTTTTTGCCTTTTTGACTTTGTCCACAGCATATTTTTTAAGGACATTTGTCTCAGTAATGCCTCAGTGTTTCAAAGTCAAACAAGCTGACTATAATCATTCAGCTAGTGTCTGATAAGTGCTGTCTGTTTCAGCTATCAGGTTACCTTTTAATCCTCTTACAGCTAAGTCAATCTGAAATAAAACAAAATAGAGGAAAAATTACTAAAAAACATTCATGTGTTCAAAAGGAAAAAGTTACCGTTTCTCAAATTTTTAACATTTTGTTTTCTGTAGATAGTTAAGATTTTTAGGCCTTTTGATCATGATCAGTCCATGTGCTTTGTTTAATATCTCCTTAAAATGTAAACGGTGAAGAAAAAGCATTTTGCCGAAACCCGGGATTGGACCAGGGACCTTTAGATCTTCAGTCTAACGCTCTCCCAACTGAGCTATTTCGGCCATATCTATACATTTTCTGGGGGGTTTGACACTCTGCAAATGTCAAGTGTCACACCTGGAGGGATATATTATAATTTTTCATTTGACTGTTTTTTGAAGCATGATTTCTATTTGAAACGCCTTCCATTTTGCTGTACATATTTAATAACATTCATTAACTATTTGTGAATGAGTAGAAAAAGACAGCAATTTTGCCATTGAATTTTTACATTTTCAGTTTGTCTCCATGCACCAGTATAATTCTGACCCTGTGCTTCTAGAATAGGTCATGGTCGCACATAAAACACAATTTGCATGCATAATGTTACATCAAGTTTTATTTTTTATGAGATGCAAACAATTGGAGCAAAAAAGAGACAAAAATTTAGAGAAAATATTTTATTGATTGTTAAAAGTGAGACCATTTGTCCCAAAATGTGCTGAAACATGTCAGAATGACATGGGCATTTCACATTTTTTAAACTATGATTACCTACTTGTTAAGTTTTTGTTTATTAAGTATCATTATGGTCTATTGATGTATGAGGTGAAAACTATGAAAGTAGACTTACCAGCAAATCCGTTTCTAGATATATTTCATGACAGCACTGTAGAAGGTTGATTCCCTACCCTAATAGGGACAGAGAACACAAAGAGGTGAAATAGTCCCTCCTCATTGACTGTCCAAAGGATTTTTCTAGTGCCAAAAGAACAACAGACATATGCACAAAAAATCTGTTTGATGTTCCTAGAGTTCTTTTTTGAGAGGACAAATTCAGATTCACTCCAAAGACTCTCAGGAAATTTTTCAAAACCACATTACTAAGTTTTGTTTGACCTCATCTAATCAATAAATGAAGATAAAGTTTCTTGAAATTAAATGTCAGAAGTGGGATTTGAACCCACGCCTCAAGGGGAGACTGCGATCTGAACGCAGCACCTTAGACCGCTCGGTATTAGACCGCTCGCCTTAGACCGCTTCGATATGCAATTGGAACTTAACTCCTTCCATGCTAGTCAGCAGAAATGTTACCATTCCTTGTGATTAAAAACTTGTCACACCACCCCAAAAAAGTCAATAAATAACATTTTTTATATGCGTACTTTTCGTCTGCATTAATTTTTAAACCTCCATTTATTTTGTTTGGATATTAGAAATGTTAGATTTCTCACAAATGCGGTGATGCACCACATTTCTTCAGAAACTACTGTTTGGCCACACAGCAGGGCTTTGAAAGGAAGAGCCCTATTTGGGTTTTGCAATGCAGATTTTGCAGGAATACCTTGCAGATGAAATTTGCAGAGTACCAAAACAGCAGAAAACCTCCCAAAGTGACCACATTTTAGAAATTATTTTGCACAATGAGTTAATCAACACCTGCAATTACTATTGTCAGCCTATAGGTGTTTTCACTCTGAACCATCCAGCATTGCAAGTATGCCAGTTTAGTGCCCAGCTTTTGCTTGCAGAGGCAAGCAACCCATACATTTTTAAGTGGGCTCTACTCACTGGAGCAATGTCAAATATGTAGATGCTTTGTCTCACCATTAAAGTAGAAACCTCCTATATTTCAAATTAAAGATGACGGACCTGTGTGGAGCTTGTGTTTTTTGCCTTTTTGACGTTGTCCACAGCATATTTTTTAAGGACATTTGTCTCAGTAATGCCTCAGTGTTTCAAAGTCAAACAAGCTGACTATAATCATTCAGCTAGTGTCTGATAAGTGCTGTCTGTTTCAGCTATCAGGTTACCTTTTAATCCTCTTACAGCTAAGTCAATCTGAAATAAAACAAAATAGAGGAAAAATTACTAAAAAACATTCATGTGTTCAAAAGGAAAAAGTTACCGTTTCTCAAATTTTTAACATTTTGTTTTCTGTAGATAGTTAAGATTTTTAGGCCTTTTGATCATGATCAGCCCATGTGCTTTGTTTAATATCTCCTTAAAATGTAAACGGTGAAGAAAAAGCATTTTGCCGAAACCCGGGATTGGACCAGGGACCTTTAGATCTTCAGTCTAACGCTCTCCCAACTGAGCTATTTCAGCCATATCTATTCATTTTCTGGGGGGTTTGACACTCTGCAAATGTCAAGTGTCACACCTGGAGGGATATATTATAATTTTTCATTTGACTGTTTTTTGAAGCATGATTTCTATTTGAAACGCCTTCCATTTTGCTGTACATATTTAATAACATTCATTAACTATTTGTGAATGAGTAGAAAAAGACAGCAATTTTGCCATTGAATTTTTACATTTTCAGTTTGTCTCCATGCACCAGTATAATTCTGACCCTGTGCTTCTAGAATAGGTCATGGTCACACATAAAACACAATTTGCATGCATAATGTTACATCAAGTTTTATTTTTTATGAGATGCAAACAATTGGAGCAAAAAAGAGACAAAAATTTAGAGAAAATATTTTATTGATTGTTAAAAGTGAGACCATTTGTCCCAAAATGTGCTGAAACATGTCAGAATGACATGGGCATTTCACATTTTTTAAACTATGATTACCAACTTGTTAAGTTTTTGTTTATTAAGTATCGTTATGGTCTATTGATGTATGAGGTGAAAACTATGAAAGTAGACTTACTAGCAAATCCGTTTCTAGATATATTTCATGACAGCACTGTAGAAGGTTGATTCCCTACCCTAAAAGGGACAGAGAACACAAAGAGGTGAAATAGTCCCTCCTCATTGACTGTCCAAAGGATTTTTCTAGTGCCAAAAGAACAACAGACATATGCACAAAAAATCTGTTTGATGTTCCTAGAGTTCTTTTTTGAGAGGACAAATTCAGATTCACTCCAAAGACTCTCAGGAAATTTTTCAAAACCACATTACATGAAGATAAAGTTACTTGAAATTAAATGTTGATGTCAGAAGTGGGATTTGAACCCACGCCTCCAGGGGAGACTGCGACCTGAACCTGAACCTTAGACCGCTAGGCCATCCTGACTTCAATATGCAATTGGAACTTAACTACTTCCATGCTAGTCAGCAGAAATGTTACCATTCCTTGTGATTACAAACTTGTCACACCACCCCAAAAAAGTCAATAAATAACATTTTTTATATGCGTACTTTTCGTCTGCATTAATTTTTAAACCTCCATTTATTTTGTTTGGATATTAGAAATGTTAGATTTCTCACAAATACGGTGATGCACCACATTTCTTCAGAAACTACTGTTTGGCCACACAGCAGGGCTTTGAAAGGAAGAGCCCTATTTGGGTTTTGCAATGCAGATTTTGCAGGAATACCTTGCAGATGAAATTTGCAGAGTACCAAAACAGCAGAAAACCTCCCAAAGTGACCACATTTTAGAAATTATTTTGCACAATGAGTTAATCAACACCTGCAATTACTATTGTCAGCCTATAGGTGTTTTCACTCTGAACCATCCAGCATTGCAAGTATGCCAGTTTAGTGCCCAGCTTTTGCTTGCAGAGGCAAGCAACCCATACATTTTTAAGTGGGCTCTACTCACTGGAGCAATGTCAAATATGTAGATGCTTTGTCTCACCATTAAAGTAGAAACCTCCTATATTTCAAATTAAAGATGACGGACCTGTGTGGAGCTTGTGTTTTTTGCCTTTTTGACGTTGTCCACAGCATATTTTTTAAGGACATTTGTCTCAGTAATGCCTCAGTGTTTCAAAGTCAAACAAGCTGACTATAATCATTCAGCTAGTGTCTGATAAGTGCTGTCTGTTTCAGCTATCAGGTTACCTTTTAATCCTCTTACAGCTAAGTCAATCTGAAATAAAACAAAATAGAGGAAAAATTACTAAAAAACATTCACGTGTTCAAAAGGAAAAAGTTACCGTTTCTCAAATTTTTAACATTTTGTTTTCTGTAGATAGTTAAGATTTTTAGGCCTTTTGATCATGATCAGTCCATGTGCTTTGTTTAATATCTCCTTAAAATGTAAATGGTGAAGAAAAAGCATTTTGCCGAAACCCGGGACCTTTAGATCTTCAGTCTAACGCTCTCCCAACTGAGCTATTTCAGACATATCTATACATTTTCTGGGGGGTTTGACACTCTGCAAATGTCAAGTGTCACACCTGGAGGGATATATTATAATTTTTCATTTGACTGTTTTTTGAAGCATGATTTCTATTTGAAACGCCTTCCATTTTGCTGTACATATTTAATAACATTCATTAACTATTTGTGAATGAGTAGAAAAAGACAGCAATTTTGCCATTGAATTTTTACATTTTCAGTTTGTCTCCACGCACCAGTATAATTCTGACCCTGTGCTTCTAGAATAGGTCATGGTCGCACATAAAACACAATTTGCATGCATAATGTTACATCAAGTTTTATTTTTTATGAGATGCAAACAATTGGAGCAAAAAAGAGACAAAAATTTAGAGAAAATATTTTATTGATTGTTAAAAGTGAGACCATTTGTCCCAAAATGTGCTGAAACATGTCAGAATGACATGGGCATTTCACATTTTTTAAACTATGATTACCAACTTGTTAAGTTTTTGTTTATTAAGTATCGTTATGGTCTATTGATGTATGAGGTGAAAACTATGAAAGTAGACTTACCAGCAAATCCGTTTCTAGATATATTTCATGACAGCACTGTAGAAGGTTGATTCCCTACCCTAATAGGGACAGAGAACACAAAGAGGTGAAATAGTCCCTCCTCATTGACTGTCCAAAGGATTTTTCTAGTGCCAAAAGAACAACAGACATATGCACAAAAAATCTGTTTGATGTTCCTAGAGTTCTTTTTTGAGAGGACAAATTCAGATTCACTCCAAAGACTCTCAGGAAATTTTTCAAAACCACATTACTAAGTTTTGTTTGACCTCATCTAATCAATAAATGAAGATAAAGTTTCTTGAAATTAAATGTTGAAGTCAGAAGTGGGATTTGAACCCACACCTCCAGGGGAGACTGCGACCTGAACGCTGCGGCTTAGACCACTCGGCCATCCTTACTTCGATATGCAATTGGAACTTAACTCCTTCCATGCTAGTCAGCAGAAATGTTACCATTCCTTGTGATTACAAACTTGTCACACCACCCCAAAAAAGTCAATAAATAACATTTTTTATATGCGTACTTTTCGTCTGCATTAATTTTTAAACCTCCATTTATTTTGTTTGGATATTAGAAATGTTAGATTTCTCACAAATGCGGTGATGCACCACATTTCTTCAGAAACTACTGTTTGGCCACACAGCAGGGCTTTGAAAGGAAGAGCCCTATTTGGGTTTTGCAATGCAGATTTTGCAGGAATACCTTGCAGATGAAATTTGCAGAGTACCAAAACAGCAGAAAACCTCCCAAAGTGACCACATTTTAGAAATTATTTTGCACAATGAGTTAATCAACACCTGCAATTACTATTGTCAGCCTATAGGTGTTTTCACTCTGAACCATCCAGCATTGCAAGTATGCCAGTTTAGTGCCCAGCTTTTGCTTGCAGAGACAAGCAACCCATACATTTTTAAGTGGGCTCTACTCACTGGAGCAATGTCAAATATGTAGATGCTTTGTCTCACCATTAAAGTAGAAACCTCCTATATTTCAAATTAAAGATGACGGACCTGTGTGGAGCTTGTGTTTTTTTGCCTTTTTGACTTTGTCCACAGCATATTTTTTAAGGACATTTGTCTCAGTAATGCCTCAGTGTTTCAAAGTCAAACAAGCTGACTATAATCATTCAGCTAGTGTCTGATAAGTGCTGTCTGTTTCAGCTATCAGGTTACCTTTTAATCCTCTTACAGCTAAGTCAATCTGAAATAAAACAAAATAGAGGAAAAATTACTAAAAAACATTCATGTGTTCAAAAGGAAAAAGTAACCGTTTCTCAAATTTTTAACATTTTGTTTTCTGTAGATAGTTAAGATTTTTAGGCCTTTTGATCATGATCAGTCCATGTGCTTTGTTTAATATCTCCTTAAAATGTAAACGGTGAAGAAAAAGCATTTTGCCGAAACCCGGGATTGGACCAGGGACCTTTAGATATTCAGTCTAACGCTCTCCCAACTGAGCTATTTCGGCCATATCTATACATTTTCTGGGGGGTTTGACACTCTGCAAATGTCAAGTGTCACACCTGGAGGGATATATTATAATTTTTCATTTGACTGTTTTTTGAAGCATGATTTCTATTTGAAATGCCTTCCATTTTGCTGTACATATTTAATAACATTCATTAACTGTTTGTGAATGAGTAGAAAAAGACAGCAATTTTGCCATTGAATTTTTACATTTTCAGTTTGTCTCCATGCACCAGTATAATCCTGACCCTGTGCTTCTAGAATAGGTCATGGTCGCACATAAAACACAATTTGCATGCATAATGTTACATCAAGTTTTATTTTTTATGAGATGCAAACAATTGGAGCAAAAAAGAGACAAAAATTTAGAGAAAATATTTTATTGATTGTTAAAAGTGAGACCATTTGTCCCAAAATGTGCTGAAACATGTCAAAATGACATGGGCATTTCACATTTTTTAAACTATGATTACCTACTTGTTAAGTTTTTGTTTATTAAGTATCGTTATGGTCTATTGATGTATGAGGTGAAAACTATGAAAGTAGACTTACCAGCAAATCCGTTTCTAGATATATTTCATGACAGCACTGTAGAAGGTTGATTCCCTACCCTAATAGGGACAGAGAACACAAAGAGGTGAAATAGTCCCTCCTCATTGACTGTCCAAAGGATTTTTCTAGTGCCAAAAGAACAACAGACATATGCACAAAAAATCTGTTTGATGTTCCTAGAGTTCTTTTTTGAGAGGACAAATTCAGATTCACTCCAAAGACTCTCAGGAAATTTTTCAAAACCACATTACTAAGTTTTGTTTGACCTCATCTAATCAATAAATGAAGATAAAGATTCTTGAAATTAAATGTGGATGTCAGAAGTGGGATTGGAACCCAAGCCTCGAGGGGAGACTGCGACCTGAAAGCAGCGCCTTAGACCGTTCGCCTTAGACCGCTTCGATATGCAATTGGAACTTAACTCCTTCCATGCTAGTCAGCAGAAATGTTACCATTCCTTGTGATTAAAAACTTGTCACACACCCCAAAAAAGTCAATAAATAACATTTTTTATATGCGTACTTTTCGTCTGCATTAATTTTTAAACCTCCATTTATTTTGTTTGGATATTAGAAATGTTAGATTTCTCACAAATGCGGTGATGCACCACATTTCTTCAGAAACTACTGTTTGGCCACACAGCAGGGCTTTGAAAGGAAGAGCCCTATTTGGGTTTTGCAATGCAGATTTTGCAGGAATACCTTGCAGATGAAATTTGCAGAGTACCAAAACAGCAGAAAACCTCCCAAAGTGACCACATTTTAGAAATTATTTTGCACAATGAGTTAATCAACACCTGCAATTACTATTGTCAGCCTATAGGTGTTTTCACTCTGAACCATCCAGCATTGCAAGTATGCCAGTTTAGTGCCCAGCTTTTGCTTGCAGAGACAAGCAACCCATACATTTTTAAGTGGGCTCTACTCACTGGAGCAATGTCAAATATGTAGATGCTTTGTCTCACCATTAAAGTAGAAACCTCCTATATTTCAAATTAAAGATGACGGACCTGTGTTCAGCTTGTGTTTTTTGCCTTTTTGACTTTGTCCACAGCATATTTTTTAAGGACATTTGTCTCAGTAATGCCTCAGTGTTTCAAAGTCAAACAAGCTGACTATAATCATTCAGCTAGTGTCTGATAAGTGCTGTCTGTTTCAGCTATCAGGTTACCTTTTAATCCTCTTACAGCTAAGTCAATCTGAAATAAAACAAAATAGAGGAAAAATTACTAAAAAACATTCATGTGTTCAAAAGGAAAAAGTTACCGTTTCTCAAATTTTTAACATTTTGTTTTCTGTAGATAGTTAAGATTTTTAGGCCTTTTGATCATTATCGGTCCATGTGCTTTGTTTAATATCTCCTTAAAATGTAAACGGTGAAGAAAAAGCATTTTGCCGAAACCCGGCATTGGACCAGGGACCTTTAGATCTTCAGTCTAACGCTCTCGCAACTGAGCTATTTCGGCCATTTCTATACATTTTCTGGGGGGTTTGACACTCTGCAAATGTCAAGTGTCACACCTGGAGGGATATATTATAATTTTTCATTTGACTGTTTTTTGAAGCATGATTTCTATTTGAAACGCCTTCCATTTTGCTGTACATATTTAATAACATTCATTAACTATTTGTGAATGAGTAGAAAAAGACAGCAATTTTGCCATTGAATTTTTACATTTTCAGTTTGTCTCCATGCACCAGTATAATTCTGACCCTGTGCTTCTAGAATAGGTCATGGTCGCACATAAAACACAATTTGCATGCATAATGTTACATCAAGTTTTATTTTTTATGAGATGCAAACAATTGGAGCAAAAAAGAGACAAAAATTTAGAGAAAATATTTTATTGATTGTTAAAAGTGAGACCATTTGTCCCAAAATGTGCTGAAACATGTCAGAATGACATGGGCATTTCACATTTTTTAAACTATGATTACCTACTTGTTAAGTTTTTGTTTATTAAGTATCGTTATGGTCTATTGATGTATGAGGTGAAAACTATGAAAGTAGACTTACCAGCAAATCCGTTTCTAGATATATTTCATGACAGCACTGTAGAAGGTTGATTCCCTACCCTAATAGGGACAGAGAACACAAAGAGGTGAAATAGTCCCTCCTCATTGACTGTCCAAAGGATTTTTCTAGTGCCAAAAGAACAACAGACATATGCACAAAAAATCTGTTTGATGTTCCTAGAGTTCTTTTTTGAGAGGACAAATTCAGATTCACTCCAAAGACTCTCAGGAAATTTTTCAAAACCACATTACTAAGTTTTGTTTGACCTCATCTAATCAATAAATGAAGATAAAGTTTCTTGAAATTAAATGTTGATGTCAGAAGTGGGATTTGAACCCACGCCTCCAGGGGAGACTGCGACCTGAACGCAGCACCTTAGACCGCTCGGTATTAGACCGCTCGCCTTAGACCGCTTCGATATGCAATTGGAACTTAACTCCTTCCATGCTAGTCAGCAGAAATGTTACCATTCCTTGTGATTAAAAACTTGTCACACCACCCCAAAAAAGTCAATAAATAACATTTTTTATATGCGTACTTTTCGTCTGCATTAATTTTTAAACCTCCATTTATTTTGTTTGGATATTAGAAATGTTAGATTTCTCACAAATGCGGTGATGCACCACATTTCTTCAGAAACTACTGTTTGGCCACACAGCAGGACTTTGAAAGGAAGAGCCCTATTTGGGTTTTGCAATGCAGATTTTGCAGGAATACCTTGCAGATGAAATTTGCAGAGTACCAAAACAGCAGAAAACCTCCCAAAGTGACCACATTTTAGAAATTATTTGCACAATGAGTTAATCAACACCTGCAATTACTATTGTCAGCCTATAGGTGTTTTCACTCTGAACCATCCAGCATTGCAAGTATGCCAGTTTAGTGGCCAGCTTTTGCTTGCAGAGACAAGCAACCCATACATTTTTAAGTGGGCTCTACTCACTGGAGCAATGTCAAATATGTAGATGCTTTGTCTCACCATTAAAGTAGAAACCTCCTATATTTCAAATTAAAGATGACGGACCTGTGTTCAGCTTGTGTTTTTTGCCTTTTTGACTTTGTCCACAGCATATTTTTTAAGGACATTTGTCTCAGTAATGTCTCAGTGTTTCAAAGTCAAACAAGCTGACTATAATCATTCAGCTAGTGTCTGATAAGTGCTGTCTGTTTCAGCTATCAGGTTACCTTTTAATCCTCTTACAGCTAAGTCAATCTGAAATAAAACAAAATAGAGGAAAAATTACTAAAAAACATTCATGTGTTCAAAAGGAAAAAGTTACCGTTTCTCAAATTTTTAACATTTTGTTTTCTGTAGATAGTTAAGATTTTTAGGCCTTTTGATCATGATCAGTCCATGTGCTTTGTTTAATATCTCCTTAAAATGTAAACGGTGAAGAAAAAGCATTTTGCCGAAACCCGGGATTGGACCAGGGACCTTTAGATCTTCAGTCTAACGCTCTCCCAACTGAGCTATTTCGGCCATATCTATACATTTTCTGGGGGGTTTGACACTCTGCAAATGTCAAGTGTCACACCTGGAGGGATATATTATAATTTTTCATTTGACTGTTTTTTGAAGCATGATTTCTATTTGAAACGCCTTCCATTTTGCTGTACATATTTAATAACATTCATTAACTATTTGTGAATGAGTAGAAAAAGACAGCAATTTTGCCATTGAATTTTTACATTTTCAGTTTGTCTCCATGCACCAGTATAATTCTGACCCTGTGCTTCTAGAATAGGTCATGGTCGCACATAAAACACAATTTGCATGCATAATGTTACATCAAGTTTTATTTTTTATGAGATGCAAACAATTGGAGCAAAAAAGAGACAAAAATTTAGAGAAAATATTTTATTGATTGTTAAAAGTGAGACCATTTGTCCCAAAATGTGCTGAAACATGTCAGAATGACATGGGCATTTCACATTTTTTAAACTATGATTACCTACTTGTTAAGTTTTTGTTTATTAAGTATCGTTATGGTCTATTGATGTATGAGGTGAAAACTATGAAAGTAGACTTACCAGCAAATCCGTTTCTAGATATATTTCATGACAGCACTGTAGAAGGTTGATTCCCTACCCTAATAGGGACAGAGAACACAAAGAGGTGAAATAGTCCCTCCTCATTGACTGTCCAAAGGATTTTTCTAGTGCCAAAAGAACAACAGACATATGCACAAAAAATCTGTTTGATGTTCCTAGAGTTCTTTTTTGAGAGGACAAATTCAGATTCACTCCAAAGACTCTCAGGAAATTTTTCAAAACCACATTACTAAGTTTTGTTTGACCTCATCTAATCAATAAATGAAGATAAAGTTTCTTGAAATTAAATGTCAGAAGTGGGATTTGCACCCACGCCTCGAGGGGAGACTGCGACCTGAACGCAGCACCTTAGACCGCTCGGTATTAGACCGCTCGCCTTAGACCGCTTCGATATGCAATTGGAACTTAACTCCTTCCATGCTAGACAGCAGAAATGTTACCATTCCTTGTGATTAAAAACTTGTCACACCACCCCAAAAAAGTCAATAAATAACATTTTTTATATGCGTACTTTTCGTCTGCATTAATTTTTAAACCTCCATTTATTTTGTTTGGATATTAGAAATGTTAGATTTCTCACAAATGCGGTGATGCACCACATTTCTTCAGAAACTACTGTTTGGCCACACAGCAGGGCTTTGAAAGGAAGAGCCCTATTTGGGTTTTGCAATGCAGATTTTGCAGGAATACCTTGCAGATGAAATTTGCAGAGTACCAAAACAGCAGAAAACCTCCCAAAGTGACCACATTTTAGAAATTATTTTGCACAATGAGTTAATCAACACCTGCAATTACTATTGTCAGCCTATAGGTGTTTTCACTCTGAACCATCCAGCATTGCAAGTATGCCAGTTTAGTGCCCAGCTTTTGCTTGCAGAGACAAGCAACCCACACATTTTTAAGTGGGCTCTACTCACTGGAGCAATGTCAAATATGTAGATGCTTTGTCTCACCATTAAAGTAGAAACCTCCTATATTTCAAATTAAAGATGACGGACCTGTGTGGAGCTTGTGTTTTTTGCCTTTTTGACTTTGTCCACAGCATATTTTTTAAGGACATTTGTCTCAGTAATGCCTCAGTGTTTCAAAGTCAAACAAGCTGACTATAATCATTCAGCTAGTGTCTGATAAGTGCTGTCTGTTTCAGCTATCAGGTTACCTTTTAATCCTCTTACAGCTAAGTCAATCTGAAATAAAACAAAATAGAGGAAAAATTACTAAAAAAAATTCATGTGTTCAAAAGGAAAAAGTTACCGTTTCTCAAATTTTTAACATTTTGTTTTCTGTAGATAGTTAAGATTTTTAGGCCTTTTGATCATGATCAGTCCATGTGCTTTGTTTAATATCTCCTTAAAATGTAAACGGTGAAGAAAAAGCATTTTGCCGAAACCCGGGATTGGACCAGGGACCTTTAGATCTTCAGTCTAACGCTCTCCCAACTGAGCTATTTCGGCCTTATCTATACATTTTCTGGGGGGTTTGACACTCTGCAAATGTCAAGTGTCACACCTGGAGGGATATATTATAATTTTTCATTTGACTGTTTTTTGAAGCATGATTTCTATTTGAAACGCCTTCCATTTTGCTGTACATATTTAATAACATTCATTAACTATTTGTGAATGAGTAGAAAAAGACAGCAATTTTGCCATTGAATTTTTACATTTTCAGTTTGTCTCCATGCACCAGTATAATTCTGACCCTGTGCTTCTAGAATAGGTCATGGTCGCACATAAAACACAATTTGCATGCATAATGTTACATCAAGTTTTATTTTTTATGAGATGCAAACAATTGGAGCAAAAAAGAGACAAAAATTTAGAGAAAATATTTTATTGATTGTTAATGTTAAAAGTGAGACCATTTGTCCCAAAATGTGCTGAAACATGTCAGAATGACATGGGCATTTCACATTTTTTAAACTATGATTACCTACTTGTTAAGTTTTTGTTTATTAAGTATCGTTATGGTCTATTGATGTATGAGGTGAAAACTATGAAAGTAGACTTACCAGCAAATCCGTTTCTAGATATATTTCATGACAGCACTGTAGAAGGTTGATTCCCTACCCTAATAGGGACAGAGAACACAAAGAGGTGAAATAGTCCCTCCTCATTGACTGTCCAAAGGATTTTTCTAGTGCCAAAAGAACAACAGACCTATGCACAAAAAATCTGTTTGATGTTCCTAGAGTTCTTTTTTGAGAGGACAAATTCAGATTCACTCCAAAGACTCTCAGGAAATTTTTCAAAACCACATTACTAAGTTTTGTTTGACCTCATCTAATCAATAAATGAAGATAAAGTTTCTTGAAATTAAATATTGATGTCAGAAGTGGGATTTGAACCCACGCCTCCAGGGGAGACTGCGACCTGAACGCAGCGCCTTAAACCGCTCGGTATTAGACCGCTCGCCTTAGACCGCTTCGATATGCAATTGGAACTTAACTCCTTCCATGCTAGTCAGCAGAAATGTTACCATTCCTTGTGATTAAAAACTTGTCACACCACCCCAAAAAAGTCAATAAATAACATTTTTTATATGCGTACTTTTCATCTGCATTAATTTTTAAACCTCCATTTATTTTGTTTGGATATTAGAAATGTTAGATTTCTCACAAATGCGGTGATGCACCACATTTCTTCAGAAAGTACTGTTTGGCCACACAGCAGGGCTTTGAAAGGAAGAGCCCTATTTGGGTTTTGCAATGCAGATTTTGCAGGAATACCTTGCAGATGAAATTTGCAGAGTACCAAAACAGCAGAAAACCTCCCAAAGTGACCACATTTTAGAAATTATTTTGCACAATGAGTTAATCAACACCTGCAATTACTATTGTCAGCCTATAGGTGTTTTCACTCTGAACCATCCAGCATTGCAAGTATGCCAGTTTAGTGCCCAGCTTTTGCTTGCAGAGACAAGCAACCCATACATTTTTAAGTGGGCTCTACTCACTGGAGCAATGTCAAATATGTAGATGCTTTGTCTCACCATTAAAGTAGAAACCTCCTATATTTCAAATTAAAGATGACGGACCTGTGTGGAGCTTGTGTTTTTTGCCTTTTTTACTTTGTCCACAGCATATTTTTTAAGGACATTTGTCTCAGTAATGCCTCAGTGTTTCAAAGTCAAACAAGCTGACTATAATCATTCAGCTAGTGTCTGATAAGTGCTGTCTGTTTCAGCTATCAGGTTACCTTTTAATCCTCTTACAGCTAAGTCAATCTGAAATAAAACAAAATAGAGGAAAAATTACTAAAAAAAATTCATGTGTTCAAAAGGAAAAAGTTACCGTTTCTCAAATTTTTAACATTTTGTTTTCTGTAGATAGTTAAGATTTTTAGGCCTTTTGATCATGATCAGTCCATGTGCTTTGTTTAATATCTCCTTAAAATGTAAACGGTGAAGAAAAAGCATTTTGCCGAAACCCGGGATTGGACCAGGGACTTTTAGATCTTCAGTCTAACGCTCTCCCAACTTTGCTATTTCGGCCATATCTATACATTTTCTGGGGGGTTTGACACTCTGCAAATGTCAAGTGTCACACCTGGAGGGATATATTATAATTTTTCATTTGACTGTTTTTTGAAGCATGATTTCTATTTGAAACGCCTTCCATTTTGCTGTACATATTTAATAACATTCATTAACTATTTGTGAATGAGTAGAAAAAGACAGCAATTTTGCCATTGAATTTTTACATTTTCAGTTTGTCTCCATGCACCAGTATAATTCTGACCCTGTGCTTCTAGAATAGGTCATGGTCGCACATAAAACACAATTTGCATGCATAATGTTACATCAAGTTTTATTTTTTATGAAATGCAAACAATTGGAGCAAAAAAGAGACAAAAATTTAGAGAAAATATTTTATTGATTGTTAAAAGTGAGACCATTTGTCCCAAAATGTGCTGAAACATGTCAGAAGGACATGGGCATTTCACATTTTTTAAACTATGATTACCTACTTGTTAAGTTTTTGTTAATTAAGTATCGTTATGGTCTATTGATGTATGAGGTGAAAACTATGAAAGTAGACTTACCAGCAAATCCGTTTCTAGATATATTTCATGACAGCACTGTAGAAGGTTGATTCCCTACCCTAATAGGGACAGAGAACACAAAGAGGTGAAATAGTCCCTCCTCATTGACTGTCCAAAGGATTTTTCTAGTGCCAAAAGAACATATGCACAAAAATCTGTTTGATGTTCCTAGAGTTCTTTTTTGAGAGGACAAATTCAGATTCACTCCAAAGACTCTCAGGAAATTTTTCAAAACCACATTACATGAAGATAAAATTTCTTGAAATTAAATGTTGATGTCAGAAGTGGGATTTGAACCCACGCCTCCAGGGGAAACTGCAACCTAAACGCAGCGCCTTAGACCCCTCGGCCATCTTGACTTCGATATGGAATTGGAACTTAACTCCTTCCATGCTAGTCAGCAGAAATGTTACCATTCCTTGTGATTAAAAACTTGTCACACCACCCCAAAAAAGTCAATAAATAACATTTTTTATATGCGTACTTTTCGTCTGCATTAATTTTTAAACCTCCATTTATTTTGTTTGGATATTAGAAATGTTAGATTTCTCACAAATGCGGTGATGCACCACATTTCTTCAGAAACTACTGTTTGGCCACACAGCAGGGCTTTGAAAGGAAGAGCCCTATTTGGGTTTTGCAATGCAGATTTTGCAGGAATACCTTGCAGATGAAATTTGCAGAGTACCAAAACAGCAGAAAACCTCCCAAAGTGACCACATTTTAGAAATTATTTTGCACAATGAGTTAATCAACACCTGCAATTACTATTGTCAGCCTATAGGTGTTTTCACTCTGAACCATCCAGCATTGCAAGTATGCCAGTTTAGTGCCCAGCTTTTGCTTGCAGAGACAAGCAACCCATACATTTTTAAGTGGGCTCTACTCACTGGAGCAATGTCAAATATGTAGATGCTTTGTCTCACCATTAAAGTAGAAACCTCCTATATTTCAAATTAAAGATGACGGACCTGTGTGGAGCTTGTGTTTTTTGCCTTTTTGACTTTGTCCACAGCATATTTTTTAAGGACATTTGTCTCAGTAATGCCTCAGTGTTTCAAAGTCAAACAAGCTGACTATAATCATTCAGCTAGTGTCTGATAAGTGCTGTCTGTTTCAGCTATCAGGTTACCTTTTAATCCTCTTACAGCTAAGTCAATCTGAAATAAAACAAAATAGAGGAAAAATTACTAAAAAACATTCATGTGTTCAAAAGGAAAAAGTTACCGTTTCTCAAATTTTTAACATTTTGTTTTCTGTAGATAGTTAAGATTTTTAGGCCTTTTGATCATGATCAGTCCATGTGCTTTGTTTAATATCTCCTTAAAATGTAAACGGTGAAGAAAAAGCATTTTGCCGAAACCCGGGATTGGACTAGGGACCTTTAGATCTTCAGTCTAACGCTCTCCCAACTGAGATATTTCAGCCATATCTATACATTTTCTGGGGGGTTTGACACTCTGCAAATGTCAAGTGTCACACCTGGAGGGATATATTATAATTTTTCATTTGACTGTTTTTTGAAGCATGATTTCTATTTGAAACGCCTTCCATTTTGCTGTACATATTTAATAACATTCATTAACTATTTGTGAATGAGTAGAAAAAGACAGCAATTTTGCCATTGAATTTTTACATTTTCAGTTTGTCTCCATGCACCAGTATAATTCTGACCCTGTGCTTCTAGAATAGGTCATGGTCGCACATAAAACACAATTTGCATGCATAATGTTACATCAAGTTTTATTTTTTATGAGATGCAAACAATTGGAGCAAAAAAGAGACAAAAATTTAGAGAAAATATTTTATTGATTGTTAAAAGTGAGACCATTTGTCCCAAAATGTGCTGAAACATGTCAGAATGACATGGGCATTTCACATTTTTTAAACTATGATTACCTACTTGTTAAGTTTTTGTTTATTAAATATCGTTATGGTCTATTGATGTGTGAGGTGAAAACTATGAAAGTAGACTTACCAGCAAATCCGTTTCTAGATATATTTCATGACAGCACTGTAGAAGGTTGATTCCCTACCCTAATAGGGACAGAGAACACAAAGAGGTGAAATAGTCTCTCCTCATTGACTGTCCAAAGGATTTTTCTAGTGCCAAAAGAACAACAGACATATGCACAAAAAATCTGTTTGATGTTCCTAGAGTTCTTTTTTGAGAGGACAAATTCAGATTCACTCCAAAGACTCTCGGGAAATTTTTCAAAACCACATTACATGAAGATAAAGTTTCTTGAAATTAAATGTTGATGTCAGAAGTGGGATTTGAACACACGCCTCCAGGGGAGACTGCGACCTGAACGCAGCGCCTTAGACCGCTTGGCCATCCTGACTTCGATATGAAATTGGAACTTAACTCCTTCCATGCTAGTCAGCAGAAATGTTACCATTCCTTGTGATTAAAAACTTGTCACACCACCCCAAAAAAGTCAATAAATAACATTTTTTATATGCGTACTTTTCGTCTGCATTAATTTTTAAACCTCCATTTATTTTGTTTGGATATTAGAAATGTTAGATTTCTCACAAATGCGGTGATGCACCACATTTCTTCAGAAACTACTGTTTGGCCACACAGCAGGGCTTTGAAAGGAAGAGCCCTATTTGGGTTTTGCAATGCAGATTTTGCAGGAATACCTTGCAGATGAAATTTGCAGAGTACCAAAACAGCAGAAAACCTCCCAAAGTGACCACATTTTAGAAATTATTTTGCACAATGAGTTAATCAACACCTGCAATTACTATTGTCAGCCTATAGGTGTTTTCACTCTGAACCATCCAGCATTGCAAGTATGCCAGTTTAGTGCCCAGCTTTTGCTTGCAGAGACAAGCAACCCATACATTTTTAAGTGGGCTCTACTCACTGGAGCAATGTCAAATATGTAGATGCTTTGTCTCACCATTAAAGTAGAAACCTCCTATATTTCAAATTAAAGATGACGGACCTGTGTGGAGCTTGTGTTTTTTGCCTTTTTGACTTTGTCCACAGCATATTTTTTAAGGACATTTGTCTCAGGAATGCCTCAGTGTTTCAAAGTCAAACAAGCTGACTATAATCATTCAGCTAGTGTCTGATAAGTGCTGTCTGTTTCAGCTATCAGGTTACCTTTTAATCCTCTTACAGCTAAGTCAATCTGAAATAAAACAAAATAGAGGAAAAATTACTAAAAAACATTCATGTGTTCAAAAGGAAAAAGTTACCGTTTCTCAAATTTTTAACATTTTGTTTTCTGTAGATAGTTAAGATTTTTAGGCCTTTTGATCATGATCAGTCCATGTGCTTTGTTTAATATCTCCTTAAAATGTAAACGGTGAAGAAAAAGCATTTTGCCGAAACCCGGGATTGGACTAGGGACCTTTAGATCTTCAGTCTAACGCTCTCCCAACTGAGCTATTTCGGCCATATCTATACATTTTTTGGGGGGTTTGACACTCTGCAAATGTCAAGTGTCACACCTGGAGGGATATATTATAATTTTTCATTTGACTGTTTTTTGAAGCATGATTTCTATTTGAAACGCCTTCCATTTTGCTGTACATATTTAATAACATTCATTGACTATTTGTGAATGAGTAGAAAAAGACAGCAATTTTGCCATTGAATTTTTACATTTTCAGTTTGTCTCCATGCACCAGTATAATTCTGACCCTGTGCTTCTAGAATAGGTCATGGTCGCACATAAAACACAATTTGCATGCATAATGTTACATCAAGTTTTATTTTTTATGAGATGCAAACAATTGGAGCAAAAAAGAGACAAAAATTTAGAGAAAATATTTTATTGATTGTTAAAAGTGAGACCATTTGTCCCAAAATGTGCTGAAACATGTCAGAATGACATGGGCATTTCACATTTTTTAAACTATGATTACCTACTTGTTAAGTTTTTGTTTATTAAGTATCGTTATGGTCTATTGATGTATGAGGTGAAAACTATGAAAGTAGACTTACCAGCAAATCCGTTTCTAGATATATTTCATGACAGCACTGTAGAAGGTTGATTCCCTACCCTAATAGGGACAGAGAACACAAAGAGGTGAAATAGTCCCTCCTCATTGACTGTCCAAAGGATTTTTCTAGTGCCAAAAGAACAACAGACATATGCACAAAAAATGTGTTTGATGTTCCTAGAGTTCTATTTTGAGAGGACAAATTCAGATTCACTCCAAAGACTCTCAGGAAATTTTTCAAAACCACATCAATAAATGAAGATAAAGTTTCTGCAAATTAAATGTTGATGTCAGAAGTGGGATTTGAACCCACGCCTCCAGGGGAGACTGCGACATGAACGCTGCGCCTTAGACCGCTCGGCCATCCTGACTTTGATATGCAATTGGAACTTAACTCCTTCCATGCTAGTCAGCAGAAATGTTACCATTCCTTGTGATTACAAACTTGTCACACCACCCCAAAAAAGTCAATAAATAACATTTTTTATATGCGTACTTTTCGTCTGCATTAATTTTTAAACCTCCATTTATTTTGTTTGGATATTAGAAATGTTAGATTTCTCACAAATGCGGTGATGCACCACATTTCTTCAGAAACTACTGTTTGGCCACACAGCAGGGCTTTGAAAGGAAGAGCCCTATTTGGGTTTTGCAATGCAGATTTTGCAGGAATACCTTGCAGATGAAATTTGCAGAGTACCAAAACAGCAGAAAACCTCCCAAAGTGACCACATTTTAGAAATTATTTTGCACAATGAGTTAATCAACACCTGCAATTACTATTGTCAGCCTATAGGTGTTTTCACTCTGAACCATCCAGCATTGCAAGTATGCCAGTTTAGTGCCCAGCTTTTGCTTGCAGAGACAAGCAACCCATACATTTTTAAGTGGGCTCTACTCACTGGAGCAATGTCAAATATGTAGATGCTTTGTCTCACCATTAAAGTAGAAACCTCCTATATTTCAAATTAAAGATGACGGACCTGTGTGGAGCTTGTGTTTTTTGCCTTTTTGACTTTGTCCACAGCATATTTTTTAAGGACATTTGTCTCAGTAATGCCTCAGTGTTTCAAAGTCAAACAAGCTGACTATAATCATTCAGCTAGTGTCTGATAAGTGCTGTCTGTTTCAGCTATCAGGTTACCTTTTAATCCTCTTACAGCTAAGTCAATCTGAAATAAAACAAAATAGAGGAAAAATTACTAAAAAACATTCATGTGTTCAAAAGGAAAAAGTTACCGTTTCTCAAATTTTTAACATTTTGTTTTCTGTAGATAGTTAAGATTTTTAGGCCTTTTGATCATGATCAGTCCATGTGCTTTGTTTAATATCTCCTTAAAATGTAAACGGTGAAGAAAAAGCATTTTGCCGAAACCCGGGATTGGACTAGGGACCTTTAGATCTTCAGTCTAACGCTCTCCCAACTGAGCTATTTCGGCCATATCTATACATTTTCTGGGGGGTTTGACACTCTGCAAATGTCAAGTGTCACACCTGGAGGGATATATTATAATTTTTCATTTGACTGTTTTTTGAAGCATGATTTCTATTTGAAACGCCTTCCATTTTGCTGTACATATTTAATAACATTCATTGACTATTTGTGAATGAGTAGAAAAAGACAGCAATTTTGCCATTGAATTTTTACATTTTCAGTTTGTCTCCATGCACCAGTATAATTCTGACCCTGTGCTTCTAGAATAGGTCATGGTCGCACATAAAACACAATTTGCATGCATAATGTTACATCAAGTTTTATTTTTTATGAGATGCAAACAATTGGAGCAAAAAAGAGACAAAAATTTAGAGAAAATATTTTATTGATTGTTAAAAGTGAGACCATTTGTCCCAAAATGTGCTGAAACATGTCAGAATGACATGGGCATTTCACATTTTTTAAACTATGATTACCTACTTGTTAAGTTTTTGTTTATTAAGTATCGTTATGGTCTATTGATGTATGAGGTGAAAACTATGAAAGTAGACTTACCAGCAAATCCGTTTCTAGATATATTTCATGACAGCACTGTAGAAGGTTGATTCCCTACCCTAATAGGGACAGAGAACACAAAGAGGTGAAATAGTCCCTCCTCGTTGACTGTCCAAAGGATTTTTCTAGTGCCAAAAGAACAACAGACATATGCACAAAAAATGTGTTTGATGTTCCTAGAGTTCTTTTTTGAGAGGACAAATTCAGATTCACTCCAAAGACTCTCAGGAAATTTTTCAAAACCACATTACTAAGTTTTGTTTGACCTCATCTAATCAATAAATGAAGATAAAGTTTCTTGAAATTAAATGTTGATGTCAGAAGTGGGATTTGAACCCACGCCTCCATGGGAGACTGCGACCTGAACGCTGCGCCTTAGACCGCTCGGCCATCCTGACTTTGATATGCAATTGGAACTTAACTCCTTCCATGCTAGTCAGCAGAAATGTTACCATTCCTTGTGATTACAAACTTGTCACACCACCCCAAAAAAGTCAATAAATAACATTTTTTATATGCGTACTTTTCGTCTGCATTAATTTTTAAACCTCCATTTATTTTGTTTGGATATTAGAAATGTTAGATTTCTCACAAATGCGGTGATGCACCACATTTCTTCAGAAACTACTGTTTGGCCACACAGCAGGGCTTTGAAAGGAAGAGCCCTATTTGGGTTTTGCAATGCAGATTTTGCAGGAATACCTTGCAGATGAAATTTGCAGAGTACCAAAACAGCAGAAAACCTCCCAAAGTGACCACATTTTAGAAATTATTTTGCACAATGAGTTAATCAACACCTGCAATTACTATTGTCAGCCTATAGGTGTTTTCACTCTGAACCATCCAGCATTGCAAGTATGCCAGTTTAGTGCCCAGCTTTTGCTTGCAGAGACAAGCAACCCATACATTTTTAAGTGGGCTCTACTCACTGGAGCAATGTCAAATATGTAGATGCTTTGTCTCACCATTAAAGTAGAAACCTCCTATATTTCAAATTAAAGATGACGGACCTGTGTGGAGCTTGTGTTTTTTGCCTTTTTGACTTTGTCCACAGCATATTTTTTAAGGACATTTGTCTCAGTAATGCCTCAGTGTTTCAAAGTCAAACAAGCTGACTATAATCATTCAGCTAGTGTCTGATAAGTGCTGTCTGTTTCAGCTATCAGGTTACCTTTTAATCCTCTTACAGCTAAGTCAATCTGAAATAAAACAAAATAGAGGAAAAATTACTAAAAAACATTCATGTGTTCAAAAGGAAAAAGTTACCGTTTCTCAAATTTTTAACATTTTGTTTTCTGTAGATAGTTAAGATTTTTAGGCCTTTTGATCATGATCAGTCCATGTGCTTTGTTTAATATCTCCTTAAAATGTAAACGGTGAAGAAAAAGCATTTTGCCGAAACCCGGGATTGGACTAGGGACCTTTAGATCTTCAGTCTAACGCTCTCCCAACTGAGCTATTTCGGCCATATCTATACATTTTCTGGGGGGTTTGACACTCTGCAAATGTCAAGTGTCACACCTGGAGGGATATATTATAATTTTTCATTTGACTGTTTTTTGAAGCATGATTTCTATTTGAAACGCCTTCCATTTTGCTGTACATATTTAATAACATTCATTGACTATTTGTGAATGAGTAGAAAAAGACAGCAATTTTGCCATTGAATTTTTACATTTTCAGTTTGTCTCCATGCACCAGTATAATTCTGACCCTGTGCTTCTAGAATAGGTCATGGTCGCACATAAAACACAATTTGCATGCATAATGTTACATCAAGTTTTATTTTTTATGAGATGCAAACAATTGGAGCAAAAAAGAGACAAAAATTTAGAGAAAATATTTTATTGATTGTTAAAAGTGAGACCATTTGTCCCAAAATGTGCTGAAACATGTCAGAATGACATGGGCATTTCACATTTTTTAAACTATGATTACCTACTTGTTAAGTTTTTGTTTATTAAGTATCGTTATGGTCTATTGATGTATGAGGTGAAAACTATGAAAGTAGACTTACCAGCAAATCCGTTTCTAGATATATTTCATGACAGCACTGTAGAAGGTTGATTCCCTACCCTAATAGGGACAGAGAACACAAAGAGGTGAAATAGTCCCTCCTCATTGACTGTCCAAAGGATTTTTCTAGTGCCAAAAGAACAACAGACATATGCACAAAAAATGTGTTTGATGTTCCTAGAGTTCTTTTTTGAGAGGACAAATTCAGATTCACTCCAAAGACTCTCAGGAAATTTTTCAAAACCACATTACTAAGTTTTGTTTGGCCTCATCTAATCAATAAATGAAGATAAAGTTTCTTGAAATTAAATGTTGATGTCAGAAGTGGGATTTGAACCCACGCCTCCAGGGGAGACTGCGACCTGAACGCAGCGCCTTAGACCGCTCGGCCATCCTGACTTCGATATGCAATTGGAACTTAACTCCTTCCATGCTAGTCAGCAGAAATGTTACCATTCCTTGTGATTACAAACTTGTCACACCACCTCAAAAAAGTCAATAAATAACATTTTTTATATGCGTACTTTTCGTCTGCATTAATTTTTAAACCTCCATTTATTTTGTTTGGATATTAGAAATGTTAGATTTCTCACAAATACGGTGATGCACCACATTTCTTCAGAAACTACTGTTTGGCCACACAGCAGGGCTTTGAAAGGAAGAGCCCTATTTGGGTTTTGCAATGCAGATTTTGCAGGAATACCTTGCAGATGAAATTTGCAGAGTACCAAAACAGCAGAAAACCTCCCAAAGTGACCACATTTTAGAAATTATTTTGCACAATGAGTTAATCAACACCTGCAATTACTATTGTCAGCCTATAGGTGTTTTCACTCTGAACCATCCAGCATTGCAAGTATGCCAGTTTAGTGCCCAGCTTTTGCTTGCAGAGGCAAGCAACCCATACATTTTTAAGTGGGCTCTACTCACTGGAGCAATGTCAAATATGTAGATGCTTTGTCTCACCATTAAAGTAGAAACCTCCTATATTTCAAATTAAAGATGACGGACCTGTGTGGAGCTTGTGTTTTTTGACTTTTTGACGTTGTCCACAGCATATTTTTTAAGGACATTTGTCTCAGTAATGCCTCAGTGTTTCAAAGTCAAACAAGCTGACTATAATCATTCAGCTAGTGTCTGATAAGTGCTGTCTGTTTCAGCTATCAGGTTACCTTTTAATCCTCTTACAGCTAAGTCAATCTGAAATAAAACAAAATAGAGGAAAAATTACTAAAAAACATTCATGTGTTCAAAAGGAAAAAGTTACCGTTTCTCAAATTTTTAACATTTTGTTTTCTGTAGATAGTTAAGATTTTTAGGCCTTTTGATCATGATCAGTCCATGTGCTTTGTTTAATATCTCCTTAAAATGTAAATGGTGAAGAAAAAGCATTTTGCCGAAACCCGGGACCTTGAGATCTTCAGTCTAACGCTCTCCCAACTGAGCTATTTCGGCCATATCTATACATTTTCTGGGGGGTTTGACACTCTGCAAATGTCAAGTGTCACACCTGGAGGGATATATTATAATTTTTCATTTGACTGTTTTTTGAAGCATGATTTCTATTTGAAACGCCTTCCATTTTGCTGTACATATTTAATAACATTCATTAACTATTTGTGAATGAGTAGAAAAAGACAGCAATTTTGCCATTGAATTTTTACATTTTCAGTTTGTCTCCACGCACCAGTATAATTCTGACCCTGTGCTTCTAGAATAGGTCATGGTCGCACATAAAACACAATTTGCATGCATAATGTTACATCAAGTTTTATTTTTTATGAGATGCAAACAATTGGAGCAAAAAAGAGACAAAAATTTAGAGAAAATATTTTATTGATTGTTAAAAGTGAGACCATTTGTCCCAAAATGTGCTGAAACATGTCAGAATGACATGGGCATTTCACATTTTTTAAACTATGATTACCAACTTGTTAAGTTTTTGTTTATTAAGTATCGTTATGGTCTATTGATGTATGAGGTGAAAACTATGAAAGTAGACTTACCAGCAAATCCGTTTCTAGATATATTTCATGACAGCACTGTAGAAGGTTGATTCCCTACCCTAATAGGGACAGAGAACACAAAGAGGTGAAATAGTCCCTCCTCATTGACTGTCCAAAGGATTTTTCTAGTGCCAAAAGAACAACAGACATATGCACAAAAAATCTGTTTGATGTTCCTAGAGTTCTTTTTTGAGAGGACAAATTCAGATTCACTCCAAAGACTCTCAGGAAATTTTTCAAAACCACATTACATGAAGATGAAGTTACTTGAAATTAAATGTTGATGTCAGAAGTCGGATTTGAACCAACGCCTCCAGGGGAGACTGCGACCTGAACGCAGCGCCTTAGACCGCTCGGCCATCCTGACTTCGATATGCAATTGGAACTTAACTCCTTCCATGCTAGTCAGGAGAAATGTCACCATTCCTTGTGATTACAAACTTGTCACACCACCCCAAAAAAGTCAATAAATAACATTTTTTATATGCGTACTTTTCGTCTGCATTAATTTTTAAACCTCCATTTATTTTGTTTGGATATTAGAAATGTTAGATTTCTCACAAATACGGTGATGCACCACATTTCTTCAGAAACTACTGTTTGGCCACACAGCAGGGCTTTGAAAGGAAGAGCCCTATTTGGGTTTTGCAATGCAGATTTTGCAGGAATACCTTGCAGATGAAATTTGCAGAGTACCAAAACAGCAGAAAACCTCCCAAAGTGACCACATTTTAGAAATTATTTTGCACAATGAGTTAATCAACACCTGCAATTACTATTGTCAGCCTATAGGTGTTTTCACTCTGAACCATCCAGCATTGCAAGTATGCCAGTTTAGTGCCCAGCTTTTGCTTGCAGAGGCAAGCAACCCATACATTTTTAAGTGGGCTCTACTCACTGGAGCAATGTCAAATATGTAGATGCTTTGTCTCACCATTAAAGTAGAAACCTCCTATATTTCAAATTAAAGATGACGGACCTGTGTGGAGCTTGTGTTTTTTGCCTTTTTGACGTTGTCCACAGCATATTTTTTAAGGACATTTGTCTCAGTAATGCCTCAGTGTTTCAAAGTCAAACAAGCTGACTATAATCATTCAGCTAGTGTCTGATAAGTGCTGTCTGTTTCAGCTATCAGGTTACCTTTTAATCCTCTTACAGCTAAGTCAATCTGAAATAAAACAAAATAGAGGAAAAATTACTAAAAAACATTCATGTGTTCAAAAGGAAAAAGTTACCGTTTCTCAAATTTTTAACATTTTGTTTTCTGTAGATAGTTAAGATTTTTAGGCCTTTTGATCATGATCAGTCCATGTGCTTTGTTTAATATCTCCTTAAAATGTAAACGGTGAAGAAAAAGCATTTTGCCGAAACCCGGGATTGGACCAGGGACCTTTAGATCTTCAGTCTAACGCTCTCCCAACTGAGCTATTTCAGCCATATCTATACATTTTCTGGGGGGTTTGACACTCTGCAAATGTCAAGTGTCACACCTGGAGGGATATATTATAATTTTTCATTTGACTGTTTTTTGAAGCATGATTTCTATTTGAAACGCCTTCCATTTTGCTGTACATATTTAATAACATTCATTAACTATTTGTGAATGAGTAGAAAAAGACAGCAATTTTGCCATTGAATTTTTACATTTTCAGTTTGTCTCCATGCACCAGTATAATTCTGACCCTGTGCTTCTAGAATAGGTCATGGTCACACATAAAACACAATTTGCATGCATAATGTTACATCAAGTTTTATTTTTTATGAGATGCAAACAATTGGAGCAAAAAAGAGACAAAAATTTAGAGAAAATATTTTATTGATTGTTAAAAGTGAGACCATTTGTCCCAAAATGTGCTGAAACATGTCAGAATGACATGGGCATTTCACATTTTTTAAACTATGATTACCAACTTGTTAAGTTTTTGTTTATTAAGTATCGTTATGGTCTATTGATGTATGAGGTGAAAACTATGAAAGTAGACTTACTAGCAAATCCGTTTCTAGATATATTTCATGACAGCACTGTAGAAGGTTGATTCCCTACCCTAATAGGGACAGAGAACAAAAAGAGGTGAAATAGTCCCTCCTCATTGACTGTCCAAAGGATTTTTCTAGTGCCAAAAGAACAACAGACATATGCACAAAAAATCTGTTTGATGTTCCTAGAGTTCTTTTTTGAGAGGACAAATTCAGATTCACTCCAAAGACTCTCAGGAAATTTTTCAAAACCACATTACTAAGTTTTGTTTGACCTCATCTAATCAATAAATGAAGATAAAGTTACTTGAAATTAAATGTTGATGTCAGAAGTGGGATTTGAACCCACGCCTCCAGGGGAGACTGCGACCTGAACGCAGCGCCTTAGACCGCTCGGCCATCCTGACTTCGATATGCAATTGGAAATTAACTCCTTCCATGCTAGTCAGCAGAAATGTTACCATTCCTTGTGATTACAAACTTGTCACACCACCCCAAAAAAGTCAATAAATAACATTTTTTATATGCGTACTTTTCGTCTGCATTAATTTTTAAACCTCCATTTATTTTGTTTGGATATTAGAAATGTTAGATTTCTCACAAATACGGTGATGCACCACATTTCTTCAGAAACTACTGTTTGGCCACACAGCAGGGCTTTGAAAGGAAGAGCCCTATTTGGGTTTTGCAATGCAGATTTTGCAGGAATACCTTGCAGATGAAATTTGCAGAGTACCAAAACAGCAGAAAACCTCCCAAAGTGACCACATTTTAGAAATTATTTTGCACAATGAGTTAATCAACACCTGCAATTACTATTGTCAGCCTATAGGTGTTTTCACTCTGAACCATCCAGCATTGCAAGTATGCCAGTTTAGTGCCCAGCTTTTGCTTGCAGAGGCAAGCAACCCATACATTTTTAAGTGGGCTCTACTCACTGGAGCAATATCAAATATGTAGATGCTTTGTCTCACCATTAAAGTAGAAACCTCCTATATTTCAAATTAAAGATGACGGACCTGTGTGGAGCTTGTGTTTTTTGCCTTTTTGACGTTGTCCACAGCATATTTTTTAAGGACATTTGTCTCAGTAATGCCTCAGTGTTTCAAAGTCAAACAAGCTGACTATAATCATTCAGCTAGTGTCTGATAAGTGCTGTCTGTTTCAGCTATCAGGTTACCTTTTAATCCTCTTACAGCTAAGTCAATCTGAAATAAAACAAAATAGAGGAAAAATTACTAAAAAACATTCATGTGTTCAAAAGGAAAAAGTTACCGTTTCTCAAATTTTTAACATTTTGTTTTCTGTAGATAGTTAAGATTTTTAGGCCTTTTGATCATGATCAGTCCATGTGCTTTGTTTAATATCTCCTTAAAATGTAAATGGTGAAGAAAAAGCATTTTGCCGAAACCCGGGACCTTTAGATCTTCAGTCTAACGCTCTCCCAACTGAGCTATTTCGGCCATATCTATACATTTTCTGGGGGGTTTGACACTCTGCAAATGTCAAGTGTCACACCTGGAGGGATATATTATAATTTTTCATTTGACTGTTTTTTGAAGCATGATTTCTATTTGAAACGCCTTCCATTTTGCTGTACATATTTAATAACATTCATTAACTATTTGTGAATGAGTAGAAAAAGACAGCAATTTTGCCATTGAATTTTTACATTTTCAGTTTGTCTCCACGCACCAGTATAATTCTGACCCTGTGCTTCTAGAATAGGTCATGGTCGCACATAAAACACAATTTGCATGCATAATGTTACATCAAGTTTTATTTTTTATGAGATGCAAACAATTGGAGCAAAAAAGAGACAAAAATTTAGAGAAAATATTTTATTGATTGTTAAAAGTGAGACCATTTGTCCCAAAATGTGCTGAAACATGTCAGAATGACATGGGCATTTCACATTTTTTAAACTATGATTACCAACTTGTTAAGTTTTTGTTTATTAAGTATCGTTATGGTCTATTGATGTATGAGGTGAAAACTATGAAAGTAGACTTACCAGCAAATCCGTTTCTAGATATATTTCATGACAGCACTGTAGAAGGTTGATTCCCTACCCTAATAGGGACAGAGAACACAAAGAGGTGAAATAGTCCCTCCTCATTGACTGTCCAAAGGATTTTTCTAGTGCCAAAAGAACAACAGACATATGCACAAAAAATCTGTTTGATGTTCCTAGAGTTCTTTTTTGAGAGGACAAATTCAGATTCACTCCAAAGACTCTCAGGAAATTTTTCAAAACCACATTACTAAGTTTTGTTTGACCTCATCTAATCAATAAATGAAGATAAAGTTTCTTGAAATTAAATGTTGATGTCAGAAGTGGGATTTGAACCCACACCTCCAGGGGAGACTGTGACCTGAACGCTGCGCCTTAGACCACTCGGCCATCCTTACTTCGATATGCAATTGGAACTTAACTCCTTCCATGCTAGTCAGCAGAAATGTTACCATTCCTTGTGATTACAAACTTGTCACACCACCCCAAAAAAGTCAATAAATAACATTTTTTATATGCATACTTTTCGTCTGCATTAATTTTTAAACCTCCATTTATTTTGTTTGGATATTAGAAATGTTAGATTTCTCACAAATGCGGTGATGCACCACATTTCTTCAGAAACTACTGTTTGGCCACACAGCAGGGCTTTGAAAGGAAGAGCCCTATTTGGGTTTTGCAATGCAGATTTTGCAGGAATACCTTGCAGATGAAATTTGCAGAGTACCAAAACAGCAGAAAACCTCCCAAAGTGACCACATTTTAGAAATTATTTTGCACAATGAGTTAATCAACACCTGCAATTACTATTGTCAGCCTATAGGTGTTTTCACTCTGAACCATCCAGCATTGCAAGTATGCCAGTTTAGTGCCCAGCTTTTGCTTGCAGAGACAAGCAACCCATACATTTTTAAGTGGGCTCTACTCACTGGAGCAATGTCAAATATGTAGATGCTTTGTCTCACCATTAAAGTAGAAACCTCCTATATTTCAAATTAAAGATGACGGACCTGTGTGGAGCTTGTGTTTTTTTGCCTTTTTGACTTTGTCCACAGCATATTTTTTAAGGACATTTGTCTCAGTAATGCCTCAGTGTTTCAAAGTCAAACAAGCTGACTATAATCATTCAGCTAGTGTCTGATAAGTGCTGTCTGTTTCAGCTATCAGGTTACCTTTTAATCCTCTTACAGCTAAGTCAATCTGAAATAAAACAAAATAGAGGAAAAATTACTAAAAAACATTCATGTGTTCAAAAGGAAAAAGTTACCGTTTCTCAAATTTTTAACATTTTGTTTTCTGTAGATAGTTAAGATTTTTAGGCCTTTTGATCATGATCAGTCCATGTGCTTTGTTTAATATCTCCTTAAAATGTAAACGGTGAAGAAAAAGCATTTTGCCGAAACCCGGGACCTTTAGATCTTCAGTCTAACGCTCTCCCAACTGAGCTATTTCGGCCATATCTATACATTTTCTGGGGGGTTTGACACTCTGCAAATGTCAAGTGTCACACCTGGAGGGATATATTATAATTTTTCATTTGACTGTTTTTTGAAGCATGATTTCTATTTGAAACGCCTTCCATTTTGCTGTACATATTTAATAACATTCATTAACTATTTGTGAATGAGTAGAAAAAGACAGCAATTTTGCCATTGAATTTTTACATTTTCAGTTTGTCTCCATGCACCAGTATAATTCTGACCCTGTGCTTCTAGAATAGGTCATGGTCGCACATAAAACACAATTTGCATGCATAATGTTACATCAAGTTTTATTTTTTATGAGATGCAAACAATTGGAGCAAAAAAGAGACAAAAATTTAGAGAAAATATTTTATTGATTGTTAAAAGTGAGACCATTTGTCCCATAATGTGCTGAAACATGTCAGAATGACATGGGCATTTCACATTTTTTAAACTATGATTACCTACTTGTTAAGTTTTTGTTTATTAAGTATCGTTATGGTCTATTGATGTATGAGGTGAAAACTATGAAAGTAGACTTACCAGCAAATCCGTTTCTAGATATATTTCATGACAGCACTGTAGAAGGTTGATTCCCTACCCTAATAGGGACAGAGAACACAAAGAGGTGAAATAGTCCCTCCTCATTGACTGTCCAAAGGATTTTTCTAGTGCCAAAAGAACAACAGACATATGCACAAAAAATCTGTTTGATGTTCCTAGAGTTGTTTTTTGAGAGGACAAATTCAGATTCACTCCAAAGACTCTCAGGAAATTTTTCAAAACCACATTACTAAGTTTTGTTTGACCTCATCTAATCAATAAATGAAAATAAAGATTCTTGAAATTAAATGTTGATGTCAGAAGTGGGATTGGAACCCAAGCCTCGAGGGGAGACTGCGACATGAACGCAGCGCCTTAGACCGCTCGCCTTAGACCGCTTCGATATGCAATTGGAACTTAACTCCTTCCATGCTAGTCAGCAGAAATGTTACCATTCCTTGTGATTAAAAACTTGTCACACACCCCAAAAAAGTCAATAAATAACATTTTTTATATGCGTACTTTTCGTCTGCATTAATTTTTAAACCTCCATTTATTTTGTTTGGATATTAGAAATGTTAGATTTCTCACAAATGCGGTGATGCACCACATTTCTTCAGAAACTACTGTTTGGCCACACAGCAGGGCTTTGAAAGGAAGAGCCCTATTTGGGTTTTGCAATGCAGATTTTGCAGGAATACCTTGCAGATGAAATTTGCAGAGTACCAAAACAGCAGAAAACCTCCCAAAGTGACCACATTTTAGAAATTATTTTGCACAATGAGTTAATCAACACCTGCAATTACTATTGTCAGCCTATAGGTGTTTTCACTCTGAACCATCCAGCATTGCAAGTATGCCAGTTTAGTGCCCAGCTTTTGCTTGCAGAGACAAGCAACCCATACATTTTTAAGTGGGCTCTACTCACTGGAGCAATGTCAAATATGTAGATGCTTTGTCTCACCATTAAAGTAGAAACCTCCTATATTTCAAATTAAAGATGACGGACCTGTGTTCAGCTTGTGTTTTTTGCCTTTTTGACTTTGTCCACAGCATATTTTTTAAGGACATTTGTCTCAGTAATGCCTCAGTGTTTCAAAGTCAAACAAGCTGACTATAATCATTCAGCTAGTGTCTGATAAGTGCTGTCTGTTTCAGCTATCAGGTTACCTTTTAATCCTCTTACAGCTAAGTCAATCTGAAATAAAACAAAATAGAGGAAAAATTACTAAAAAACATTCATGTGTTCAAAAGGAAAAAGTTACCGTTTCTCAAATTTTTAACATTTTGTTTTCTGTAGATAGTTAAGATTTTTAGGCCTTTTGATCATTATCAGTCCATGTGCTTTGTTTAATATCTCCTTAAAATGTAAACGGTGAAGAAAAAGCATTTTGCCGAAACCCGGGATTGGACCAGGGACCTTTAGATCTTCAGTCTAACGCTCTCCCAACTGAGCTATTTCGGCCATTTCTATACATTTTCTGGGGGGTTTGACACTCTGCAAATGTCAAGTGTCACACCTGGAGGGATATATTATAATTTTTCATTTGACTGTTTTTTGAAGCATGATTTCTATTTGAAACGCCTTCCATTTTGCTGTACATATTTAATAACATTCATTAACTATTTGTGAATGAGTAGAAAAAGACAGCAATTTTGCCATTGAATTTTTACATTTTCAGTTTGTCTCCATGCACCAGTATAATTCTGACCCTGTGCTTCTAGAATAGGTCATGGTCGCACATAAAACACAATTTGCATGCATAATGTTACATCAAGTTTTATTTTTTATGAGATGCAAACAATTGGAGCAAAAAATAGACAAAAATTTAGAGAAAATATTTTATTGATTGTTAAAAGTGAGACCATTTGTCCCAAAATGTGCTGAAACATGTCAGAATGACATGGGCATTTCACATTTTTTAAACTATGATTACCTACTTGTTAAGTTTTTGTTTATTAAGTATCGTTATGGTCTATTGATGTATGAAGTGAAAACTATGAAAGTAGACTTACCAGCAAATCCGTTTCTAGATATATTTCATGACAGCACTGTAGAAGGTTGATTCCCTACCCTAATAGGGACAGAGAACACAAAGAGGTGAAATAGTCCCTCCTCATTGACTGTCCAAAGGATTTTTCTAGTGCCAAAAGAACAACAGACATATGCACAAAAAATCTGTTTGATGTTCCTAGAGTTCTTTTTTGAGAGGACAAATTCAGATTCACTCCAAAGACTCTCAGGAAATTTTTCAAAACCACATTACATGAAGATAAAGTTACTTGAAATTAAATGTTGATGTCAGAAGTGGGATTTGAACCCACGCCTCCAGGGGAGACTGCGACCTGAACGCAGCGCCTTAGACCGCTCGGCCATCCTGACTTCGATATGAAATTGGAACTTAACTCCTTCCATGCTAGTCAGCAGAAATGTTACCATTCCTTGTGATTACAAACTTGTCACACCACCCCAAAAAAGTCAATAAATAACATTTTTTATATGCGTACTTTTCGTCTGCATTAATTTTTAAACCTCCATTTATTTTGTTTGGATATTAGAAATGTTAGATTTCTCACAAATACGGTGATGCACCACATTTCTTCAGAAACTACTGTTTGGCCACACAGCAGGGCTTTGAAAGGAAGAGCCCTATTTGGGTTTTGCAATGCAGATTTTGCAGGAATACCTTGCAGATGAAATTTGCAGAGTACCAAAATAGCAGAAAACCTCCCAAAGTGACCACATTTTAGAAATTATTTTGCACAATGAGTTAATCAACACCTGCAATTACTATTGTCAGCCTATAGGTGTTTTCACTCTGAACCATCCAGCATTGCAAGTATGCCAGTTTAGTGCCCAGCTTTTGCTTGCAGAGGCAAGCAACCCATACATTTTTAAGTGGGCTCTACTCACTGGAGCAATGTCAAATATGTAGATGCTATGTCTCACCATTAAAGTAGAAACCTCCTATATTTCAAATTAAAGATGACGGACCTGTGTGGAGCTTGTGTTTTTTGCCTTTTTGACTTTGTCCACAGCATATTTTTTAAGGACATTTGTCTCAGTAATGCCTCAGTGTTTCAAAGTCAAACAAGCTGACTATAATCATTCAGCTAGTGTCTGATAAGTGCTGTCTGTTTCAGCTATCAGGTTACCTTTTAATCCTCTTACAGCTAAGTCAATCTGAAATAAAACAAAATAGAGGAAAAATTACTAAAAAACATTCATGTGTTCAAAAGGAAAAAGTTACCGTTTCTCAAATTTTTAACATTTTGTTTTCTGTAGATAGTTAAGATTTTTAGGCCTTTTGATCATGATCAGTCCATGTGCTTTGTTTAATATCTCCTTAAAATGTAAATGGTGAAGAAATAGCATTTTGCCGAAACCCGGGACCTTTAGATCTTCAGTCTAACGCTCTCCCAACTGAGCTATTTCGGCCATATCTATACATTTTCTGGGGGGTTTGACACTCTGCAAATGTCAAGTGTCACACCTGGAGGGATATATTATAATTTTTCATTTGACTGTTTTTTGAAGCATGATTTCTATTTGAAACGCCTTCCATTTTGCTGTACATATTTAATAACATTCATTAACTATTTGTGAATGAGTAGAAAAAGACAGCAATTTTGCCATTGAATTTTTACATTTTCAGTTTGTCTCCATGCACCAGTATAATTCTGACCCTGTGCTTCTAGAATAGGTCATGGTCGCACATAAAACACAATTTGCATGCATAATGTTACATCAAGTTTTATTTTTTATGAGATGCAAACAATTGGAGCAAAAAAGAGACAAAAATTTAGAGAAAATATTTTATTGATTGTTAATGTTAAAAGTGAGACCATTTGTCCCAAAATGTGCTGAAACATGTCAGAATGACATGGGCATTTCACATTTTTTAAACTATGATTACCTACTTGTTAAGTTTTTGTTTATTAAGTATCGTTATGGTCTATTGATGTATGAGGTGAAAACTATGAAAGTAGACTTACCAGCAAATCCGTTTCTAGATATATTTCATGACAGCACTGTAGAAGGTTGATTCCCTACCCTAATAGGGACAGAGAACACAAAGAGGTGAAATAGTCCCTCCTCATTGACTGTCCAAAGGATTTTTCTAGTGCCAAAAGAACAACAGACATATGCACAAAAAATCTGTTTGATGTTCCTAGAGTTCTTTTTTGAGAGGACAAATTCAGATTCACTCCAAAGACTCTCAGGAAATTTTTCAAAACCACATTACTAAGTTTTGTTTGACCTCATCTAATCAATAAATGAAGATAAAGTTTCTTGAAATTAAATATTGATGTCAGAAGTGGGATTTGAACCCACGCCTCCAGGGGAGACTGCGACCTGAACGCAGCGCCTTAGACCGCTCGCCTTAGACCGCTTCGATATGCAATTGGAACTTAACTCCTTCCATGCTAGTCAGCAGAAATGTTACCATTCCTTGTGATTAAAAACTTGTCACACCACCCCAAAAAAGTCAATAAATAACATTTTTTATATGCGTACTTTTCGTCTGCATTAATTTTTAAACCTCCATTTATTTTGTTTGGATATTAGAAATGTTAGATTTCTCACAAATGCGGTGATGCACCACATTTCTTCAGAAACTACTGTTTGGCCACACAGCAGGGCTTTGAAAGGAAGAGCCCTATTTGGGTTTTGCAATGCAGATTTTGCAGGAATACCTTGCAGATGAAATTTGCAGAGTACCAAAACAGCAGAAAACCTCCCAAAGTGACCACATTTTAGAAATTATTTTGCACAATGAGTTAATCAACACCTGCAATTACTATTGTCAGCCTATAGGTGTTTTCACTCTGAACCATCCAGCATTGCAAGTATGCCAGTTTAGTGCCCAGCTTTTGCTTGCAGAGACAAGCAACCCATACATTTTTAAGTGGGCTCTACTCACTGGAGCAATGTCAAATATGTAGATGCTTTGTCTCACCATTAAAGTAGAAACCTCCTATATTTCAAATTAAAGATGACGGACCTGTGTGGAGCTTGTGTTTTTTGCCTTTTTGACTTTGTCCACAGCATATTTTTTAAGGACATTTGTCTCAGTAATGCCTCAGTGTTTCAAAGTCAAACAAGCTGACTATAATCATTCAGCTAGTGTCTGATAAGTGCTGTCTGTTTCAGCTATCAGGTTACCTTTTAATCCTCTTACAGCTAAGTCAATCTGAAATAAAACAAAATAGAGGAAAAATTACTAAAAAACATTCATGTGTTCAAAAGGAAAAAGTTACCGTTTCTCAAATTTTTAACATTTTGTTTTCTGTAGATAGTTAAGATTTTTAGGCCTTTTGATCATGATCAGTCCATGTGCTTTGTTTAATATCTCCTTAAAATGTAAACGGTGAAGAAAAAGCATTTTGCCGAAACCCGGGATTGGACCAGGGACCTTTAGATCTTCAGTCTAACGCTCTCCCAACTGAGCTATTTCGGCCATATCTATACATTTTCTGGGGGGTTTGACACTCTGCAAATGTCAAGTGTCACACCTGGAGGGATATATTATAATTTTTCATTTGACTGTTTTTTGAAGCATGATTTCTATTTGAAACGCCTTCCATTTTGCTGTACATATTTAATAACATTCATTAACTATTTGTGAATGAGTAGAAAAAGACAGCAATTTTGCCATTGAATTTTTACATTTTCAGTTTGTCTCCATGCACCAGTATAATTCTGACCCTGTGCTTCTAGAATAGGTCATGGTCGCACATAAAACACAATTTGCATGCATAATGTTACATCAAGTTTTATTTTTTATGAGATGCAAACAATTGGAGCAAAAAAGAAACAAAAATTTAGAGAAAATATTTTATTGATTGTTAAAAGTGAGACCATTTGTCCCAAAATGTGCTGAAACATGTCAGAATGACATGGGCATTTCACATTTTTTAAACTATGATTACCTACTTGTTAAGTTTTTGTTTATTAAGTATCGTTATGGTCTATTGATGTATGAGGTGAAAACTATGAAAGTAGACTTACCAGCAAATCCGTTTCTAGATATATTTCATGACAGCACTGTAGAAGGTTGATTCCCTACCCTAATAGGGACAGAGAACACAAAGAGGTGAAATAGTCCCTCCTCATTGACTGTCCAAAGGATTTTTCTAGTGCCAAAAGAACAACAGACATATGCACAAAAATCTGTTTGATGTTCCTAGAGTTCTTTTTTGAGAGGACAAATTCAGATTCACTCCAAAGACTCTCAGGAAATTTTTCAAAACCACATTACATGAAGATAAAGTTTCTTGAAATTAAATGTTGATGTCAGAAGTGGGATTTGAACCCACGCCTCCAGGGGAAACTGCAACCTAAGCGCAGCGCCTTAGACCACTCTGCCATCTTGACTTCGATATGCAATTGGAACTTAACTCCTTCCATGCTAGTCAGCAGAAATGTTACCATTCCTTGTGATTAAAAACTTGTCACACCACCCCAAAAAAGTCAATAAATAACATTTTTTATATGCGTACTTTTCGTCTGCATTAATTTTTAAACCTCCATTTATTTTGTTTGGATATTAGAAATGTTAGATTTCTCACAAATGCGGTGATGCACCACATTTCTTCAGAAACTACTGTTTGGCCACACAGCAGGGCTTTGAAAGGAAGAGCCCTATTTGGGTTTTGCAATGCAGATTTTGCAGGAATACCTTGCAGATGAAATTTGCAGAGTACCAAAACAGCAGAAAACCTCCCAAAGTGACCACATTTTAGAAATTATTTTGCACAATGAGTTAATCAACACCTGCAATTACTATTGTCAGCCTATAGGTGTTTTCACTCTGAACCATCCAGCATTGCAAGTATGCCAGTTTAGTGCCCAGCTTTTGCTTGCAGAGACAAGCAACCCATACATTTTTAAGTGGGCTCTACTCACTGGAGCAATGTCAAATATGTAGATGCTTTGTCTCACCATTAAAGTAGAAACCTCCTATATTTCAAATTAAAGATGACGGACCTGTGTGGAGCTTGTGTTTTTTGCCTTTTTGACTTTGTCCACAGCATATTTTTTAAGGACATTTGTCTCAGTAATGCCTCAGTGTTTCAAAGTCAAACAAGCTGACTATAATCATTCAGCTAGTGTCTGATAAGTGCTGTCTGTTTCAGCTATCAGGTTACCTTTTAATCCTCTTACAGCTAAGTCAATCTGAAATAAAACAAAATAGAGGAAAAATTACTAAAAAACATTCATGTGTTCAAAAGGAAAAAGTTACCGTTTCTCAAATTTTTAACATTTTGTTTTCTGTAGATAGTTAAGATTTTTAGGCCTTTTGATCATGATCAGTCCATGTGCTTTGTTTAATATCTCCTTAAAATGTAAACGGTGAAGAAAAAGCATTTTGCCGAAACCCGGGATTGGACTAGGGACCTTTAGATCTTCAGTCTAACGCTCTCCCAACTGAGATATTTCGGCCATATCTATACATTTTCTGGGCGGTTTGACACTCTGCAAATGTCAAGTGTCACACCTGGAGGGATATATTATAATTTTTCATTTGACTGTTTTTTGAAGCATGATTTCTATTTGAAACGCCTTCCATTTTGCTGTACATATTTAATAACATTCATTAACTATTTGTGAATGAGTAGAAAAAGACAGCAATTTTGCCATTGAATTTTTACATTTTCAGTTTGTCTCCATGCACCAGTATAATTCTGACCCTGTGCTTCTAGAATAGGTCATGGTCGCACATAAAACACAATTTGCATGCATAATGTTACATCAAGTTTTATTTTTTATGAGATGCAAACAATTGGAGCAAAAAAGAAACAAAAATTTAGAGAAAATATTTTATTGATTGTTAAAAGTGAGACCATTTGTCCCAAAATGTGCTGAAACATGTCAGAATGACATGGGCATTTCACATTTTTTAAACTATGATTACCTACTTGTTAAGTTTTTGTTTATTAAGTATCGTTATGGTCTATTGATGTATGAGGTGAAAACTATGAAAGTAGACTTACCAGCAAATCCGTTTCTAGATATATTTCATGACAGCACTGTAGAAGGTTGATTCCCTACCCTAATAGGGACAGAGAACACAAAGAGGTGAAATAGTCCCTCCTCATTGACTGTCCAAAGGATTTTTCTAGTGCCAAAAGAACAACAGACATATGCACAAAAAATCTGTTTGATGTTCCTAGAGTTCTTTTTTGAGAGGACAAATTCAGATTCACTCCAAAGACTCTCAGGAAATTTTTCAAAACCACATTACATGAAGATAAAGTTACTTGAAATTAAATGTTGATGTCAGAAGTGGGATTTGAACCCACGCCTCCAGGGGAGACTGCGACCTGAACGCAGCGCCTTAGACCGCTCGGCCATCCTGACTTCGATATGAAATTGGAACTTAACTCCTTCCATGCTAGTCAGCAGAAATGTTACCATTCCTTGTGATTACAAACTTGTCACACCACCCCAAAAAAGTCAATAAATAACATTTTTTATATGCGTACTTTTCGTCTGCATTAATTTTTAAACCTCCATTTATTTTGTTTGGATATTAGAAATGTTAGATTTCTCACAAATACGGTGATGCACCACATTTCTTCAGAAACTACTGTTTGGCCACACAGCAGGGCTTTGAAAGGAAGAGCCCTATTTGGGTTTTGCAATGCAGATTTTGCAGGAATACCTTGCAGATGAAATTTGCAGAGTACCAAAATAGCAGAAAACCTCCCAAAGTGACCACATTTTAGAAATTATTTTGCACAATGAGTTAATCAACACCTGCAATTACTATTGTCAGCCTATAGGTGTTTTCACTCTGAACCATCCAGCATTGCAAGTATGCCAGTTTAGTGCCCAGCTTTTGCTTGCAGAGGCAAGCAACCCATACATTTTTAAGTGGGCTCTACTCACTGGAGCAATGTCAAATATGTAGATGCTATGTCTCACCATTAAAGTAGAAACCTCCTATATTTCAAATTAAAGATGACGGACCTGTGTGGAGCTTGTGTTTTTTGCCTTTTTGACTTTGTCCACAGCATATTTTTTAAGGACATTTGTCTCAGTAATGCCTCAGTGTTTCAAAGTCAAACAAGCTGACTATAATCATTCAGCTAGTGTCTGATAAGTGCTGTCTGTTTCAGCTATCAGGTTACCTTTTAATCCTCTTACAGCTAAGTCAATCTGAAATAAAACAAAATAGAGGAAAAATTACTAAAAAACATTCATGTGTTCAAAAGGAAAAAGTTACCGTTTCTCAAATTTTTAACATTTTGTTTTCTGTAGATAGTTAAGATTTTTAGGCCTTTTGATCATGATCAGTCCATGTGCTTTGTTTAATATCTCCTTAAAATGTAAATGGTGAAGAAAAAGCATTTTGCCGAAACCCGGGACCTTTAGATCTTCAGTCTAACGCTCTCCCAACTGAGCTATTTCGGCCATATCTATACATTTTCTGGGGGGTTTGACACTCTGCAAATGTCAAGTGTCACACCTGGAGGGATATATTATAATTTTTCATTTGACTGTTTTTTGAAGCATGATTTCTATTTGAAACGCCTTCCATTTTGCTGTACATATTTAATAACATTCATTAACTATTTGTGAATGAGTAGAAAAAGACAGCAATTTTGCCATTGAATTTTTACATTTTCAGTTTGTCTCCATGCACCAGTATAATTCTGACCCTGTGCTTCTAGAATAGGTCATGGTCGCACATAAAACACAATTTGCATGCATAATGTTACATCAAGTTTTATTTTTTATGAGATGCAAACAATTGGAGCAAAAAAGAGACAAAAATTTAGAGAAAATATTTTATTGATTGTTAATGTTAAAAGTGAGACCATTTGTCCCAAAATGTGCTGAAACATGTCAGAATGACATGGGCATTTCACATTTTTTAAACTATGATTACCTACTTGTTAAGTTTTTGTTTATTAAGTATCGTTATGGTCTATTGATGTATGAGGTGAAAACTATGAAAGTAGACTTACCAGCAAATCCGTTTCTAGATATATTTCATGACAGCACTGTAGAAGGTTGATTCCCTACCCTAATAGGGACAGAGAACACAAAGAGGTGAAATAGTCCCTCCTCATTGACTGTCCAAAGGATTTTTCTAGTGCCAAAAGAACAACAGACATATGCACAAAAAATATGTTTGATGTTCCTAGAGTTCTTTTTTGAGAGGACAAATTCAGATTCACTCCAAAGACTCTCAGGAAATTTTTCAAAACCACATTACTAAGTTTTGTTTGACCTCATCTAATCAATAAATGAAGATAAAGTTTCTTGAAATTAAATATTGATGTCAGAAGTGGGATTTGAACCCACGCCTCCAGGGGAGACTGCGACCTGAACGCAGCGCCTTAGACCGCTCGGTATTAGACCGCTCGCCTTAGACCGCTTCGATATGCAATTGGAACTTAACTCCTTCCATGCTAGTCAGCAGAAATGTTACCATTCCTTGTGATTAAAAACTTGTCACACCACCCCAAAAAAGTCAATAAATAACATTTTTTATATGCGTACTTTTCGTCTGCATTAATTTTTAAACCTCCATTTATTTTGTTTGGATATTAGAAATGTTAGATTTCTCACAAATGCGGTGATGCACCACATTTCTTCAGAAACTACTGTTTGGCCACACAGCAGGGCTTTGAAAGGAAGAGCCCTATTTGGGTTTTGCAATGCAGATTTTGCAGGAATACCTTGCAGATGAAATTTGCAGAGTACCAAAACAGCAGAAAACCTCCCAAAGTGACCACATTTTAGAAATTATTTTGCACAATGAGTTAATCAACACCTGCAATTACTATTGTCAGCCTATAGGTGTTTTCACTCTGAACCATCCAGCATTGCAAGTATGCCAGTTTAGTGCCCAGCTTTTGCTTGCAGAGACAAGCAACCCATACATTTTTAAGTGGGCTCTACTCACTGGAGCAATGTCAAATATGTAGATGCTTTGTCTCACCATTAAAGTAGAAACCTCCTATATTTCAAATTAAAGATGACGGACCTGTGTGGAGCTTGTGTTTTTTGCCTTTTTGACTTTGTCCACAGCATATTTTTTAAGGACATTTGTCTCAGTAATGCCTCAGTGTTTCAAAGTCAAACAAGCTGACTATAATCATTCAGCTAGTGTCTGATAAGTGCTGTCTGTTTCAGCTATCAGGTTACCTTTTAATCCTCTTACAGCTAAGTCAATCTGAAATAAAACAAAATAGAGGAAAAATTACTAAAAAACATTCATGTGTTCAAAAGGAAAAAGTTACCGTTTCTCAAATTTTTAACATTTTGTTTTCTGTAGATAGTTAAGATTTTTAGGCCTTTTGATCATGATCAGTCCATGTGCTTTGTTTAATATCTCCTTAAAATGTAAACGGTGAAGAAAAAGCATTTTGCCGAAACCCGGGATTGGACCAGGGACCTTTAGATCTTCAGTCTAACGCTCTCCCAACTGAGCTATTTCGGCCATATCTATACATTTTCTGGGGGGTTTGACACTCTGCAAATGTCAAGTGTCACACCTGGAGGGATATATTATAATTTTTCATTTGACTGTTTTTTGAAGCATGATTTCTATTTGAAACGCCTTCCATTTTGCTGTACATATTTAATAACATTCATTAACTATTTGTGAATGAGTAGAAAAAGACAGCAATTTTGCCATTGAATTTTTACATTTTCAGTTTGTCTCCATGCACCAGTATAATTCTGACCCTGTGCTTCTAGAATAGGTCATGGTCGCACATAAAACACAATTTGCATGCATAATGTTACATCAAGTTTTATTTTTTATGAGATGCAAACAATTGGAGCAAAAAAGAGACAAAAATTTAGAGAAAATATTTTATTGATTGTTAAAAGTGAGACCATTTGTCCCAAAATGTGCTGAAACATGTCAGAATGACATGGGCATTTCACATTTTTTAAACTATGATTACCTACTTGTTAAGTTTTTGTTTATTAAATATCGTTATGGTCTATTGATGTATGAGGTGAAAACTATGAAAGTAGACTTACCAGCAAATCCGTTTCTAGATATATTTCATGACAGCACTGTAGAAGGTTGATTCCCTACCCTAATAGGGACAGAGAACACAAAGAGGTGAAATAGTCCCTCCTCATTGACTGTCCAAAGGATTTTTCTAGTGCCAAAAGAACAACAGACATATGCACAAAAATCTGTTTGATGTTCCTAGAGTTCTTTTTTGAGAGGACAAATTCAGATTCACTCCAAAGACTCTCAGGAAATTTTTCAAAACCACATTACATGAAGATAAAGTTTCTTGAAATTAAATGTTGATGTCAGAAGTGGGATTTGAACCCACGCCTCCAGGGGAAACTGCAACCTAAGCGCAGCGCCTTAGACCACTCTGCCATCTTGACTTCGATATGCAATTGGAACTTAACTCCTTCCATGCTAGTCAGCAGAAATGTTACCATTCCTTGTGATTAAAAACTTGTCACACCACCCCAAAAAAGTCAATAAATAACATTTTTTATATGCGTACTTTTCGTCTGCATTAATTTTTAAACCTCCATTTATTTTGTTTGGATATTAGAAATGTTAGATTTCTCACAAATGCGGTGATGCACCACATTTCTTCAGAAACTACTGTTTGGCCACACAGCAGGGCTTTGAAAGGAAGAGCCCTATTTGGGTTTTGCAATGCAGATTTTGCAGGAATACCTTGCAGATGAAATTTGCAGAGTACCAAAACAGCAGAAAACCTCCCAAAGTGACCACATTTTAGAAATTATTTTGCACAATGAGTTAATCAACACCTGCAATTACTATTGTCAGCCTATAGGTGTTTTCACTCTGAACCATCCAGCATTGCAAGTATGCCAGTTTAGTGCCCAGCTTTTGCTTGCAGAGACAAGCAACCCATACATTTTTAAGTGGGCTCTACTCACTGGAGCAATGTCAAATATGTAGATGCTTTGTCTCACCATTAAAGTAGAAACCTCCTATATTTCAAATTAAAGATGACGGACCTGTGTGGAGCTTGTGTTTTTTGCCTTTTTGACTTTGTCCACAGCATATTTTTTAAGGACATTTGTCTCAGTAATGCCTCAGTGTTTCAAAGTCAAACAAGCTGACTATAATCATTCAGCTAGTGTCTGATAAGTGCTGTCTGTTTCAGCTATCAGGTTACCTTTTAATCCTCTTACAGCTAAGTCAATCTGAAATAAAACAAAATAGAGGAAAAATTACTAAAAAACATTCATGTGTTCAAAAGGAAAAAGTTACCGTTTCTCAAATTTTTAACATTTTGTTTTCTGTAGATAGTTAAGATTTTTAGGCCTTTTGATCATGATCAGTCCATGTGCTTTGTTTAATATCTCCTTAAAATGTAAACGGTGAAGAAAAAGCATTTTGCCGAAACCCGGGATTGGACTAGGGACCTTTAGATCTTCAGTCTAACGCTCTCCCAACTGAGCTATTTCGGCCATATCTATACATTTTCTGGGCGGTTTGACACTCTGCAAATGTCAAGTGTCACACCTGGAGGGATATATTATAATTTTTCATTTGACTGTTTTTTGAAGCATGATTTCTATTTGAAACGCCTTCCATTTTGCTGTACATATTTAATAACATTCATTAACTATTTGTGAATGAGTAGAAAAAGACAGCAATTTTGCCATTGAATTTTTACATTTTCAGTTTGTCTCCATGCACCAGTATAATTCTGACCCTGTGCTTCTAGAATAGGTCATGGTCGCACATAAAACACAATTTGCATGCATAATGTTACATCAAGTTTTATTTTTTATGAGATGCAAACAATTGGAGCAAAAAAGAGACAAAAATTTAGAGAAAATATTTTATTGATTGTTAAAAGTGAGACCATTTGTCCCAAAATGTGCTGAAACATGTCAGAATGACATGGGCATTTCACATTTTTTAAACTATGATTACCTACTTGTTAAGTTTTTGTTTATTAAATATCGTTATGGTCTATTGATGTATGAGGTGAAAACTATGAAAGTAGACTTACCAGCAAATCCGTTTCTAGATATATTTCATGACAGCACTGTAGAAGGTTGATTCCCTACCCTAATAGGGACAGAGAACACAAAGAGGTGAAATAGTCCCTCCTCATTGACTGTCCAAAGGATTTTTCTAGTGCCAAAAGAACAACAGACATATGCACAAAAATCTGTTTGATGTTCCTAGAGTTCTTTTTTGAGAGGACAAATTCAGATTCACTCCAAAGACTCTCAGGAAATTTTTCAAAACCACATTACATGAAGATAAAGTTTCTTGAAATTAAATGTTGATGTCAGAAGTGGGATTTGAACCCACGCCTCCAGGGGAAACTGCAACCTAAGCGCAGCGCCTTAGACCACTCTGCCATCTTGACTTCGATATGCAATTGGAACTTAACTCCTTCCATGCTAGTCAGCAGAAATGTTACCATTCCTTGTGATTAAAAACTTGTCACACCACCCCAAAAAAGTCAATAAATAACATTTTTTATATGCGTACTTTTCGTCTGCATTAATTTTTAAACCTCCATTTATTTTGTTTGGATATTAGAAATGTTAGATTTCTCACAAATGCGGTGATGCACCACATTTCTTCAGAAACTACTGTTTGGCCACACAGCAGGGCTTTGAAAGGAAGAGCCCTATTTGGGTTTTGCAATGCAGATTTTGCAGGAATACCTTGCAGATGAAATTTGCAGAGTACCAAAACAGCAGAAAACCTCCCAAAGTGACCACATTTTAGAAATTATTTTGCACAATGAGTTAATCAACACCTGCAATTACTATTGTCAGCCTATAGGTGTTTTCACTCTGAACCATCCAGCATTGCAAGTATGCCAGTTTAGTGCCCAGCTTTTGCTTGCAGAGACAAGCAACCCATACATTTTTAAGTGGGCTCTACTCACTGGAGCAATGTCAAATATGTAGATGCTTTGTCTCACCATTAAAGTAGAAACCTCCTATATTTCAAATTAAAGATGACGGACCTGTGTGGAGCTTGTGTTTTTTGCCTTTTTGACTTTGTCCACAGCATATTTTTTAAGGACATTTGTCTCAGTAATGCCTCAGTGTTTCAAAGTCAAACAAGCTGACTATAATCATTCAGCTAGTGTCTGATAAGTGCTGTCTGTTTCAGCTATCAGGTTACCTTTTAATCCTCTTACAGCTAAGTCAATCTGAAATAAAACAAAATAGAGGAAAAATTACTAAAAAACATTCATGTGTTCAAAAGGAAAAAGTTACCGTTTCTCAAATTTTTAACATTTTGTTTTCTGTAGATAGTTAAGATTTTTAGGCCTTTTGATCATGATCAGTCCATGTGCTTTGTTTAATATCTCCTTAAAATGTAAACGGTGAAGAAAAAGCATTTTGCCGAAACCCGGGATTGGACTAGGGACCTTTAGATCTTCAGTCTAACGCTCTCCCAACTGAGCTATTTCAGCCATATCTATACATTTTCTGGGGGGTTTGACACTCTGCAAATGTCAAGTGTCACACCTGGAGGGATATATTATAATTTTTCATTTGACTGTTTTTTGAAGCATGATTTCTATTTGAAACGCCTTCCATTTTGCTGTACATATTTAATAACATTCATTAACTATTTGTGAATGAGTAGAAAAAGACAGCAATTTTGCCATTGAATTTTTACATTTTCAGTTTGTCTCCATGCACCAGTATAATTCTGACCCTGTGCTTCTAGAATAGGTCATGGTCGCACATAAAACACAATTTGCATGCATAATGTTACATCAAGTTTTATTTTTTATGAGATGCAAACAATTGGAGCAAAAAAGAGACAAAAATTTAGAGAAAATATTTTATTGATTGTTAAAAGTGAGACCATTTGTCCCAAAATGTGCTGAAACATGTCAGAATGACATGGGCATTTCACATTTTTTAAACTATGATTACCTACTTGTTAAGTTTTTGTTTATTAAATATCGTTATGGTCTATTGATGTGTGAGGTGAAAACTATGAAAGTAGACTTACCAGCAAATCCGTTTCTAGATATATTTCATGACAGCACTGTAGAAGGTTGATTCCCTACCCTAATAGGGACAGAGAACACAAAGAGGTGAAATAGTCCCTCCTCATTGACTGTCCAAAGGATTTTTCTAGTGCCAAAAGAACAACAGACATATGCACAAAAAATCTGTTTGATGTTCCTAGAGTTCTTTTTTGAGAGGACAAATTCAGATTCACTCCAAAGACTCTCAGGAAATTTTTCAAAACCACATTACATGAAGATAAAGTTTCTTGAAATTAAATGTTGATGTCAGAAGTGGGATTTGAACTCACGCCTCCAGGGAAAACTGCAACCTAAACGCAGCGCCTTAGACCACTCTGCCATCTTGACTTCGATATGCAATTGGAACTTAACTCCTTCCATGCTAGTCAGCAGAAATGTTACCATTCCTTGTGATTAAAAACTTGTCACACCACCCCAAAAAAGTCAATAAATAACATTTTTTATATGCGTACTTTTCGTCTGCATTAATTTTTAAACCTCCATTTATTTTGTTTGGATATTAGAAATGTTAGATTTCTCACAAATGCGGTGATGCACCACATTTCTTCAGAAACTACTGTTTGGCCACACAGCAGGGCTTTGAAAGGAAGAGCCCTATTTGGGTTTTGCAATGCAGATTTTGCAGGAATACCTTGCAGATGAAATTTGCAGAGTACCAAAACAGCAGAAAACCTCCCAAAGTGACCACATTTTAGAAATTATTTTGCACAATGAGTTAATCAACACCTGCAATTACTATTGTCAGCCTATAGGTGTTTTCACTCTGAACCATCCAGCATTGCAAGTATGCCAGTTTAGTGCCCAGCTTTTGCTTGCAGAGACAAGCAACCCATACATTTTTAAGTGGGCTCTACTCACTGGAGCAATGTCAAATATGTAGATGCTTTGTCTCACCATTAAAGTAGAAACCTCCTATATTTCAAATTAAAGATGACGGACCTGTGTGGAGCTTGTGTTTTTTGCCTTTTTGACTTTGTCCACAGCATATTTTTTAAGGACATTTGTCTCAGTAATGCCTCAGTGTTTCAAAGTCAAACAAGCTGACTATAATCATTCAGCTAGTGTCTGATAAGTGCTGTCTGTTTCAGCTATCAGGTTACCTTTTAATCCTCTTACAGCTAAGTCAATCTGAAATAAAACAAAATAGAGGAAAAATTACTAAAAAACATTCATGTGTTCAAAAGGAAAAAGTTACCGTTTCTCAAATTTTTAACATTTTGTTTTCTGTAGATAGTTAAGATTTTTAGGCCTTTTGATCATGATCAGTCCATGTGCTTTGTTTAATATCTCCTTAAAATGTAAACGGTGAAGAAAAAGCATTTTGCCGAAACCCGGGATTGGACCAGGGACCTTTAGATCTTCAGTCTAGCGCTCTCCCAACTGAGCTATTTTGACCATATCTATAGATTTTCTGGGGGGTTTGACACTCTGCAAATGTCAAGTGTCACACCTGGAGGGATATATTATAATTTTTCATTTGACTGTTTTTTGAAGCATGATTTCTATTTGAAACGCCTTCCATTTTGCTGTACATATTTAATAACATTCATTAACTATTTGTGAATGAGTAGAAAAAGACAGCAATTTTGCCATTGAATTTTTACATTTTCAGTTTGTCTCCATGCACCAGTATAATTCTGACCCTGTGCTTCTAGAATAGGTCATGGTCGCACATAAAACACAATTTGCATGCATAATGTTACATCAAGTTTTATTTTTTATGAGATGCAAACAATTGGAGCAAAAAAGAGACAAAAATTTAGAGAAAATATTTTATTGATTGTTAAAAGTGAGACCATTTGTCCCAAAATGTGCTGAAACATGTCAGAATGACATGGGCATTTCACATTTTTTAAACTATGATTACCTACTTGTTAAGTTTTTGTTTATTAAATATCGTTATGGTCTATTGATGTATGAGGTGAAAACTATGAAAGTAGACTTACCAGCAAATCCGTTTCTAGATATATTTCATGACAGCACTGTAGAAGGTTGATTCCCTACCCTAATAGGGACAGAGAACACAAAGAGGTGAAATAGTCCCTCCTCATTGACTGTCCAAAGGATTTTTCTAGTGCCAAAAGAACAACAGACATATGCACAAAAAATCTGTTTGATGTTCCTAGAGTTCTTTTTTGAGAGGACAAATTCAGATTCACTCCAAAGACTCTCAGGAAATTTTTCAAAACCACATTACATGAAGATAAAGTTTCTTGAAATTAAATGTTGATGTCAGAAGTGGGATTTGAACCCACGCCTCCAGGGGAAACTGCAACCTGAACGCTGCGCCTTAGACCGCTCGGCCATCCTGACTTTGATATGCAATTGGAACTTAACTCCTTCCATGCTAGTCAGCAGAAATGTTACCATTCCTTGTGATTACAAACTTGTCACACCACCCCAAAAAAGTCAATAAATAACATTTTTTATATGCGTACTTTTCGTCTGCATTAATTTTTAAACCTCCATTTATTTTGTTTGGATATTAGAAATGTTAGATTTCTCACAAATGCGGTGATGCACCACATTTCTTCAGAAACTACTGTTTGGCCACACAGCAGGGCTTTGAAAGGAAGAGCCCTATTTGGGTTTTGCAATGCAGATTTTGCAGGAATACCTTGCAGATGAAATTTGCAGAGTACCAAAACAGCAGAAAACCTCCCAAAGTGACCACATTTTAGAAATTATTTTGCACAATGAGTTAATCAACACCTGCAATTACTATTGTCAGCCTATAGGTGTTTTCACTCTGAACCATCCAGCATTGCAAGTATGCCAGTTTAGTGCCCAGCTTTTGCTTGCAGAGACAAGCAACCCATACATTTTTAAGTGGGCTCTACTCACTGGAGCAATGTCAAATATGTAGATGCTTTGTCTCACCATTAAAGTAGAAACCTCCTATATTTCAAATTAAAGATGACGGACCTGTGTGGAGCTTGTGTTTTTTGCCTTTTTGACTTTGTCCACAGCATATTTTTTAAGGACATTTGTCTCAGTAATGCCTCAGTGTTTCAAAGTCAAACAAGCTGACTATAATCATTCAGCTAGTGTCTGATAAGTGCTGTCTGTTTCAGCTATCAGGTTACCTTTTAATCCTCTTACAGCTAAGTCAATCTGAAATAAAACAAAATAGAGGAAAAATTACTAAAAAACATTCATGTGTTCAAAAGGAAAAAGTTACCGTTTCTCAAATTTTTAACATTTTGTTTTCTGTAGATAGTTAAGATTTTTAGGCCTTTTGATCATGATCAGTCCATGTGCTTTGTTTAATATCTCCTTAAAATGTAAACGGTGAAGAAAAAGCATTTTGCCGAAACCCGGGATTGGACTAGGGACCTTTAGATCTTCAGTCTAACGCTCTCCCAACTGAGCTATTTCGGCCATATCTATACATTTTCTGGGGGGTTTGACACTCTGCAAATGTCAAGTGTCACACCTGGAGGGATATATTATAATTTTTCATTTGACTGTTTTTTGAAGCATGTTTTCTATTTGAAACGCCTTCCATTTTGCTGTACATATTTAATAACATTCATTGACTATTTGTGAATGAGTAGAAAAAGACAGCAATTTTGCCATTGAATTTTTACATTTTCAGTTTGTCTCCATGCACCAGTATAATTCTGACCCTGTGCTTCTAGAATAGGTCATGGTCGCACATAAAACACAATTTGCATGCATAATGTTACATCAAGTTTTATTTTTTATGAGATGCAAACAATTGGAGCAAAAAAGAAACAAAAATTTAGAGAAAATATTTTATTGATTGTTAAAAGTGAGACCATTTGTCCCAAAATGTGCTGAAACATGTCAGAATGACATGGGCATTTCACATTTTTTAAACTATGATTACCTACTTGTTAAGTTTTTGTTTATTAAGTATCGTTATGGTCTATTGATGTATGAGGTGAAAACTATGAAAGTAGACTTACCAGCAAATCCGTTTCTAGATATATTTCATGACAGCACTGTAGAAGGTTGATTCCCTACCCTAATAGGGACAGAGAACACAAAGAGGTGAAATAGTCCCTCCTCATTGACTGTCCAAAGGATTTTTCTAGTGCCAAAAGAACAACAGACATATGCACAAAAAATCTGTTTGATGTTCCTAGAGTTCTTTTTTGAGAGGACAAATTCAGATTCACTCCAAAGACTCTCAGGAAATTTTTCAAAACCACATTACATGAAGATAAAGTTACTTGAAATTAAATGTTGATGTCAGAAGTGTGATTTGAACCCACGCCTCCAGGGGAGACTGCGACCTGAACGCAGCGCCTTAGACCGCTCGGCCATCCTGACTTCGATATGAAATTGGAACTTAACTCCTTCCATGCTAGTCAGCAGAAATGTTACCATTCCTTGTGATTACAAACTTGTCACACCACCCCAAAAAAGTCAATAAATAACATTTTTTATATGCGTACTTTTCGTCTGCATTAATTTTTAAACCTCCATTTATTTTGTTTGGATATTAGAAATGTTAGATTTCTCACAAATACGGTGATGCACCACATTTCTTCAGAAACTACTGTTTGGCCACACAGCAGGGCTTTGAAAGGAAGAGCCCTATTTGGGTTTTGCAATGCAGATTTTGCAGGAATACCTTGCAGATGAAATTTGCAGAGTACCAAAATAGCAGAAAACCTCCCAAAGTGACCACATTTTAGAAATTATTTTGCACAATGAGTTAATCAACACCTGCAATTACTATTGTCAGCCTATAGGTGTTTTCACTCTGAACCATCCAGCATTGCAAGTATGCCAGTTTAGTGCCCAGCTTTTGCTTGCAGAGGCAAGCAACCCATACATTTTTAAGTGGGCTCTACTCACTGGAGCAATGTCAAATATGTAGATGCTATGTCTCACCATTAAAGTAGAAACCTCCTATATTTCAAATTAAAGATGACGGACCTGTGTGGAGCTTGTGTTTTTTGCCTTTTTGACTTTGTCCACAGCATATTTTTTAAGGACATTTGTCTCAGTAATGCCTCAGTGTTTCAAAGTCAAACAAGCTGACTATAATCATTCAGCTAGTGTCTGATAAGTGCTGTCTGTTTCAGCTATCAGGTTACCTTTTAATCCTCTTACAGCTAAGTCAATCTGAAATAAAACAAAATAGAGGAAAAATTACTAAAAAACATTCATGTGTTCAAAAGGAAAAAGTTACCGTTTCTCAAATTTTTAACATTTTGTTTTCTGTAGATAGTTAAGATTTTTAGGCCTTTTGATCATGATCAGTCCATGTGCTTTGTTTAATATCTCCTTAAAATGTAAATGGTGAAGAAAAAGCATTTTGCCGAAACCCGGGACCTTTAGATCTTCAGTCTAACGCTCTCCCAACTGAGCTATTTCGGCCATATTTATACATTTTCTGGGGGGTTTGACACTCTGCAAATGTCAAGTGTCACACCTGGAGGGATATATTATAATTTTTCATTTGACTGTTTTTTGAAGCATGATTTCTATTTGAAACGCCTTCCATTTTGCTGTACATATTTAATAACATTCATTAACTATTTGTGAATGAGTAGAAAAAGACAGCAATTTTGCCATTGAATTTTTACATTTTCAGTTTGTCTCCATGCACCAGTATAATTCTGACCCTGTGCTTCTAGAATAGGTCATGGTCGCACATAAAACACAATTTGCATGCATAATGTTACATCAAGTTTTATTTTTTATGAGATGCAAACAATTGGAGCAAAAAAGAGACAAAAATTTAGAGAAAATATTTTATTGATTGTTAAAAGTGAGACCATTTGTCCCAAAATGTGCTGAAACATGTCAGAATGACATGGGCATTTCACATTTTTTAAACTATGATTACAAACTTGTTAAGTTTTTGTTTATTAAGTATCGTTATGGTCTATTGATGTATGAGGTGAAAACTATGAAAGTAGACTTACCAGCAAATCCGTTTCTAGATATATTTCATGACAGCACTGTAGAAGGTTGATTCCCTACCCTAATAGGGACAGAAAACACAAAGAGGTGAAATAGTCCCTCCTCATTGACTGTCCAAAGGATTTTTCTAGTGCCAAAAGAACAACAGACATATGCACAAAAAATCTGTTTGATGTTCCTAGAGTTCTTTTTTGAGAGGACAAATTCAGATTCACTCCAAAGACTCTCAGGAAATTTTTCAAAACCACATTACATGAAGATAAAGATACTTGAAATTAAATGTTGATGTCAGAAGTGTGATTTGAACCCACGCCTCCAGGGGAGACTGCGACCTGAACGCAGCGCCTTAGACCGCTCGGCCATCCTGACTTCGATATGCAATTGGAACTTAACTCCTTCCATGCTAGTCAGCAGAAATGTTACCATTCCTTGTGATTACAAACTTGTCACACCACCTCAAAAAAGTCAATAAATAACATTTTTTATATGCGTACTTTTCGTCTGCATTAATTTTTAAACCTCCATTTATTTTGTTTGGATATTAGAAATGTTAGATTTCTCACAAATACGGTGATGCACCACATTTCTTCAGAAACTACTGTTTGGCCACACAGCAGGGCTTTGAAAGGAAGAGCCCTATTTGGGTTTTGCAATGCAGATTTTGCAGGAATACCTTGCAGATGAAATTTGCAGAGTACCAAAACAGCAGAAAACCTCCCAAAGTGACCACATTTTAGAAATTATTTTGCACAATGAGTTAATCAACACCTGCAATTACTATTGTCAGCCTATAGGTGTTTTCACTCTGAACCATCCAGCATTGCAAGTATGCCAGTTTAGTGCCCAGCTTTTGCTTGCAGAGGCAAGCAACCCATACATTTTTAAGTGGGCTCTACTCACTGGAGCAATGTCAAATATATAGATGCTTTGTCTCACCATTAAAGTAGAAACCTCCTATATTTCAAATTAAAGATGACGGACCTGTGTGGAGCTTGTGTTTTTTGCCTTTTTGACGTTGTCCACAGCATATTTTTTAAGGACATTTGTCTCAGTAATGCCTCAGTGTTTCAAAGTCAAACAAGCTGACTATAATCATTCAGCTAGTGTCTGATAAGTGCTGTCTGTTTCAGCTATCAGGTTACCTTTTAATCCTCTTACAGCTAAGTCAATCTGAAATAAAACAAAATAGAGGAAAAATTACTAAAAAACATTCATGTGTTCAAAAGGAAAAAGTTACCGTTTCTCAAATTTTTAACATTTTGTTTTCTGTAGATAGTTAAGATTTTTAGGCCTTTTGATCATGATCAGTCCATGTGCTTTGTTTAATATCTCCTTAAAATGTAAACGGTGAAGAAAAAGCATTTTGCCGAAACCCGGGATTGGACTAGGGACCTTTAGATCTTCAGTCTAACGCTCTCCCAACTGAGCTATTTCGGCCATATCTATACATTTTCTGGGGGGTTTGACACTCTGCAAATGTCAAGTGTCACACCTGGAGGGATATATTATAATTTTTCATTTGACTGTTTTTTGAAGCATGATTTCTATTTGAAACGCCTTCCATTTTGCTGTACATATTTAATAACATTCATTGACTATTTGTGAATGAGTAGAAAAAGACAGCAATTTTGCCATTGAATTTTTACATTTTCAGTTTGTCTCCATGCACCAGTATAATTCTGACCCTGTGCTTCTAGAATAGGTCATGGTCGCACATAAAACACAATTTGCATGCATAATGTTACATCAAGTTTTATTTTTTATGAGATGCAAACAATTGGAGCAAAAAAGAGACAAAAATTTAGAGAAAATATTTTATTGATTGTTAAAAGTGAGACCATTTGTCCCAAAATGTGCTGAAACATGTCAGAATGACATGGGCATTTCACATTTTTTAAACTATGATTACCTACTTGTTAAGTTTTTGTTTATTAAGTATCGTTATGGTCTATTGATGTATGAGGTGAAAACTATGAAAGTAGACTTACCAGCAAATCCGTTTCTAGATATATTTCATGACAGCACTGTAGAAGGTTGATTCCCTACCCTAATAGGGACAGAGAACACAAAGAGGTGAAATAGTCCCTCCTCGTTGACTGTCCAAAGGATTTTTCTAGTGCCAAAAGAACAACAGACATATGCACAAAAAATGTGTTTGATGTTCCTAGAGTTCTTTTTTGAGAGGACAAATTCAGATTCACTCCAAAGACTCTCAGGAAATTTTTCAAAACCACATTACTAAGTTTTGTTTGACCTCATCTAATCAATAAATGAAGATAAAGTTTCTTGAAATTAAATGTTGATGTCAGAAGTGGGATTTGAACCCACGCCTCCAGGGGAGACTGCGACCTGAACGCTGCGCCTTAGACCGCTCGGCCATCCTGACTTTGATATGAAATTGGAACTTAACTCCTTCCATGCTAGTCAGCAGAAATGTTACCATTCCTTGTGATTACAAACTTGTCACACCACCCCAAAAAAGTCAATAAATAACATTTTTTATATGCGTACTTTTCGTCTGCATTAATTTTTAAACCTCCATTTATTTTGTTTGGATATTAGAAATGTTAGATTTCTCACAAATGCGGTGATGCACCACATTTCTTCAGAAACTACTGTTTGGCCACACAGCAGGGCTTTGAAAGGAAGAGCCCTATTTGGGTTTTGCAATGCAGATTTTGCAGGAATACCTTGCAGATGAAATTTGCAGAGTACCAAAACAGCAGAAAACCTCCCAAAGTGACCACATTTTAGAAATTATTTTGCACAATGAGTTAATCAACACCTGCAATTACTATTGTCAGCCTATAGGTGTTTTCACTCTGAACCATCCAGCATTGCAAGTATGCCAGTTTAGTGCCCAGCTTTTGCTTGCAGAGACAAGCAACCCATACATTTTTAAGTGGGCTCTACTCACTGGAGCAATGTCAAATATGTAGATGCTTTGTCTCACCATTAAAGTAGAAACCTCCTATATTTCAAATTAAAGATGACGGACCTGTGTGGAGCTTGTGTTTTTTGCCTTTTTGACTTTGTCCACAGCATATTTTTTAAGGACATTTGTCTCAGTAATGCCTCAGTGTTTCAAAGTCAAACAAGCTGACTATAATCATTCAGCTAGTGTCTGATAAGTGCTGTCTGTTTCAGCTATCAGGTTACCTTTTAATCCTCTTACAGCTAAGTCAATCTGAAATAAAACAAAATAGAGGAAAAATTACTAAAAAACATTCATGTGTTCAAAAGGAAAAAGTTACCGTTTCTCAAATTTTTAACATTTTGTTTTCTGTAGATAGTTAAGATTTTTAGGCCTTTTGATCATGATCAGTCCATGTGCTTTGTTTAATATCTCCTTAAAATGTAAACGGTGAAGAAAAAGCATTTTGCCGAAACCCGGGATTGGACTAGGGACCTTTAGATCTTCAGTCTAACGCTCTCCCAACTGAGCTATTTCGGCCATATCTATACATTTTCTGGGGGGTTTGACACTCTGCAAATGTCAAGTGTCACACCTGGAGGGATATATTATAATTTTTCATTTGACTGTTTTTTGAAGCATGATTTCTATTTGAAACGCCTTCCATTTTGCTGTACATATTTAATAACATTCATTGACTATTTGTGAATGAGTAGAAAAAGACAGCAATTTTGCCATTGAATTTTTACATTTTCAGTTTGTCTCCATGCACCAGTATAATTCTGACCCTGTGCTTCTAGAATAGGTCATGGTCGCACATAAAACACAATTTGCATGCATAATGTTACATCAAGTTTTATTTTTTATGAGATGCAAACAATTGGAGCAAAAAAGAGACAAAAATTTAGAGAAAATATTTAATTGATTGTTAAAAGTGAGACCATTTGTCCCAAAATGTGCTGAAACATGTCAGAATGACATGGGCATTTCACATTTTTTAAACTATGATTACCTACTTGTTAAGTTTTTGTTTATTAAGTATCGTTATGGTCTATTGATGTATGAGGTGAAAACTATGAAAGTAGACTTACCAGCAAATCCGTTTCTAGATATATTTCATGACAGCACTGTAGAAGGTTGATTCCCTACCCTAATAGGGACAGAGAACACAAAGAGGTGAAATAGTCCCTCCTCATTGACTGTCCAAAGGATTTTTCTAGTGCCAAAAGAACAACAGACATATGCACAAAAAATGTGTTTGATGTTCCTAGAGTTCTTTTTTGAGAGGACAAATTCAGATTCACTCCAAAGACTCTCAGGAAATTTTTCAAAACCACATTACTAAGTTTTGTTTGACCTCATCTAATCAATAAATGAAGATAAAGTTTCTTGAAATTAAATGTTGATGTCAGAAGTGGGATTTGAACCCACGCCTCTAGGGGAGACTGCGACCTGAACGCAGCGCCTTAGACCGCTCGGCCATCCTGACTTCGATATGAAATTGGAACTTAACTCCTTCCATGCTAGTCAGCAGAAATGTTACCATTCCTTGTGATTACAAACTTGTCACACCACCTCAAAAAAGTCAATAAATAACATTTTTTATATGCGTACTTTTCGTCTGCATTAATTTTTAAACCTCCATTTATTTTGTTTGGATATTAGAAATGTTAGATTTCTCACAAATACGGTGATGCACCACATTTCTTCAGAAACTACTGTTTGGCCACACAGCAGGGCTTTGAAAGGAAGAGCCCTATTTGGGTTTTGCAATGCAGATTTTGCAGGAATACCTTGCAGATGAAATTTGCAGAGTACCAAAACAGCAGAAAACCTCCCAAAGTGACCACATTTTAGAAATTATTTTGCACAATGAGTTAATCAACACCTGCAATTACTATTGTCAGCCTATAGGTGTTTTCACTCTGAACCATCCAGCATTGCAAGTATGCCAGTTTAGTGCCCAGCTTTTGCTTGCAGAGACAAGCAACCCATACATTTTTAAGTGGGCTCTACTCACTGGAGCAATGTCAAATATGTAGATGCTTTGTCTCACCATTAAAGTAGAAACCTCCTATATTTCAAATTAAAGATGACGGACCTGTGTGGAGCTTGTGTTTTTTGCCTTTTTGACTTTGTCCACAGCATATTTTTTAAGGACATTTGTCTCAGTAATGCCTCAGTGTTTCAAAGTCAAACAAGCTGACTATAATCATTCAGCTAGTGTCTGATAAGTGCTGTCTGTTTCAGCTATCAGGTTACCTTTTAATCCTCTTACAGCTAAGTCAATCTGAAATAAAACAAAATAGAGGAAAAATTACTAAAAAACATTCATGTGTTCAAAAGGAAAAAGTTACCGTTTCTCAAATTTTTAACATTTTGTTTTCTGTAGATAGTTAAGATTTTTAGGCCTTTTGATCATGATCAGTCCATGTGCTTTGTTTAATATCTCCTTAAAATGTAAACGGTGAAGAAAAAGCATTTTGCCGAAACCCGGGATTGGACTAGGGACCTTTAGATCTTCAGTCTAACGCTCTCCCAACTGAGCTATTTCGGCCATATCTATACATTTTCTGGGGGGTTTGACACTCTGCAAATGTCAAGTGTCACACCTGGAGGGATATATTATAATTTTTCATTTGACTGTTTTTTGAAGCATGATTTCTATTTGAAACGCCTTCCATTTTGCTGTACATATTTAATAACATTCATTGACTATTTGTGAATGAGTAGAAAAAGACAGCAATTTTGCCATTGAATTTTTACATTTTCAGTTTGTCTCCATGCACCAGTATAATTCTGACCCTGTGCTTCTAGAATAGGTCATGGTCGCACATAAAACACAATTTGCATGCATAATGTTACATCAAGTTTTATTTTTTATGAGATGCAAACAATTGGAGCAAAAAAGAGACAAAAATTTAGAGAAAATATTTAATTGATTGTTAAAAGTGAGACCATTTGTCCCAAAATGTGCTGAAACATGTCAGAATGACATGGGCATTTCACATTTTTTAAACTATGATTACCAACTTGTTAAGTTTTTGTTTATTAAGTATCGTTATGGTCTATTGATGTATGAGGTGAAAACTATGAAAGTAGACTTACCAGCAAATCCGTTTCTAGATATATTTCATGACAGCACTGTAGAAGGTTGATTCCCTACCCTAATAGGGACAGAGAACACAAAGAGGTGAAATAGTCCCTCCTCATTGACTGTCCAAAGGATTTTTCTAGTGCCAAAAGAACAACAGACATATGCACAAAAAATGTGTTTGATGTTCCTAGAGTTCTTTTTTGAGAGGACAAATTCAGATTCACTCCAAAGACTCTCAGGAACTTTTTCAAAACCACATTACATGAAGATAAAGTTACTTGAAATTAAATGTTGATGTCAGAAGTGGGATTTGAACCCACGCCTCCAGGGGAGACTGCGACCTGAACGCAGCGCCTTAGACCGCTCGGCCATCCTGACTTCGCTATGCAATTGGAACTTAACTCCTTCCATGCTAGTCAGGAGAAATGTCACCATTCCTTGTGATTACAAACTTGTCACACCACCCCAAAAAAGTCAATAAATAACATTTTTTATATGCGTACTTTTCGTCTGCATTAATTTTTAAACCTCCATTTATTTTGTTTGGATATTAGAAATGTTAGATTTCTCACAAATACGGTGATGCACCACATTTCTTCAGAAACTACTGTTTGGCCACACAGCAGGGCTTTGAAAGGAAGAGCCCTATTTGGGTTTTGCAATGCAGATTTTGCAGGAATACCTTGCAGATGAAATTTGCAGAGTACCAAAACAGCAGAAAACCTCCCAAAGTGACCACATTTTAGAAATTATTTTGCACAATGAGTTAATCAACACCTGCAATTACTATTGTCAGCCTATAGGTGTTTTCACTCTGAACCATCCAGCATTGCAAGTATGCCAGTTTAGTGCCCAGCTTTTGCTTGCAGAGGCAAGCAACCCATACATTTTTAAGTGGGCTCTACTCACTGGAGCAATGTCAAATATGTAGATGCTTTGTCTCACCATTAAAGTAGAAACCTCCAATATTTCAAATTAAAGATGACGGACCTGTGTGGAGCTTGTGTTTTTTGCCTTTTTGACGTTGTCCACAGCATATTTTTTAAGGACATTTGTCTCAGTAATGCCTCAGTGTTTCAAAGTCAAACAAGCTGACTATAATCATTCAGCTAGTGTCTGATAAGTGCTGTCTGTTTCAGCTATCAGGTTACCTTTTAATCCTCTTACAGCTAAGTCAATCTGAAATAAAACAAAATAGAGGAAAAATTACTAAAAAACATTCATGTGTTCAAAAGGAAAAAGTTACCGTTTCTCAAATTTTTAACATTTTGTTTTCTGTAGATAGTTAAGATTTTTAGGCCTTTTGATCATGATCAGTCCATGTGCTTTGTTTAATATCTCCTTAAAATGTAAACGGTGAAGAAAAAGCATTTTGCCGAAACCCGGGATTGGACCAGGGACCTTTAGATCTTCAGTCTAACGCTCTCCCAACTGAGCTATTTCAGCCATATCTATACATTTTCTGGGGGGTTTGACACTCTGCAAATGTCAAGTGTCACACCTGGAGGGATATATTATAATTTTTCATTTGACTGTTTTTTGAAGCATGATTTCTATTTGAAACGCCTTCCATTTTGCTGTACATATTTAATAACATTCATTAACTATTTGTGAATGAGTAGAAAAAGACAGCAATTTTGCCATTGAATTTTTACATTTTCAGTTTGTCTCCATGCACCAGTATAATTCTGACCCTGTGCTTCTAGAATAGGTCATGGTCACACATAAAACACAATTTGCATGCATAATGTTACATCAAGTTTTATTTTTTATGAGATGCAAACAATTGGAGCAAAAAAGAGACAAAAATTTAGAGAAAATATTTTATTGATTGTTAAAAGTGAGACCATTTGTCCCAAAATGTGCTGAAACATGTCAGAATGACATGGGCATTTCACATTTTTTAAACTATGATTACCAACTTGTTAAGTTTTTGTTTATTAAGTATCGTTATGGTCTATTGATGTATGAGGTGAAAACTATGAAAGTAGACTTACTAGCAAATCCGTTTCTAGATATATTTCATGACAGCACTGTAGAAGGTTGATTCCCTACCCTAATAGGGACAGAGAACACAAAGAGGTGAAATAGTCCCTCCTCATTGACTGTCCAAAGGATTTTTCTAGTGCCAAAAGAACAACAGACATATGCACAAAAAATCTGTTTGATGTTCCTAGAGTTCTTTTTTGAGAGGACAAATTCAGATTCACTCCAAAGACTCTCAGGAAATTTTTCAAAACCACATTACATGAAGATAAAGTTACTTGAAATTAAATGTTGATGTCAGAAGTGGGATTTGAACCCACGCCTCCAGGGGAGACTGCGACCTGAACGCAGCGCCTTAGACCGCTCGGCCATCCTGACTTCGATATGCAATTGGAACTTAACTCCTTCCATGCTAGTCAGCAGAAATGTTACCATTCCTTGTGATTACAAACTTGTCACACCACCCCAAAAAAGTCAATAAATAACATTTTTTATATGCGTACTTTTCGTCTGCATTAATTTTTAAACCTCCATTTATTTTGTTTGGATATTAGAAATGTTAGATTTCTCACAAATACGGTGATGCACCACATTTCTTCAGAAACTACTGTTTGGCCACACAGCAGGGCTTTGAAAGGAAGAGCCCTATTTGGGTTTTGCAATGCAGATTTTGCAGGAATACCTTGCAGATGAAATTTGCAGAGTACCAAAACAGCAGAAAACCTCCCAAAGTGACCACATTTTAGAAATTATTTTGCACAATGAGTTAATCAACACCTGCAATTACTATTGTCAGCCTATAGGTGTTTTCACTCTGAACCATCCAGCATTGCAAGTATGCCAGTTTAGTGCCCAGCTTTTGCTTGCAGAGGCAAGCAACCCATACATTTTTAAGTGGGCTCTACTCACTGGAGCAATATCAAATATGTAGATGCTTTGTCTCACCATTAAAGTAGAAACCTCCTATATTTCAAATTAAAGATGACGGACCTGTGTGGAGCTTGTGTTTTTTGCCTTTTTGACGTTGTCCACAGCATATTTTTTAAGGACATTTGTCTCAGTAATGCCTCAGTGTTTCAAAGTCAAACAAGCTGACTATAATCATTCAGCTAGTGTCTGATAAGTGCTGTCTGTTTCAGCTATCAGGTTACCTTTTAATCCTCTTACAGCTAAGTCAATCTGAAATAAAACAAAATAGAGGAAAAATTACTAAAAAACATTCATGTGTTCAAAAGGAAAAAGTTACCGTTTCTCAAATTTTTAACATTTTGTTTTCTGTAGATAGTTAAGATTTTTAGGCCTTTTGATCATGATCAGTCCATGTGCTTTGTTTAATATCTCCTTAAAATGTAAACGGTGAAGAAAAAGCATTTTGCCGAAACCCGGGATTGGACCAGGGACCTTTAGATCTTCAGTCTAACGCTCTCCCAACTGAGCTATTTCGGCCATATCTATACATTTTCTGGGGGGTTTGACACTCTGCAAATGTCAAGTGTCACACCTGGAGGGATATATTATAATTTTTCATTTGACTGTTTTTTGAAGCATGATTTCTATTTGAAACGCCTTCCATTTTGCTGTACATATTTAATAACATTCATTAACTATTTGTGAATGAGTAGAAAAAGACAGCAATTTTGCCATTGAATTTTTACATTTTCAGTTTGTCTCCATGCACCAGTATAATTCTGACCCTGTGCTTCTAGAATAGGTCATGGTCGCACATAAAACACAATTTGCATGCATAATGTTACATCAAGTTTTATTTTTTATGAGATGCAAACAATTGGAGCAAAAAAGAGACAAAAATTTAGAGAAAATATTTTATTGATTGTTAAAAGTGAGACCATTTGTCCCATAATGTGCTGAAACATCTCAGAATGACATGGGCATTTCACATTTTTTAAACTATGATTACCTACTTGTTAAGTTTTTGTTTATTAAGTATCGTTATGGTCTATTGATGTATGAGGTGAAAACTATGAAAGTAGACTTACCAGCAAATCCGTTTCTAGATATATTTCATGACAGCACTGTAGAAGGTTGATTCCCTACCCTAATAGGGACAGAGAACACAAAGAGGTGAAATAGTCCCTCCTCATTGACTGTCCAAAGGATTTTTCTAGTGCCAAAAGAACAACAGACATATGCACAAAAAATCTGTTTGATGTTCCTAGAGTTCTTTTTTGAGAGGACAAATTCAGATTCACTCCAAAGACTCTCAGGAAATTTTTCAAAACCACATTACTAAGTTTTGTTTGACCTCATCTAATCAATAAATGAAGATAAAGTTTCTTGAAATTAAATGTCAGAAGTGGGATTTGAACCCACGCCTCGAGGGGAGACTGCGACCTGAACGCAGCACCTTAGACCGCTCGGTATTAGACCGCTCGCCTTAGACCGCTTCGATATGCAATTGGAACTTAACTCCTTCCATGCTAGACAGCAGAAATGTTACCATTCCTTGTGATTAAAAACTTGTCACAAGACCCCAAAAAAGTCAATAAATAACATTTTTTATATGCGTACTTTTCGTCTGCATTAATTTTTAAACCTCCATTTATTTTGTTTGGATATTAGAAATGTTAGATTTCTCACAAATGCGGTGATGCACCACATTTCTTCAGAAACTACTGTTTGGCCACACAGCAGGGCTTTGAAAGGAAGAGCCCTATTTGGGTTTTGCAATGCAGATTTTGCAGGAATACCTTGCAGATGAAATTTGCAGAGTACCAAAACAGCAGAAAACCTCCCAAAGTGACCACATTTTAGAAATTATTTTGCACAATGAGTTAATCAACACCTGCAATTACTATTGTCAGCCTATAGGTGTTTTCACTCTGAACCATCCAGCATTGCAAGTATGCCAGTTTAGTGCCCAGCTTTTGCTTGCAGAGACAAGCAACCCATACATTTTTAAGTGGGCTCTACTCACTGGAGCAATGTCAAATATGTAGATGCTTTGTCTCACCATTAAAGTAGAAACCTCCTATATTTCAAATTAAAGATGACGGACCTGTGTGGAGCTTGTGTTTTTTGCCTTTTTGACTTTGTCCACAGCATATTTTTTAAGGACATTTGTCTCAGTAATGCCTCAGTGTTTCAAAGTCAAACAAGCTGACTATAATCATTCAGCTAGTGTCTGATAAGTGCTGTCTGTTTCAGCTATCAGGTTACCTTTTAATCCTCTTACAGCTAAGTCAATCTGAAATAAAACAAAATAGAGGAAAAATTACTAAAAAAAATTCATGTGTTCAAAAGGAAAAAGTTACCGTTTCTCAAATTTTTAACATTTTGTTTTCTGTAGATAGTTAAGATTTTTAGGCCTTTTGATCATGATCAGTCCATGTGCTTTGTTTAATATCTCCTTAAAATGTAAACGGTGAAGAAAAAGCATTTTGCCGAAACCTGGGATTGGACTAGGGACCTTTAGATCTTCAGTCTAACGCTCTCCCAACTGAGCTATTTCGGCCATATCTATACGTTTTCTGGGGGGTTTGACACTCTGCAAATGTCAAGTGTCACACCTGGAGGGATATATTATAATTTTTCATTTGACTGTTTTTTGAAGCATGTTTTCTATTTGAAACGCCTTCCATTTTGCTGTACATATTTAATAACATTCATTGACTATTTGTGAATGAGTAGAAAAAGACAGCAATTTTGCCATTGAATTTTTACATTTTCAGTTTGTCTCCATGCACCAGTATAATTCTGACCCTGTGCTTCTAGAATAGGTCATGGTCACACATAAAACACAATTTGCATGCATAATGTTACATCAAGTTTTATTTTTTATGAGATGCAAACAATTGGAGCAAAAAAGAGACAAAAATTTAGAGAAAATATTTTATTGATTGTTAAAAGTGAGACCATTTGTCCCAAAATGTGCTGAAACATGTCAGAATGACATGGGCATTTCACATTTTTTAAACTATGATTACCAACTTGTTAAGTTTTTGTTTATTAAGTATCGTTATGGTCTATTGATGTATGAGGTGAAAACTATGAAAGTAGACTTACCAGCAAATCCGTTTCTAGATATATTTCATGACAGCACTGTAGAAGGTTGATTCCCTACCCTAATAGGGACAGAGAACAAAAAGAGGTGAAATAGTCCCTCCTCATTGACTGTCCAAAGGATTTTTCTAGTGCCAAAAGAACAACAGACATATGCACAAAAAATCTGTTTGATGTTCCTAGAGTTCTTTTTTGAGAGGACAAATTCAGATTCACTCCAAAGACTCTCAGGAAATTTTTCAAAACCACATTACTAAGTTTTGTTTGACCTCATCTAATCAATAAATGAAGATAAAGTTTCTTGAAATTAAATGTTGATGTCAGAAGTGGGATTTGAACCCACGCCTCCAGGGGAGACTGCGACCTGAACGCTGCGCTTTAGACCGCTCGGCCATCCTGACTTCGATATGCAATTGGAACTTAACTCCTTCCATGCTAGTCAGCAGAAATGTTACCATTCCTTGTGATTACAAACTTGTCACACCACCCCAAAAAAGTCAATAAATAACATTTTTTATATGCGTACTTTTCGTCTGCATTAATTTTTAAACCTCCATTTATTTTGTTTGGATATTAGAAATGTTAGATTTCTCACAAATACGGTGATGCACCACATTTCTTCAGAAACTACTGTTTGGCCACACAGCAGGGCTTTGAAAGGAAGAGCCCTATTTGGGTTTTGCAATGCAGATTTTGCAGGAATACCTTGCAGATGAAATTTGCAGAGTACCAAAACAGCAGAAAACCTCCCAAAGTGACCACATTTTAGAAATTATTTTGCACAATGAGTTAATCAACACCTGCAATTACTATTGTCAGCCTATAGGTGTTTTCACTCTGAACCATCCAGCATTGCAAGTATGCCAGTTTAGTGCCCAGCTTTTGCTTGCAGAGGCAAGCAACCCATACATTTTTAAGTGGGCTCTACTCACTGGAGCAATGTCAAATATGTAGATGCTTTGTCTCACCATTAAAGTAGAAACCTCCTATATTTCAAATTAAAGATGACGGACCTGTGTGGAGCTTGTGTTTTTTGCCTTTTTGACTTTGTCCACAGCATATTTTTTAAGGACATTTGTCTCAGTAATGCCTCAGTGTTTCAAAGTCAAACAAGCTGACTATAATCATTCAGCTAGTGTCTGATAAGTGCTGTCTGTTTCAGCTATCAGGTTACCTTTTAATCCTCTTACAGCTAAGTCAATCTGAAATAAAACAAAATAGAGGAAAAATTACTAAAAAACATTCATGTGTTCAAAAGGAAAAAGTTACCGTTTCTCAAATTTTTAACATTTTGTTTTCTGTAGATAGTTAAGATTTTTAGGCCTTTTGATCATGATCAGTCCATGTGCTTTGTTTAATATCTCCTTAAAATGTAAATGGTGAAGAAAAAGCATTTTGCCGAAACCCAGGACCTTTAGTCTAACGCTCTCCCAACTGAGCTATTTCGGCCATATCTATACATTTTCTGGGGGGTTTGACACTCTGCAAATGTCAAGTGTCACACCTGGAGGGATATATTATAATTTTTCATTTGACTGTTTTTTGAAGCATGATTTCTATTTGAAACACCTTCCATTTTGCTGTACATATTTAATAACATTCATTAACTATTTGTGAATGAGTAGAAAAAGACAGCAATTTTGCCATTGAATTTTTACATTTTCAGTTTGTCTCCATGCACCAGTATAATTCTGACCCTGTGCTTCTAGAATAGGTCATGGTCGCACATAAAACACAATTTGCATGCATAATGTTACATCAAGTTTTATTTTTTATGAGATGCAAACAATTGGAGCAAAAAAGAGACAAAAATTTAGAGAAAATATTTTATTGATTGTTAAAAGTGAGACCATTTGTCCCAAAATGTGCTGAAACATGTCAGAATGACATGGGCATTTCACATTTTTTAAACTATGATTACCTACTTGTTAAGTTTTTGTTTATTAAATATCGTTATGGTCTATTGATGTATGAGGTGAAAACTATGAAAGTAGACTTACCAGCAAATCCGTTTCTAGATATATTTCATGACAGCACTGTAGAAGGTTGATTCCCTACCCTAATAGGGACAGAGAACACAAAGAGGTGAAATAGTCCCTCCTCATTGACTGTCCAAAGGATTTTTCTAGTGCCAAAAGAACAACAGACATATGCACAAAAAATCTGTTTGATGTTCCTAGAGTTCTTTTTTGAGAGGACAAATTCAGATTCACTCCAAAGACTCTCAGGAAATTTTTCAAATCCACATTACATGAAGATAAAGTTTCTTGAAATTAAATGTTGATGTCAGAAGTGGGATTTGAACCCACGCCTCCAGGGGAAACTGCAACCTAAACGCAGCGCCTTAGACCACTCGGCCATCTTGACTTCGATATGCAATTGGAACTTAACTCCTTCCATGCTAGTCAGCAGAAATGTTACCATTCCTTGTGATTAAAAACTTGTCACACCACCCCAAAAAAGTCAATAAATAACATTTTTTATATGCGTACTTTTCGTCTGCATTAATTTTTAAACCTCCATTTATTTTGTTTGGATATTAGAAATGTTAGATTTCTCACAAATGCGGTGATGCACCACATTTCTTCAGAAACTACTGTTTGGCCACACAGCAGGGCTTTGAAAGGAAGAGCCCTATTTGGGTTTTGCAATGCAGATTTTGCAGGAATACCTTGCAGATGAAATTTGCAGAGTACCAAAACAGCAGAAAACCTCCCAAAGTGACCACATTTTAGAAATTATTTTGCACAATGAGTTAATCAACACCTGCAATTACTATTGTCAGCCTATAGGTGTTTTCACTCTGAACCATCCAGCATTGCAAGTATGCCAGTTTAGTGCCCAGCTTTTGCTTGCAGAGACAAGCAACCCATACATTTTTAAGTGGGCTCTACTCACTGGAGCAATGTCAAATATGTAGATGCTTTGTCTCACCATTAAAGTAGAAACCTCCTATATTTCAAATTAAAGATGACGGACCTGTGTGGAGCTTGTGTTTTTTGCCTTTTTGACTTTGTCCACAGCATATTTTTTAAGGACATTTGTCTCAGTAATGCCTCAGTGTTTCAAAGTCAAACAAGCTGACTATAATCATTCAGCTAGTGTCTGATAAGTGCTGTCTGTTTCAGCTATCAGGTTACCTTTTAATCCTCTTACAGCTAAGTCAATCTGAAATAAAACAAAATAGAGGAAAAATTACTAAAAAACATTCATGTGTTCAAAAGGAAAAAGTTACCGTTTCTCAAATTTTTAACATTTTGTTTTCTGTAGATAGTTAAGATTTTTAGGCCTTTTGATCATGATCAGTCCATGTGCTTTGTTTAATATCTCCTTAAAATGTAAACGGTGAAGAAAAAGCATTTTGCCGAAACCCGGGATTGGACCAGGGACCTTTAGATCTTCAGTCTAACGCTCTCCCAACTGAGCTATTTCGGCCATATCTATACATTTTCTGGGGGGTTTGACACTCTGCAAATGTCAAGTGTCACACCTGGAGGGATATATTATAATTTTTCATTTGACTGTTTTTTGAAGCATGATTTCTATTTGAAACGCCTTCCATTTTGCTGTACATATTTAATAACATTCATTAACTATTTGTGAATGAGTAGAAAAAGACAGCAATTTTGCCATTGAATTTTTACATTTTCAGTTTGTCTCCATGCACCAGTATAATTCTGACCCTGTGCTTCTAGAATAGGTCATGGTCGCACATAAAACACAATTTGCATGCATAATGTTACATCAAGTTTTATTTTTTATGAGATGCAAACAATTGGAGCAAAAAAGAGACAAAAATTTAGAGAAAATATTTTATTGATTGTTAAAAGTGAAACCATTTGTCCCAAAATGTGCTGAAACATGTCAGAATGACATGGGCATTTCACATTTTTTAAACTATGATTACCTACTTGTTAAGTTTTTGTTTATTAAATATCGTTATGGTCTATTGATGTATGAGGTGAAAACTATGAAAGTAGACTTACCAGCAAATCCGTTTCTAGATATATTTCATGACAGCACTGTAGAAGGTTGATTCCCTACCCTAATAGGGACAGAGAACACAAAGAGGTGAAATAGTCCCTCCTCATTGACTGTCCAAAGGATTTTTCTAGTGCCAAAAGAACAACAGACATATGCACAAAAAATCTGTTTGATGTTCCTAGAGTTCTTTTTTGAGAGGACAAATTCAGATTCACTCCAAAGACTCTGAGGAAATTTTTCAAAACCACATTACATGAAGATAAAGTTTCTTGAAATTAAATGTTGATGTCAGAAGTGGGATTTGAACCCACGCCTCCAGGGGAAACTGCAACCTAAACGCAGCGCCTTAGACCACTCGGCCATCTTGACTTCGATATGCAATTGGAACTTAACTCCTTCCATGCTAGTCAGCAGAAATGTTACCATTCCTTGTGATTAAAAACTTGTCACACCACCCCAAAAAAGTCAATAAATAACATTTTTTATATGCGTACTTTTCGTCTGCATTAATTTTTAAACCTCCATTTATTTTGTTTGGATATTAGAAATGTTAGATTTCTCACAAATGCGGTGATGCACCACATTTCTTCAGAAACTACTGTTTGGCCACACAGCAGGGCTTTGAAAGGAAGAGCCCTATTTGGGTTTTGCAATGCAGATTTTGCAGGAATACCTTGCAGATGAAATTTGCAGAGTACCAAAACAGCAGAAAACCTCCCAAAGTGACCACATTTTAGAAATTATTTTGCACAATGAGTTAATCAACACCTGCAATTACTATTGTCAGCCTATAGGTGTTTTCACTCTGAACCATCCAGCATTGCAAGTATGCCAGTTTAGTGCCCAGCTTTTGCTTGCAGAGACAAGCAACCCATACATTTTTAAGTGGGCTCTACTCACTGGAGCAATGTCAAATATGTAGATGCTTTGTCTCACCATTAAAGTAGAAACCTCCTATATTTCAAATTAAAGATGACGGACCTGTGTGGAGCTTGTGTTTTTTGCCTTTTTGACTTTGTCCACAGCATATTTTTTAAGGACATTTGTCTCAGTAATGCCTCAGTGTTTCAAAGTCAAACAAGCTGACTATAATCATTCAGCTAGTGTCTGATAAGTGCTGTCTGTTTCAGCTATCAGGTTACCTTTTAATCCTCTTACAGCTAAGTCAATCTGAAATAAAACAAAATAGAGGAAAAATTACTAAAAAACATTCATGTGTTCAAAAGGAAAAAGTTACCGTTTCTCAAATTTTTAACATTTTGTTTTCTGTAGATAGTTAAGATTTTTAGGCCTTTTGATCATGATCAGTCCATGTGCTTTGTTTAATATCTCCTTAAAATGTAAACGGTGAAGAAAAAGCATTTTGCCGAAACCCGGGACCTTTAGATCTTCAGTCTAACGCTCTCCCAACTGAGCTATTTCGGCCATATCTTTACATTTTCTGGGGGGTTTGACACTCTGCAAATGTCAAGTGTCACACCTGGAGGGATATATTATAATTTTTCATTTGACTGTTTTTTGAAGCATGATTTCTATTTGAAACGCCTTCCATTTTGCTGTACATATTTAATAACATTCATTAACTATTTGTGAATGAGTAGAAAAAGACAGCAATTTTGCCATTGAATTTTTACATTTTCAGTTTGTCTCCATGCACCAGTATAATTCTGACCCTGTGCTTCTAGAATAGGTCATGGTCGCACATAAAACACAATTTGCATGCATAATGTTACATCAAGTTTTATTTTTTATGAGATGCAAACAATTGGAGCAAAAAAGAGACAAAAATTTAGAGAAAATATTTTATTGATTGTTAAAAGTGAGACCATTTGTCCCAAAATGTGCTGAAACATGTCAGAATGACATGGGCATTTCACATTTTTTAAACTATGATTACCTACTTGTTAAGTTTTTGTTTATTAAATATTGTTATGGTCTATTGATGTATGAGGTGAAAACTATGAAAGTAGACTTACCAGCAAATCCGTTTCTAGATATATTTCATGACAGCACTGTAGAAGGTTGATTCCCTACCCTAATAGGGACAGAGAACACAAAGAGGTGAAATAGTCCCTCCTCATTGACTGTCCAAAGGATTTTTCTAGTGCCAAAAGAACAACTGACATATGCACAAAAAATCTGTTTGATGTTCCTAGAGTTCTTTTTTGAGAGGACAAATTCAGATTCACTCCAAAGACTCTCGGGAAATTTTTCAAAACCACATTACTAAGTTTTGTTTGACCTCATCTAATCAATAAATGAAGATAAAGTTTCTTGAAATTAAATGTTGATGTCAGAAGTGGGATTTGAACCCACGCCTCCAGGGGAAACTGCAACCTAAACGCAGCGCCTTAGACCACTCTGCCATCTTGACTTCGATATGAAATTGGAACTTAACTCCTTCCATGCTAGTCAGCAGAAATGTTACCATTCCTTGTGATTAAAAACTTGTCACACCACCCCAAAAAAGTCAATAAATAACATTTTTTATATGCGTACTTTTCGTCTGCATTAATTTTTAAACCTCCATTTATTTTGTTTGGATATTAGAAATGTCAGATTTCTCACAAATGCGGTGATGCACCACATTTCTTCAGAAACTACTGTTTGGCCACACAGCAGGGCTTTGAAAGGAAGAGCCCTATTTGGGTTTTGCAATGCAGATTTTGCAGGAATACCTTGCAGATGAAATTTGCAGAGTACCAAAACAGCAGAAAACCTCCCAAAGTGACCACATTTTAGAAATTATTTTGCACAATGAGTTAATCAACACCTGCAATTACTATTGTCAGCCTATAGGTGTTTTCACTCTGAACCATCCAGCATTGCAAGTATGCCAGTTTAGTGCCCAGCTTTTGCTTGCAGAGGCAAGCAACCCATACATTTTTAAGTGGGCTCTACTCACTGGAGCAATGTCAAATATGTAGATGCTTTGTCTCACCATTAAAGTAGAAACCTCCTATATTTCAAATTAAAGATGACGGACCTGTGTGGAGCTTGTGTTTTTTGCCTTTTTGACTTTGTCCACAGCATATTTTTTAAGGACATTTGTCTCAGTAATGCCTCAGTGTTTCAAAGTCAAACAAGCTGACTATAATCATTCAGCTAGTGTCTGATAAGTGCTGTCTGTTTCAGCTATCAGGTTACCTTTTAATCCTCTTACAGCTAAGTCAATCTGAAATAAAACAAAATAGAGGAAAAATTACTAAAAAACATTCATGTGTTCAAAAGGAAAAAGTTACCGTTTCTCAAATTTTTAACATTTTGTTTTCTGTAGATAGTTAAGATTTTTAGGCCTTTTGATCATGATCAGTCCATGTGCTTTGTTTAATATCTCCTTAAAATGTAAACGGTGAAGAAAAAGCATTTTGCCGAAACCCGGGATTGGACCAGGGACCTTTAGATCTTCAGTCTAATGCTCTCCCAACTGAGATATTTCGGCCATATCTATACATTTTCTGGGGGGTTTGACACTCTGCAAATGTCAAGTGTCACACCTGGAGGGATATATTATAATTTTTCATTTGACTGTTTTTTGAAGCATGATTTCTATTTGAAACGCCTTCCATTTTGCTGTACATATTTAATAACATTCATTAACTATTTGTGAATGAGTAGAAAAAGACAGCAATTTTGCCATTGAATTTTTACATTTTCAGTTTGTCTCCATGCACCAGTATAATTCTGACCCTGTGCTTCTAGAATAGGTCATGGTCGCACATAAAACACAATTTGCATGCATAATGTTACATCAAGTTTTATTTTTTATGAGATGCAAACAATTGGAGCAAAAAAGAGACAAAAATTTAGAGAAAATATTTTATTGATTGTTAAAAGTGAGACCATTTGTCCCAAAATGTGCTGAAACATGTCAGAATGACATGGGCATTTCACATTTTTTAAACTATGATTACCTACTTGTTAAGTTTTTGTTTATTAAATATTGTTATGGTCTATTGATGTATGAGGTGAAAACTATGAAAGTAGACTTACCAGCAAATCCGTTTCTAGATATATTTCATGACAGCACTGTAGAAGGTTGATTCCCTACCCTAATAGGGACAGAGAACACAAAGAGGTGAAATAGTCCCTCCTCATTGACTGTCCAAAGGATTTTTCTAGTGCCAAAAGAACAACAGACATATGCACAAAAAATCTGTTTGATGTTCCTAGAGTTCTTTTTTGAGAGGACAAATTCAGATTCACTCCAAAGACTCTCGGGAAATTTTTCAAAACCACATTACATGAAGATAAAGTTTCTTGAAATTAAATGTTGATGTCAGAAGTGGGATTTGAACACACGCCTCCAGGGGAAACTGCGACCTGAACGCAGCGCCTTAGACCGCTCGGCCATCCTGACTTCGATATGAAATTGGAACTTAACTCCTTCCATGCTAGTCAGCAGAAATGTTACCATTCCTTGTGATTAAAAACTTGTCACACCACCCCAAAAAAGTCAATAAATAACATTTTTTATATGCGTACTTTTCGTCTGCATTAATTTTTAAACCTCCATTTATTTTGTTTGGATATTAGAAATGTTAGATTTCTCACAAATGCGGTGATGCACCACATTTCTTCAGAAACTACTGTTTGGCCACACAGCAGGGCTTTGAAAGGAAGAGCCCTATTTGGGTTTTGCAATGCAGATTTTGCAGGAATACCTTGCAGATGAAATTTGCAGAGTACCAAAACAGCAGAAAACCTCCCAAAGTGACCACATTTTAGAAATTATTTTGCACAATGAGTTAATCAACACCTGCAATTACTATTGTCAGCCTATAGGTGTTTTCACTCTGAACCATCCAGCATTGCAAGTATGCCAGTTTAGTGCCCAGCTTTTGCTTGCAGAGACAAGCAACCCATACATTTTTAAGTGGGCTCTACTCACTGGAGCAATGTCAAATATGTAGATGCTTTGTCTCACCATTAAAGTAGAAACCTCCTATATTTCAAATTAAAGATGACGGACCTGTGTGGAGCTTGTGTTTTTTGCCTTTTTGACTTTGTCCACAGCATATTTTTTAAGGACATGTGTCTCAGGAATGCCTCAGTGTTTCAAAGTCAAACAAGCTGACTATAATCATTCAGCTAGTGTCTGATAAGTGCTGTCTGTTTCAGCTATCAGGTTACCTTTTAATCCTCTTACAGCTAAGTCAATCTGAAATAAAACAAAATAGAGGAAAAATTACTAAAAAACATTCATGTGTTCAAAAGGAAAAAGTTACCGTTTCTCAAATTTTTAACATTTTGTTTTCTGTAGATAGTTAAGATTTTTAGGCCTTTTGATCATGATCAGTCCATGTGCTTTGTTTAATATCTCCTTAAAATGTAAACGGTGAAGAAAAAGCATTTTGCCGAAACCCGGGATTGGACTAGGGACCTTTAGATCTTCAGTCTAACGTTCTCCCAACTGAGCTATTTCGGCCATATCTATACATTTTCTGGGGGGTTTGACACTCTGCAAATGTCAAGTGTCACACCTGGAGGGATATATTATAATTTTTCATTTGACTGTTTTTTGAAGCATGATTTCTATTTGAAACGCCTTCCATTTTGCTGTACATATTTAATAACATTCATTGACTATTTGTGAATGAGTAGAAAAAGACAGCAATTTTGCCATTGAATTTTTACATTTTCAGTTTGTCTCCATGCACCAGTATAATTCTGACCCTGTGCTTCTAGAATAGGTCATGGTCGCACATAAAACACAATTTGCATGCATAATGTTACATCAAGTTTTATTTTTTATGAGATGCAAACAATTGGAGCAAAAAAGAGACAAAAATTTAGAGAAAATATTTTATTGATTGTTAAAAGTGAGACCATTTGTCCCAAAATGTGCTGAAACATGTCAGAATGACATGGGCATTTCACATTTTTTAAACTATGATTACCTACTTGTTAAGTTTTTGTTTATTAAGTATCGTTATGGTCTATTGATGTATGAGGTGAAAACTATGAAAGTAGACTTACCAGCAAATCCGTTTCTAGATATATTTCATGACAGCACTGTAGAAGGTTGATTCCCTACCCTAATAGGGACAGAGAACACAAAGAGGTGAAATAGTTCCTCCTCATTGACTGTCCAAAGGATTTTTCTAGTGCCAAAAGAACAACAGACATATGCACAAAAAATGTGTTTGATGTTCCTAGAGTTCTTTTTTGAGAGGACAAATTCAGATTCACTCCAAAGACTCTCAGGAAATTTTTCAAAACCACATTACTAAGTTTTGTTTGACCTCATCTAATCAATAAATGAAGATAAAGTTTCTTGAAATTAAATATTGATGTCAGAAGTGGGATTTGAACCCACGCCTCCAGGGGAGACTACGACCTGAACGCTGCGCCTTTGACCGCTCGGCCATCCTGACTTCGATATGCAATTGGAACTTAACTCCTTCCATGCTAGTCAGCAGAAATGTTACCATTCCTTGTGATTACAAACTTGTCACACCACCCCAAAAAAGTCAATAAATAACATTTTTTATATGCGTACTTTTCGTCTGCATTAATTTTTAAACCTCCATTTATTTTGTTTGGATATTAGAAATGTTAGATTTCTCACAAATACGGTGATGCACCACATTTCTTCAGAAACTACTGTTTGACCACACAGCAGGGCTTTGAAAGGAAGAGCCCTATTTGGGTTTTGCAATGCAGATTTTGCAGGAATACCTTGCAGATGAAATTTGCAGAGTACCAAAATAGCAGAAAACCTCCCAAAGTGACCACATTTTAGAAATTATTTTGCACAATGAGTTAATCAACACCTGCAATTACTATTGTCAGCCTATAGGTGTTTTCACTCTGAACCATCCAGCATTGCAAGTATGCCAGTTTAGTGCCCAGCTTTTGCTTGCAGAGGCAAGCAACCCATACATTTTTAAGTGGGCTCTACTCACTGGAGCAATGTCAAATATGTAGATGCTTTGTCTCACCATTAAAGTAGAAACCTCCTATATTTCAAATTAAAGATGACGGACCTGTGTGGAGCTTGTGTTTTTTGCCTTTTTGACTTTGTCCACAGCATATTTTTTAAGGACATTTGTCTCAGTAATGCCTCAGTGTTTCAAAGTCAAACAAGCTGACTATAATCATTCAGCTAGTGTCTGATAAGTGCTGTCTGTTTCAGCTATCAGGTTACCTTTTAATCCTCTTACAGCTAAGTCAATCTGAAATAAAACAAAATAGAGGAAAAATTACTAAAAAACATTCATGTGTTCAAAAGGAAAAAGTTACCGTTTCTCAAATTTTTAACATTTTGTTTTCTGTAGATAGTTAAGATTTTTAGGCCTTTTGATCATGATCAGTCCATGTGCTTTGTTTAATATCTCCTTAAAATGTAAACGGTGAAGAAAAAGCATTTTGCCGAAACGCGGGACCTTTAGATCTTCAGTCTAACGCTCTCCCAACTGAGCTATTTCGGCCATATCTATACATTTTCTGGGGGGTTTGACACTCTGCAAATGTCAAGTGTCACACCTGGAGGGATATATTATAATTTTTCATTTGACTGTTTTTTGAAGCATGATTTCTATTTGAAACGCCTTCCATTTTGCTGTACATATTTAATAACATTCATTAACTATTTGTGAATGAGTAGAAAAAGACAGCAATTTTGCCATTGAATTTTTACATTTTCAGTTTGTCTCCATGCACCAGTATAATTCTGACCCTGTGCTTCTAGAATAGGTCATGGTCGCACATAAAACACAATTTGCATGCATAATGTTACATCAAGTTTTATTTTTTATGAGATGCAAACAATTGGAGCAAAAAAGAGACAAAAATTTAGAGAAAATATTTTATTGATTGTTAAAAGTGAGACCATTTGTCCCAAAATGTGCTGAAACATGTCAGAATGACATGGGCATTTCACATTTTTTAAACTATGATTACCTACTTGTTAAGTTTTTGTTTATTAAGTATCGTTATGGTCTATTGATGTATGAGGTGAAAACTATGAAAGTAGACTTACCAGCAAATCCGTTTCTAGATATATTTCATGACAGCACTGTAGAAGGTTGATTCCCTACCCTAATAGGGACAGAGAACACAAAGAGGTGAAATAGTCCCTCCTCATTGACTGTCCAAAGGATTTTTCTAGTGCCAAAAGAACAACAGACATATGCACAAAAAATCTGTTTGATGTTCCTAGAGTTCTTTTTTGAGAGGACAAATTCAGATTCACTCCAAAGACTCTCAGGAAATTTTTCAAAACCACATTACATGAAGATAAAGTTTCTTGAAATTAAATGTTGATGTCAGAAGTGGGATTTGAACTCACGCCTCCAGGGGAAACTGCAACCTAAACGCAGCGCCTTAGACCACTCTGCCATCCTGACTTTGATATGCAATTGGAACTTAACTCCTTCCATGCTAGTCAGCAGAAATGTTACCATTTCTTGTGATTAAAAACTTGTCACACCACCCCAAAAAAGTCAATAAATAACATTTTTTATATGCGTACTTTTCGTCTGCATTAATTTTTAAACCTCCATTTATTTTGTTTGGATATAAGAAATGTTAGATTTCTCACAAATGCGGTGATGCACCACATTTCTTCAGAAACTACTGTTTGGCCACACAGCAGGGCTTTGAAAGGAAGAGCCCTATTTGGGTTTTGCAATGCAGATTTTGCAGGAATACCTTGCAGATGAAATTTGCAGAGTACCAAAACAGCAGAAAACCTCCCAAAGTGACCACATTTTAGAAATTATTTTGCACAATGAGTTAATCAACACCTGCAATTACTATTGTCAGCCTATAGGTGTTTTCACTCTGATCCAGCATTGCAAGTATGCCAGTTTAGTGCCCAGCTTTTGCTTGCAGAGACAAGCAACCCATACATTTTTAAGTGGGCTCTACTCACTGGAGCAATGTCAAATATGTAGATGCTTTGTCTCACCATTAAAGTAGAAACCTCCTATATTTCAAATTAAAGATGACGGACCTGTGTGGAGCTTGTGTTTTTTGCCTTTTTGACTTTGTCCACAGCATATTTTTTAAGGACATTTGTCTCAGTAATGCCTCAGTGTTTCAAAGTCAAACAAGCTGACTATAATCATTCAGCTAGTGTCTGATAAGTGCTGTCTGTTTCAGCTATCAGGTTACCTTTTAATCCTCTTACAGCTAAGTCAATCTGAAATAAAACAAAATAGAGGAAAAATTACTAAAAAACATTCATGTGTTCAAAAGGAAAAAGTTACCGTTTCTCAAATTTTTAACATTTTGTTTTCTGTAGATAGTTAAGATTTTTAGGCCATTTGATCATGATCAGTCCATGTGCTTTGTTTAATATCTCCTTAAAATGTAAACAGTGAAGAAAAAGCATTTGGCCGAAACCCGGGATTGGACCAGGGACCTTTAGATCTTCAGTCTAACGCTCTCCCAACTGAGCTATTTCGGCCATATCTATACATTTTCTGGGGGGTTTGACACTCTGCAAATGTCAAGTGTCACACCTGGAGGTATATATTATAATTTTTCATTTGACTGTTTTTTGAAGCATGATTTCTATTTGAAACGCCTTCCATTTTGCTGTACATATTTAATAACATTCATTAACTATTTGTGAATGAGTAGAAAAAGACAGCAATTTTGCCATTGAATTTTTACATTTTCAGTTTGTCTCCATGCACCAGTATAATTCTGACCCTGTGCTTCTAGAATAGGTCATGGTCGCACATAAAACACAATTTGCATGCATAATGTTACATCAAGTTTTATTTTTTATGAGATGCAAATATTTGGAGCAAAAAAGAGACAAAAATGTAGAGAAAATATTTTATTGATTGTTAAAAGTGAGACCATTTGTCCCAAAATGTGCTGAAACATGTCAGAATGACATGGGCATTTCACATTTTTTAAACTATGATTACCTACTTGTTAAGTTTTTGTTTATTAAGTATCGTTATGGTCTATTGATGTATGAGGTGAAAACTATGAAAGTAGACTTACCAGCAAATCCGTTTCTAGATATATTTCATGACAGCACTGTAGAAGGTTGATTCCCTACCCTAATAGGGACAGAGAACACAAAGAGGTGAAATAGTCCCTCCTCATTGACTGTCCAAAGGATTTTTCTAGTGCCAAAAGAACAACAGACATATGCACAAAAAATCTGTTTGATGTTCCTAGAGTTCTTTTTTGAGAGGACAAATTCAGATTCACTCCAAAGACTCTCAGGAAATTTTTCAAAACCACATTACATGAAGATAAAGTTTCTTGAAATTAAATGTTGATGTCAGAAGTGGAATTTGAACCCACGCCTCCAGGGGAGACTGCGACCTGCACGCAGCGCCTTAGACCACTCGGCCATCCTGACTTTGATATGCAATTGGAACTTAACTCCTTCCATGCTAGTCAGCAGAAATGTTACCATTTCTTGTGATTAAAAACTTGTCACACCACCCCAAAAAAGTCAATAAATAACATTTTTTATATGCGTACTTTTCGTCTGCATTAATTTTTAAACCTCCATTTATTTTGTTTGGATATTAGAAATGTTAGATTTCTCACAAATACGGTGATGCACCACATTTCTTCAGAAACTACTGTTTGGCCACACAGCAGGGCTTTGAAAGGAAGAGCCCTATTTGGGTTTTGCAATGCAGATTTTGCAGGAATACCTTGCAGATGAAATTTGCAGAGTACCAAAACAGCAGAAAACCTCCCAAAGTGACCAAATTTTAGAAATTATTTTGCACAATGAGTTAATCAACACCTGCAATTACTATTGTCAGCCTATAGGTGTTTTCACTCTGATCCATCCAGCATTGCAAGTATGCCAGTTTAGTGCCCAGCTTTTGCTTGCAGAGACAAGCAACCCATACATTTTTAAGTTGGCTCTACTCACTGGAGCAATGTCAAATATGTAGATGCTTTGTCTCACCATTAAAGTAGAAACCTCCTATATTTCAAATTAAAGATGACGGACCTGTGTGGAGCTTGTGTTTTTTGCCTTTTTGACTTTGTCCACAGCATATTTTTTAAGGACATTTGTCTCAGTAATGCCTCAGTGTTTCAAAGTCAAACAAGCTGACTATAATCATTCAGCTAGTGTCTGATAAGTGCTGTCTGTTTCAGCTATCAGGTTACCTTTTAATCCTCTTACAGCTAAGTTAATCTGAAATAAAACAAAATAGAGGAAAAATTACTAAAAAACATTCATGTGTTCAAAAGGAAAAAGTTACCGTTTCTCAAATTTTTCACATTTTGTTTTCTGTAGATAGTTAAGATTTTTAGGCCTTTTGATCATGATCAGTCCATGTGCTTTGTTTAATATCTCCTTAAAATGTAAATGGTGAAGAAAAAGCATTTTGCTGAAACCCGGGACCTTTAGATCTTCAGTCTAACGCTCTCCCAACTGAGATATTTCGGCCATATCTATACATTTTCTGGGGGGTTTGACACTCTGCAAATGTCAAGTGTCACACCTGGAGGGATATATTATAATTTTTCATTTGACTGTTTTTTGAAGCATGATTTCTATTTGAAACGCCTTCCATTTTGCTGTACATATTTAATAACATTCATTAACTATTTGTGAATGAGTAGAAAAAGACAGCAATTTTGCCATTGAATTTTTACATTTTCAGTTTGTCTCCATGCACCAGTATAATTCTGACCCTGTGCTTCTAGAATAGGTCATGGTCGCACATAAAACACAATTTGCATGCATAATGTTACATCAAGTTTTATTTTTTATGAGATGCAAACAATTGGAGCAAAAAAGAGACAAAAATTTAGAGAAAATATTTTATTGATTGTTAAAAGTGAGACCATTTGTCCCAAAATGTGCTGAAACATGTCAGAATGACATGGGCATTTCACATTTTTTAAACTATGATTACCTACTTGTTAAGTTTTTGTTTATTAAGTATCGTTATGGTCTATTGATGTATGAGGTGAAAACTATGAAAGTAGACTTACCAGCAAATCCGTTTCTAGATATATTTCATGACAGCACTGTAGAAGGTTGATTCCCTACCCTAATAGGGACAGAGAACACAAAGAGGTGAAATAGTCCCTCCTCATTGACTGTCCAAAGGATTTTTCTAGTGCCAAAAGAACAACAGACATATGCACAAAAAATCTGTTTGATGTTCCTAGAGTGTTCTTTTTTGAGAGGACAAATTCAGATTCACTCCAAAGACTCTCAGGAAATTTTTCAAAACCACATTACTAAGTTTTGTTTGACCTCATCTAATCAATAAATGAAGATAAAGTTACTTGAAATTAAATGTTGATGTCAGAAGTGGGATCTGAACCCACTCCTCCAGGGGAGACTGCGACCTGAACGCTGCGCCTTTGACCGCTCGGCCATCCTGACTTCAATATGCAATTGGAATTTAACTCCTTCCATGCTAGTCAGCAGAAATGTTACCATTCCTTGTGATTACAAACTTGTCACACCACCCCAAAAAAGTCAATAAATAACATTTTTTATATGCGTACTTTTCGTCTGCATTAATTTTTAAACCTCCATTTATTTTGTTTGGATATAAGAAATGTTAGATTTCTCACAAATGCGGTGATGCACCACATTTCTTCAGAAACTACTGTTTGGCCACACAGCAGGGCTTTGAAAGGAAGAGCCCTATTTAGGTTTTGCAATGCAGATTTTGCAGGAATACCTTGCAGATGAAATTTGCAGAGTACCAAAACAGCAGAAAACCTCCCAAAGTGACAACATTTTAGAAATTATTTTGCACAATGAGTTAATCAACACCTGCAATTACTATTGTCAGCCTATAGGTGTTTTCACTCTGATCCATCCAGCATTGCAAGTATGCCAGTTTAGTGCCCAGCTTTTGCTTGCAGAGACAAGCAACCCATACATTTTTAAGTTGGCTCTACTCACTGGAGCAATGTCAAATATGTAGATGCTTTGTCTCACCATTAAAGTAGAAACCTCCTATATTTCAAATTAAAGATGACGGACCTGTGTGGAGCTTGTGTTTTTTGCCTTTTTGACTTTGTCCACAGCATATTTTTTAAGGACATTTGTCTCAGTAATGCCTCAGTGTTTCAAAGTCAAACAAGCTGACTATAATCATTCAGCTAGTGTCTGATAAGTGCTGTCTGTTTCAGCTATCAGGTTACCTTTTAATCCTCTTACAGCTAAGTCAATCTGAAATAAAACAAAATAGAGGAAAAATTACTAAAAAACATTCATGTGTTCAAAAGGAAAAAGTTACCGTTTCTCAAATTTTTAACATTTTGTTTTCTGTAGATAGTTAAGATTTTTAGGCCTTTTGATCATGATCAGTCCATGTGCTTTGTTTAATATCTCCTTAAAATGTAAACGGTGAAGAAAAAGCATTTTGCCGAAACGCGGGACCTTTAGATCTTCAGTCTAACGCTCTCCCAACTGAGCTATTTCGGCCATATCTATACATTTTCTGGGGGGTTTGACACTCTGCAAATGTCAAGTGTCACACCTGGAGGGATATATTATAATTTTTCATTTGACTGTTTTTTGAAGCATGATTTCTATTTGAAACGCCTTCCATTTTGCTGTACATATTTAATAACATTCATTAACTATTTGTGAATGAGTAGAAAAAGACAGCAATTTTGCCATTGAATTTTTACATTTTCAGTTTGTCTCCATGCACCAGTATAATTCTGACCCTGTGCTTCTAGAATAGGTCATGGTCGCACATAAAACACAATTTGCATGCATAATGTTACATCAAGTTTTATTTTTTATGAGATGCAAACAATTGGAGCAAAAAAGAGACAAAAATTTAGAGAAAATATTTTATTGATTGTTAAAAGTGAGACCATTTGTCCCAAAATGTGCTGAAACATGTCAGAATGACATGGGCATTTCACATTTTTTAAACTATGATTACCTACTTGTTAAGTTTTTGTTTATTAAGTATCGTTATGGTCTATTGATGTATGAGGTGAAAACTATGAAAGTAGACTTACCAGCAAATCCGTTTCTAGATATATTTCATGACAGCACTGTAGAAGGTTGATTCCCTACCCTAATAGGGACAGAGAACACAAAGAGGTGAAATAGTCCCTCCTCATTGACTGTCCAAAGGATTTTTCTAGTGCCAAAAGAACAACCGACATATGCACAAAAAATCTGTTTGATGTTCCTAGAGTTCTTTTTTGAGAGGACAAATTCAAATTCACTCGAAAGACTCTCAGGAAATTTTTCAAAACCACATTACTAAGTTTTGTTTGACCTCATCTAATCAATAAATGAAGATAAAGTTTCTTGAAATTAAATGTTGATGTCAGAAGTGGGATCTGAACCCACGCCTCCAGGGGAGACTGCGACCTGAACGCTGCGCCTTAGACCGCTCGGCCATCCTGACTTCGATATGCAATTGGAACTTAACTCCTTCCATGCTAGTCAGCAGAAATGTTACCATTCCTTGTGATTACAAACTTGTCACACCACCCCAAAAAAGTCAATAAATAACATTTTTTATATGCGTACTTTTCGTCTGCATTAATTTTTAAACCTCCATTTATTTTGTTTGGATATTAGAAATGTTAGATTTCTCACAAATACGGTGATGCACCACATTTCTTCAGAAACTACTGTTTGGCCACACAGCAGGGCTTTGAAAGGAAGAGCCCTATTTGGGTTTTGCAATGCAGATTTTGCAGGAATACCTTGCAGATGAAATTTGCAGAGTACCAAAACAGCAGAAAACCTCCCAAAGTGACCACATTTTAGAAATTATTTTGCACAATGAGTTAATCAACACCTGCAATTACTATTGTCAGCCTATAGGTGTTTTCACTCTGAACCATCCAGCATTGCAAGTATGCCAGTTTAGTGCCCAGCTTTTGCTTGCAGAGACAAGCAACCCATACATTTTTAAGTGGGCTCTACTCACTGGAGCAATGTCAAATATGTAGATGCTTTGTCTCACCATTAAAGTAGAAACCTCCTATATTTCAAATTAAAGATGACGGACCTGTGTGGAGCTTGTGTTTTTTTGCCTTTTTGACTTTGTCCACAGCATATTTTTTAAGGACATTTGTCTCAGTAATGCCTCAGTGTTTCAAAGTCAAACAAGCTGACTATAATCATTCAGCTAGTGTCTGATAAGTGCTGTCTGTTTCAGCTATCAGGTTACCTTTTAATCCTCTTACAGCTAAGTCAATCTGAAATAAAACAAAATAGAGGAAAAATTACTAAAAAACATTCATGTGTTCAAAAGGAAAAAGTTACCGTTTCTCAAATTTTTAACATTTTGTTTTCTGTAGATAGTTAAGATTTTTAGGCCTTTTGATCATGATCAGTCCATGTGCTTTGTTTAATATCTCCTTAAAATGTAAATGGTGAAGAAAAAGCATTTTGCCGAAACACGGGACCTTTAGATCTTCAGTCTAACGCTCTCCCAACTGAGATATTTCGGCCATATCTATACATTTTCTCGGGGGTTTGACACTCTGCAAATGTCAAGTGTCACACCTGGAGGGATATATTATAATTTTTCATTTGACTGTTTTTTGAAGCATGATTTCTATTTGAAACGCCTTCCATTTTGCTGTACATATTTAATAACATTCATTAACTATTTGTGAATGAGTAGAAAGAGACAGCAATTTTGCCATTGAATTTTTACATTTTCAGTTTGTCTCCATGCACCAGTATAATTCTGACCCTGTGCTTCTAGAATAGGTCATGGTCGCACATAAAACACAATTTGCATGCATAATGTTACATCAAGTTTTATTTTTTATGAGATGCAAACAATTGGAGCAAAAAAGAGACAAAAATTTAGAGAAAATATTTTATTGATTGTTAAAAGTGAGACCATTTGTCCCAAAATGTGCTGAAACATGTCAGAATGACATGGGCATTTCACATTTTTTAAACTATGATTACCTACTTGTTAAGTTTTTGTTTATTAAGTATCGTTATGGTCTATTGATGTATGAGGTGAAAACTATGAAAGTAGACTTACCAGCAAATCCGTTTCTAGATATATTTCATGACAGCACTGTAGAAGGTTGATTCCCTACCCTAATAGGGACAGAGAACACAAAGAGGTGAAATAGTCCCTCCTCATTGACTGTCCAAAGGATTTTTCTAGTGCCAAAAGAACAACAGACATATGCACAAAAAATCTGTTTGATGTTCCTAGAGTTCTTTTTTGAGAGGACAAATTCAGATTCACTCCAAAGACTCTCAGGAAATTTTTCAAAACCACATTACATGAAGATAAAGTTTCTTGAAATTAAATGTTGATGTCAGAAGTGGGATTTGAAACCACGCCTCCAGGGGAGACTGCGACCTGAACGCAGCGCCTTAGACCGCTCGGCCATCTTGACTTCGATATGCAATTGGAAATTAACTCCTTCCATGCTAGTCAGCAGAAATGTTACCATTTCTTGTGATTAAAAACTTGTCACACCACCCCAAAAAAGTCAATAAATAACATTTTTTATATGCGTACTTTTCGTCTGCATTAATTTTTAAACCTCCATTTATTTTGTTTGGATATTAGAAATGTTAGATTTCTCACAAATGCGGTGATGCACCACATTTCTTCAGAAACTACTGTTTGGCCACACAGCAGGGCTTTGAAAGGAAGAGCCCTATTTGGGTTTTGCAATGCAGATTTTGCAGGAATACCTTGCAGATGAAATTTGCAGAGTACCAAAACAGCAGAAAACCTCCCAAAGTGACCACATTTTAGAAATTATTTTGCACAATGAGTTAATCAACACCTGCAATTACTATTGTCAGCCTATATGTGTTTTCACTCTGAACCATCCAGCATTGCAAGTATGCCAGTTTAGTGCCCAGCTTTTGCTTGCAGAGACAAGCAACCCATACATTTTTAAGTGGGCTCTACTCACTGGAGCAATGTCAAATATGTAGATGCTTTGTCTCACCATTAAAGTAGAAACCTCCTATATTTCAAATTAAAGATGACGGACCTGTGTGGAGCTTGTGTTTTTTTGCCTTTTTGACTTTGTCCACAGCATATTTTTTAAGGACATTTGTCTCAGTAATGCCTCAGTGTTTCAAAGTCAAACAAGCTGACTATAATCATTCAGCTAGTGTCTGATAAGTGCTGTCTGTTTCAGCTATCAGGTTACCTTTTAATCCTCTTACAGCTAAGTCAATCTGAAATAAAACAAAATAGAGGAAAAATTACTAAAAAACATTCATGTTTTCAAAAGGTAAAAGTTACCGTTTCTCAAATTTTTAACATTTTGTTTTCTGTAGGTAGTTAAGATTTTTAGGCCTTTTGATCATGATCAGTCCATGTGCTTTGTTTAATATCTCCTTAAAATGTAAATGGTGAAGAAAAAGCATTTTGCCGAAACCCGGGACCTTTAGATCGTCAGTCTAACGCTCTCCCAACTGAGCTATTTCGGCCATATCTATACATTTTCTGGGGGGTTTGACACTCTGCAAATGTCAAGTGTCACACCTGGAGGGATATATTATAATTTTTCATTTGACTGTTTTTTGAAGCATGATTTCTATTTGAAACGCCTTCCATTTTGCTGTACATATTTAATAACATTCATTAACTATTTGTGAATGAGTAGAAAAAGACAGCAATTTTGCCATTGAATTTTTACATTTTCAGTTTGTCTCCATGCACCAGTATAATTCTGACCCTGTGCTTCTAGAATAGGTCATGGTCGCACATAAAACACAATTTGCATGCATAATGTTACATCAAGTTTTATTTTTTATGAGATGCAAACAATTGGAGCAAAAAAGAGACAAAAATTTAGAGAAAATATTTTATTGATTGTTAAAAGTGAGACCATTTGTCCCAAAATGTGCTGAAACATGTCAGAATGACATGGGCATTTCACATTTTTTAAACTATGATTACCTACTTGTTAAGTTTTTGTTTATTAAGTATCGTTATGGTCTATTGATGTATGAGGTGAAAACTATGAAAGTAGACTTACCAGCAAATCCGTTTCTAGATATATTTCATGACAGCACTGTAGAAGGTTGATTCCCTACCCTAATAGGGACAGAGAACACAAAGAGGTGAAATAGTCCCTCCTCATTGACTGTCCAAAGGATTTTTCTAGTGCCAAAAGAACAACAGACATATGCACAAAAAATCTGTTTGATGTTCCTAGAGTTCTTTTTTGAGAGGACAAATTCAGATTCACTCCAAAGACTCTCAGGAAATTTTTCAAAACCACATTACATGAAGATAAAGTTTATTGAAATTAAATGTTGATGTCAGAAGTGGGATTTGAACCCACGCCTCTAGGGGAGACTACGACCTTAACGCAGCGCCTTAGACCACTCGGCCATCCTGACTTCGATATGCAATTGGAACTTAACTCCTTCCATGCTAGTCAGCAGAAATGTTACCATTCCTTGTGATTAAAAGCTTGTCACACCACCCCAAAAAAGTAAATAAATAACATTTTTTATATGCGTACTTTTCGTCTGCATTAATTTTTAAACCTCCATTTATTTTGTTTGGATATTAGAAATGTTAGATTTCTCACAAATGCGGTGATGCACCACATTTCTTCAGAAACTACTGTTTGGCCACACAGCAGGGCTTTGAAAGGAAGAGCCCTATTTGGGTTTTGCAATGCAGATTTTGCAGGAATACCTTGCAGATGAAATTTGCAGAGTACCAAAACAGCAGAAAACCTCCCAAAGTGACCACATTTTAGAAATTATTTTGCACAATGAGTTAATCAACACCTGCAATTACTATTGTCAGCCTATAGGTGTTTTCACTCTGAACCATCCAGCATTGCAAGTATGCCAGTTTAGTGCCCAGCTTTTGCTTGCAGAGACAAGCAACCCATACATTTTTAAGTGGGCTCTACTCACTGGAGCAATGTCAAATATGTAGATGCTTTGTCTCACCATTAAAGTAGAAACCTCCTATATTTCAAATTAAAGATGACGGACCTGTGTGGAGCTTGTGTTTTTTGCCTTTTTGACTTTGTCCACAGCATATTTTTTAAGGACATTTGTCTCAGTAATGCCTCAGTGTTTCAAAGTCAAACAAGCTGACTATAATCATTCAGCTAGTGTCTGATAAGTGCTGTCTGTTTCAGCTATCAGGTTACCTTTTAATCCTCTTACAGCTAAGTTAATCTGAAATAAAACAAAATAGAGGAAAAATTACTAAAAAACATTCATGTGTTCAAAAGGAAAAAGTTACCGTTTCTCAAATTTTTAACATTTTGTTTTCTGTAGATAGTTAAGATTTTTAGGCCTTTTGATCATGATCAGTCCATGTGCTTTGTTTAATATCTCCTTAAAATGTAAATGGTGAAGAAAAAGCATTTTGCCGAAACCCGGGACCTTTAGATCTTCAGTCTAACGCTCTCCCAACTGAGCTATTTCAGCCATATCTATACATTTTCTGGGGGGTTTGACACTCTGCAAATGTCAAGTGTCACACCTGGAGGGATATATTATAATTTTTCATTTGACTGTTTTTTGAAGCATGATTTCTATTTGAAACGCCTTCCATTTTGCTGTACATATTTAATAACATTCATTAACTATTTGTGAATGAGTAGAAAAAGACAGCAATTTTGCCATTGAATTTTTACATTTTCAGTTTGTCTCCATGCACCAGTATAATTCTGACCCTGTGCTTCTAGAATAGGTCATGGTCGCACATAAAACACAATTTGCATGCATAATGTTACATCAAGTTTTATTTTTTATGAGATGCAAACAATTGGAGCAAAAAAGAGACAAAAATTTAGAGAAAATATTTTATTGATTGTTAAAAGTGAGACCATTTGTCCCAAAATGTGCTGAAACATGTCAGAATGACATGGGCATTTCACATTTTTTAAACTATGATTACCTACTTGTTAAGTTTTTGTTTATTAAGTATCGTTATGGTCTATTGATGTATGAGGTGAAAACTATGAAAGTAGACTTACCAGCAAATCCGTTTCTAGATATATTTCATGACAGCACTGTAGAAGGTTGATTCCCTACCCTAATAGGGACAGAGAACACAAAGAGGTGAAATAGTCCCTCCTCATTGACTGTCCAAAGGATTTTTCTAGTGCCAAAAGAACAACAGACATATGCACAAAAAATCTGTTTGATGTTCCTAGAGTGTTCTTTTTTGAAAGGACAAATTCAGATTCACTCCAAAGACTCTCAGGAAATTTTTCAAAACCACATTACATGAAGATAAAGTTTCTTGAAATTAAGTGTTGATGTCAGAAGTGGTATTTGAACCCACGCCTCCAGGGGAGACTGCGACCTGAACGCAGCGCCTTAGACCACTCGGCCATCCTGACTTTGATATGCAATTGGAACTTAACTCCTTCCATGCTAGTCAGCAGAAATGTTACCATTCCTTGTGATTAAAAACTTGTCACACCACCCCAAAAAAGTCAATAAATAACATTTTTTATATGCGTACTTTTCATCTGCATTAATTTTTAAACCTCCATTTATTTTGTTTGGATATTAGAAATGTTAGATTTCTCACAAATGCGGTGATGCACCACATTTCTTCAGAAACTACTGTTTGGCCACACAGCAGGGCTTTGAAAGGAAGAGCCCTATTTGGGTTTTGCAATGCAGATTTTGCAGGAATACCTTGCAGATGAAATTTGCAGAGTACCAAAACAGCAGAAAACCTCCCAAAGTGACCACATTTTAGAAATTATTTTGCACAATGAGTTAATCAACACCTGCAATTACTATTGTCAGCCTATAGGTGTTTTCACTCTGAACCATCCAGCATTGCAAGTATGCCAGTTTAGTGCCCAGCTTTTGCTTGCAGAGACAAGCAACCCATACATTTTTAAGTGGGCTCTACTCACTGGAGCAATGTCAAATATGTAGATGCTTTGTCTCACCATTAAAGTAGAAACCTCCTATATTTCAAATTAAAGATGACGGACCTGTGTGGAGCTTGTGTTTTTTTGCCTTTTTGACTTTGTCCACAGCATATTTTTTAAGGACATTTGTCTCAGTAATGCCTCAGTGTTTCAAAGTCAAACAAGCTGACTATAATCATTCAGCTAGTGTCTGATAAGTGCTGTCTGTTTCAGCTATCAGGTTACCTTTTAATCCTCTTACAGCTAAGTCAATCTGAAATAAAACAAAATAGAGGAAAAATTACTAAAAAACATTCAAGTGTTCAAAAGGAAAAAGTTACCGTTTCTCAAATTTTTAACATTTTGTTTTCTGTAGATAGTTAAGATTTTTAGGCCTTTTGATCATGATCAGTCCATGTGCTTTGTTTAATATCTCCTTAAAATGTAAACGGTGAAGAAAAAGCATTTTGCCGAAAACCGGGACCTTTAGATCTTCAGTCTAACGCTCTCCCAACTGAGCTATTTCGGCCATATCTATACATTTTCTGGGGGGTTTGACGCTCTGCAAATGTCAAGTGTCACACCTGGAGGGATATATTATAATTTTTCATTTGACTGTTTTTTGAAGCATGATTTCTATTTGAAACGCCTTCCATTTTGCTGTACATATTTAATAACATTCATTGACTATTTGTGAATGAGTAGAAAAAGACAGCAATTTTGCCATTGAATTTTTACATTTTCAGTTTGTCTCCATGCACCAGTATAATTCTGACCCTGTGCTTCTAGAATAGGTCATGGTCGCACATAAAACACAATTTGCATGCATAATGTTACATCAAGTTTTATTTTTTATGAGATGCAAACAATTGGAGCAAAAAAGAGACAAAAATTTAGAGAAAATATTTTATTGATTGTTAAAAGTGAGACCATTTGTCCCAAAATGTGCTGAAACATGTCAGAATGACATGGGCATTTCACATTTTTTAAACTATGATTACCTACTTGTTAAGTTTTTGTTTATTAAGCATCGTTATGGTCTATTGATGTATGATGTGAAAACTATGAAAGTAGACTTACCAGCAAATCCGTTTCTAGATATATTTCATGACAGCACTGTAGAAGGTTGATTCCCTACCCTAATAGGGACAGAGAACACAAAGAGGTGAAATAGTCCCTACTCATTGACTGTCCAAAGGATTTTTCTAGTGCCAATAGAACAACAGACATATGCACAAAAAATCTGTTTGATGTTCCTAGAGTTCTTTTTTGAGAGGACAAATTCAGATTCACTCCAAAGACTCTCAGGAAATTTCTCAAAACCACATTACATGAAGATAAAGTTTCTTGAAATTAAATGTTGATGTCAGAAGTGGGATTTGAACCCACGCCTCCAGGGGAGACTGCGACCTTAACGCAGCGCCTTAGACCACTCGGCCATCCTGACTTCGATATGCAATTGGAACTTAACTCCTTCCATGCTAGTCAGCAGAAATGTTACCATTCCTTGTGATTAAAAACTTGTCACACCACCCCAAAAAAGTAAATAAATAACATTTTTTATATGCGTACTTTTCGTCTGCATTAATTTTTAAACCTCCATTTATTTTGTTTGGATATTAGAAATGTTAGATTTCTCACAAATGCGGTGATGCACCACATTTCTTCAGAAACTACTGTTTGGCCACACAGCAGGGCTTTGAAAGGAAGAGCCCTATTTGGGTTTTGCAATGCAGATTTTGCAGGAATACCTTGCAGATGAAATTTGCAGAGTACCAAAACAGCAGAAAACCTCCCAAAGTGACCACATTTTAGAAATTATTTTGCACAATGAGTTAATCAACACCTGCAATTACTATTGTCAGCCTATAGGTGTTTTCACTCTGAACCATCCAGCATTGCAAGTATGCCAGTTTAGTGCCCAGCTTTTGCTTGCAGAGACAAGCAACCCATACATTTTTAAGTGGGCTCTACTCACTGTAGCAATGTCAAATATGTAGATGCTTTGTCTCACCATTAAAGTAGAAACCTCCTATATTTCAAATTAAAGATGACGGACCTGTGTGGAGCTTGTGTTTTTTGCCTTTTTGACTTTGTCCACAGCATATTTTTTAAGGACATTTGTCTCAGTAATGCCTCAGTGTTTCAAAGTCAAACAAGCTGACTATAATCATTCAGCTAGTGTCTGATAAGTGCTGTCTGTTTCAGCTATCAGGTTACCTTTTAATCCTCTTACAGCTAAGTTAATCTGAAATAAAACAAAATAGAGGAAAAATTACTAAAAAACATTCATGTGTTCAAAAGGAAAAAGTTACCGTTTCTCAAATTTTTAACATTTTGTTTTCTGTAGATAGTTAAGATTTTTAGGCCTTTTGATCATGATCAGTCCATGTGCTTTGTTTAATATCTCCTTAAAATGTAAATGGTGAAGAAAAAGCATTTTGCCGAAACCCGGGACCTTTAGATCTTCAGTCTAACGCTCTCCCAACTGAGCTATTTCGGCCATATCTATACATTTTCTGGGGGGTTTGACACTCTGCAAATGTCAAGTGTCACACCTGGAGGGATATATTATAATTTTTCATTTGACTGTTTTTTGAAGCATGATTTCTATTTGAAACGCCTTCCATTTTGCTGTACATATTTAATAACATTCATTAACTATTTGTGAATGAGTAGAAAAAGACAGCAATTTTGCCATTGAATTTTTACATTTTCAGTTTGTCTCCATGCACCAGTATAATTCTGACCCTGTGCTTCTAGAATAGGTCATGGTCGCACATAAAACACAATTTGCATGCATAATGTTACATCAAGTTTTATTTTTTATGAGATGCAAACAATTGGAGCAAAAAAGAGACAAAAATTTAGAGAAAATATTTTATTGATTGTTAAAAGTGAGACCATTTGTCCCAAAATGTGCTGAAACATGTCAGAATGACATGGGCATTTCACATTTTTTAAACTATGATTACCTACTTGTTAAGTTTTTGTTTATTAAGTATCGTTATGGTCTATTGATGTATGAGGTGAAAACTATGAAAGTAGACTTACCAGCAAATCCGTTTCTAGATATATTTCATGACAGCACTGTAGAAGGTTGATTCCCTACCCTAATAGGGACAGAGAACACAAAGAGGTGAAATAGTCCCTCCTCATTGACTGTCCAAAGGATTTTTCTAGTGCCAAAAGAACAACAGACATATGCACAAAAAATCTGTTTGATGTTCCTAGAGTGTTCTTTTTTGAGAGGACAAATTCAGATTCACTCCAAAGACTCTCAGGAAATTTTTCAAAACCACATTACTAAGTTTTGTTTGACCTCATCTAATCAATAAATGAAGACAAAGTTACTTGAAATTAAATGTTGATGTCAGAAGTGGGATCTGAACCCACGCCTCCAGGGGAGACTGCGACCTGAACGCTGCGCCTTTGACCGCTCGGCCATCCTGACTTCGATATGCAGTTGGAATTTAACTCCTTCCATGCTAGTCAGCAGAAATGTTACCATTCCTTGTGATTACAAACTTGTCACACCACCCCAAAAAAGTCAATAAATAACATTTTTTATATGCGTACTTTTCGTCTGCATTAATTTTTAAACCTCCATTTATTTTGTTTGGATATTAGAAATGTTAGATTTCTCACAAATGCGGTGATGCACCACATTTCTTCAGAAACTACTGTTTGGCCACACAGCAGGGATTTGAAAGGAAGAGCCCTATTTGGGTTTTGCAATGCAGATTTTGCAGGAATACCTTGCAGATGAAATTTGCAGCGTACCAAAACAGCAGAAAACCTCCCAAAGTGACCACATTTTAGAAATTATTTTGCACAATGAGTTAATCAACACCTGCAATTACTATTGTCAGCCTATAGGTGTTTTCACTCTGAACCATCCAGCATTGCAAGTATGCCAGTTTAGTGCCCAGCTTTTGCTTGCAGAGACAAGCAACCCATACATTTTTAAGTGGGCTCTACTCACTGGAGCAATGTCAAATATGTAGATGCTTTGTCTCACCATTAAAGTAGAAACCTCCTATATTTCAAATTAAAGATGACGGACCTGTGTGGAGCTTGTGTTTTTTTGCCTTTTTGACTTTGTCCACAGCATATTTTTTAAGGACATTTGTCTCAGTAATGCCTCAGTGTTTCAAAGTCAAACAAGCTGACTATAATCATTCAGCTAGTGTCTGATAAGTGCTGTCTGTTTCAGCTATCAGGTTACCTTTTAATCCTCTTACAGCTAAGTCAATCTGAAATAAAACAAAATAGAGGAAAAATTACTAAAAAACATTCATGTGTACAAAAGGAAAAAGTTACCGTTTCTCAAATTTTTAACATTTTGTTTTCTGTAGATAGTTAAGATTTTCAGGCCTTTTGATCATGATCAGTCCATGTGCTTTGTTTAATATCTCCTTAAAATGTAAACGGTGAAGAAAAAGCATTTGGCCGAAACCCGGGACCTTTAGATCTTCAGTCTAACGCTCTCCCAACTGAGCTATTTCGGCCATATCTATACATTTTCTGGGGGGTTTGACACTCTGCAAATGTCAAGTGTCACACCTGGAGGGATATATTATAATTTTTCATTTGACTGTTTTTTGAAGCATGATTTCTATTTGAAACGCCTTCCATTTTGCTGTACATATTTAATAACATTCATTAACTATTTGTGAATGAGTAGAAAAAGACAGCAATTTTGCCATTGAATTTTTACATTTTCAGTTTGTCTCCATGCACCAGTATAATTCTGACCCTGTGCTTCTAGAATAGGTCATGGTCGCACATAAAACACAATTTGCATGCATAATGTTACATCAAGTTTTATTTTTTATGAGATGCAAACAATTGGAGCAAAAAAGAGACAAAAATTTAGAGAAAATATTTTATTGATTGTTAAAAGTGAGACCATTTGTCCCAAAATGTGCTGAAACATGTCAGAATGACATGGGCATTTCACATTTTTTAAACTATGATTACCTACTTGTTAAGTTTTTGTTTATTAAGTATCGTTATGGTCTATTGATGTATGAGGTGAAAACTATGAAAGTAGACTTACCAGCAAATCCGTTTCTAGATATATTTCATGACAGCACTGTAGAAGGTTGATTCCCTACCCTAATAGGGACAGAGAACACAAAGAGGTGAAATAGTCCCTCCTCATTGACTGTCCAAAGGATTTTTCTAGTGCCAAAAGAACAACAGACATATGCACAAAAAATCTGTTTGATGTTCCTAGAGTTCTTTTTTGAGAGGACAAATTCAGATTCACTCCAAAGACTCTCAGGAAATTTTTCAAAACCACATTACATGAAGAAAAAGTTTCTTGAAATTAAATGTTGATGTCAGAAGTGGGATTTGAACCCACGCCTCCAGGGGAGACTGCGACCTGAACGCAAAGTCAATAAATAACATTTTTTATATGCGTACTTTTCATCTGCATTAATTTTTAAACCTCCATTTATTTTGTTTGGATATTAGAAATGTTAGATTTCTCACAAATGCGGTGATGCACCACATTTCTTCAGAAACTACTGTTTGGCCACACAGCAGGGCTTTGAAAGGAAGAGCCCTATTTGGGTTTTGCAATGCAGATTTTGCAGGAATACCTTGCAGATGAAATTTGCAGAGTACCAAAACAGCAGAAAACCTCCCAAAGTGACCACATTTTAGAAATTATTTTGCACAATGAGTTAATCAACACCTGCAATTACTATTGTCAGCCTATAGGTGTTTTCACTCTGAACCATCCAGCATTGCAAGTATGCCAGTTTAGTGCCCAGCTTTTGCTTGCAGAGACAAGCAACCCATACATTTTTAAGTGGGCTCTACTCACTGGAGCAATGTCAAATATGTAGATGCTTTGTCTCACCATTAAAGTAGAAACCTCCTATATTTCAAATTAAAGATGACGGACCTGTGTGGAGCTTGTGTTTTTTTGCCTTTTTGACTTTGTCCACAGCATATTTTTTAAGGACATTTGTCTCAGTAATGCCTCAGTGTTTCAAAGTCAAACAAGCTGACTATAATCATTCAGCTAGTGTCTGATAAGTGCTGTCTGTTTCAGCTATCAGGTTACCTTTTAATCCTCTTACAGCTAAGTCAATCTGAAATAAAACAAAATAGAGGAAAAATTACTAAAAAACATTCATGTGTTCAAAAGGAAAAAGTTACCGTTTCTCAAATTTTTAACATTTTGTTTTCTGTAGATAGTTAAGATTTTTAGGCCTTTTGATCATGATCAGTCCATGTGCTTTGTTTAATATCTCCTTAAAATGTAAATGGTGAAGAAAAAGCATTTTGCCGAAACCCGGGACCTTTAGATCTTCAGTCTAACGCTCTCCCAACTGAGCTATTTCGGCCATATCTATACATTTTCTGGGGGGTTTGACACTCTGCAAATGTCAAGTGTCACACCTGGAGGGATATATTATAATTTTTCATTTGACTGTTTTTTGAAGCATGATTTCTATTTGAAACGCCTTCCATTTTGCTGTACATATTTAATAACATTCATTAACTATTTGTGAATGAGTAGAAAAAGACAGCAATTTTGCCATTGAATTTTTACATTTTCAGTTTGTCTCCATGCACCAGTATAATTCTGACCCTGTGCTTCTAGAATAGGTCATGGTCGCACATAAAACACAATTTGCATGCATAATGTTACATCAAGTTTTATTTTTTATGAGATGCAAACAATTGGAGCAAAAAAGAGACAAAAATTTAGAGAAAATATTTTATTGATTGTTAAAAGTGAGACCATTTGTCCCAAAATGTGCTGAAACATGTCAGAATGACATGGGCATTTCACATTTTTTAAACTATGATTACCTACTTGTTAAGTTTTTGTTTATTAAGTATCGTTATGGTCTATTGATGTATGAGGTGAAAACTATGAAAGTAGACTTACCAGCAAATCCGTTTCTAGATATATTTCATGACAGCACTGTAGAAGGTTGATTCCCTACCCTAATAGGGACAGAGAACACAAAGAGGTGAAATAGTCCCTCCTCATTGACTGTCCAAAGGATTTTTCTAGTGCCAAAAGAACAACAGACATATGCACAAAAAATCTGTTTGATGTTCCTAGAGTGTTCTTTTTTGAGAGGACAAATTCAGATTCACTCCAAAGACTCTCAGGAAATTTTTCAAAACCACATTACTAAGTTTTGTTTGACCTCATCTAATCAATAAATGAAGACAAAGTTACTTGAAATTAAATGTTGATGTCAGAAGTGGGATCTGAACCCACGCCTCCAGGGGAGACTGCGACCTGAACGCTGCGCCTTTGACCGCTCGGCCATCCTGACTTCGATATGCAATTGGAATTTAACTCCTTCCATGCTAGTCAGCAGAAATGTTACCATTCCTTGTGATTACAAACTTGTCACACCACCCCAAAAAAGTCAATAAATAACATTTTTTATATGCGTACTTTTCGTCTGCATTAATTTTTAAACCTCCATTTATTTTGTTTGGATATTAGAAATGTTAGATTTCTCACAAATGCGGTGATGCACCACATTTCTTCAGAAACTACTGTTTGGCCACACAGCAGGGATTTGAAAGGAAGAGCCCTATTTGGGTTTTGCAATGCAGATTTTGCAGGAATACCTTGCAGATGAAATTTGCAGCGTACCAAAACAGCAGAAAACCTCCCAAAGTGACCACATTTTAGAAATTATTTTGCACAATGAGTTAATCAACACCTGCAATTACTATTGTCAGCCTATAGGTGTTTTCACTCTGAACCATCCAGCATTGCAAGTATGCCAGTTTAGTGCCCAGCTTTTGCTTGCAGAGACAAGCAACCCATACATTTTTAAGTGGGCTCTACTCACTGGAGCAATGTCAAATATGTAGATGCTTTGTCTCACCATTAAAGTAGAAACCTCCTATATTTCAAATTAAAGATGACGGACCTGTGTGGAGCTTGTGTTTTTTTGCCTTTTTGACTTTGTCCACAGCATATTTTTTAAGGACATTTGTCTCAGTAATGCCTCAGTGTTTCAAAGTCAAACAAGCTGACTATAATCATTCAGCTAGTGTCTGATAAGTGCTGTCTGTTTCAGCTATCAGGTTACCTTTTAATCCTCTTACAGCTAAGTCAATCTGAAATAAAACAAAATAGAGGAAAAATTACTAAAAAACATTCATGTGTACAAAAGGAAAAAGTTACCGTTTCTCAAATTTTTAACATTTTGTTTTCTGTAGATAGTTAAGATTTTCAGGCCTTTTGATCATGATCAGTCCATGTGCTTTGTTTAATATCTCCTTAAAATGTAAACGGTGAAGAAAAAGCATTTGGCCGAAACCCGGGACCTTTAGATCTTCAGTCTAACGCTCTCCCAACTGAGCTATTTCGGCCATATCTATACATTTTCTGGGGGGTTTGACACTCTGCAAATGTCAAGTGTCACACCTGGAGGGATATATTATAATTTTTCATTTGACTGTTTTTTGAAGCATGATTTCTATTTGAAACGCCTTCCATTTTGCTGTACATATTTAATAACATTCATTAACTATTTGTGAATGAGTAGAAAAAGACAGCAATTTTGCCATTGAATTTTTACATTTTCAGTTTGTCTCCATGCACCAGTATAATTCTGACCCTGTGCTTCTAGAATAGGTCATGGTCGCACATAAAACACAATTTGCATGCATAATGTTACATCAAGTTTTATTTTTTATGAGATGCAAACAATTGGAGCAAAAAAGAGACAAAAATTTAGAGAAAATATTTTATTGATTGTTAAAAGTGAGACCATTTGTCCCAAAATGTGCTGAAACATGTCAGAATGACATGGGCATTTCACATTTTTTAAACTATGATTACCTACTTGTTAAGTTTTTGTTTATTAAGTATCGTTATGGTCTATTGATGTATGAGGTGAAAACTATGAAAGTAGACTTACCAGCAAATCCGTTTCTAGATATATTTCATGACAGCACTGTAGAAGGTTGATTCCCTACCCTAATAGGGACAGAGAACACAAAGAGGTGAAATAGTCCCTCCTCATTGACTGTCCAAAGGATTTTTCTAGTGCCAAAAGAACAACAGACATATGCACAAAAAATCTGTTTGATGTTCCTAGAGTTCTTTTTTGAGAGGACAAATTCAGATTCACTCCAAAGACTCTCAGGAAATTTTTCAAAACCACATTACATGAAGAAAAAGTTTCTTGAAATTAAATGTTGATGTCAGAAGTGGGATTTGAACCCACGCCTCCAGGGGAGACTGCGACCTGAACGCAAAGTCAATAAATAACATTTTTTATATGCGTACTTTTCATCTGCATTAATTTTTAAACCTCCATTTATTTTGTTTGGATATTAGAAATGTTAGATTTCTCACAAATGCGGTGATGCACCACATTTCTTCAGAAACTACTGTTTGGCCACACAGCAGGGCTTTGAAAGGAAGAGCCCTATTTGGGTTTTGCAATGCAGATTTTGCAGGAATACCTTGCAGATGAAATTTGCAGAGTACCAAAACAGCAGAAAACCTCCCAAAGTGACCACATTTTAGAAATTATTTTGCACAATGAGTTAATCAACACCTGCAATTACTATTGTCAGCCTATAGGTGTTTTCACTCTGAACCATCCAGCATTGCAAGTATGCCAGTTTAGTGCCCAGCTTTTGCTTGCAGAGACAAGCAACCCATACATTTTTAAGTGGGCTCTACTCACTGGAGCAATGTCAAATATGTAGATGCTTTGTCTCACCATTAAAGTAGAAACCTCCTATATTTCAAATTAAAGATGACGGACCTGTGTGGAGCTTGTGTTTTTTTGCCTTTTTGACTTTGTCCACAGCATATTTTTTAAGGACATTTGTCTCAGTAATGCCTCAGTGTTTCAAAGTCAAACAAGCTGACTATAATCATTCAGCTAGTGTCTGATAAGTGCTGTCTGTTTCAGCTATCAGGTTACCTTTTAATCCTCTTACAGCTAAGTCAATCTGAAATAAAACAAAATAGAGGAAAAATTACTAAAAAACATTCATGTGTTCAAAAGGAAAAAGTTACCGTTTCTCAAATTTTTAACATTTTGTTTTCTGTAGATAGTTAAGATTTTTAGGCCTTTTGATCATGATCAGTCCATGTGCTTTGTTTAATATCTCCTTAAAATGTAAATGGTGAAGAAAAAGCATTTTGCCGAAACACGGGACCTTTAGATCTTCAGTCTAACGCTCTCCCAACTGAGATATTTCGGCCATATCTATACATTTTCTCGGGGGTTTGACACTCTGCAAATGTCAAGTGTCACACCTGGAGGGATATATTATAATTTTTCATTTGACTGTTTTTTGAAGCATGATTTCTATTTGAAACGCCTTCCATTTTGCTGTACATATTTAATAACATTCATTAACTATTTGTGAATGAGCAGAAAGAGACAACAATTTTGCCATTGAATTTTTACATTTTCAGTTTGTCTCCATGCACCAGTATAATTCTGACCCTGTGCTTCTAGAATAGGTCATGGTCGCACATAAAACACAATTTGCATGCATAATGTTACATCAAGTTTTATTTTTTATGAGATGCAAACAATTGGAGCAAAAAAGAGACAAAAATTTAGAGAAAATATTTTATTGATTGTTAAAAGTGAGACCATTTGTCCCAAAATGTGCTGAAACATGTCAGAATGACATGGGCATTTCACATTTTTTAAACTATGATTACCTACTTGTTAAGTTTTTGTTTATTAAGTATCGTTATGGTCTATTGATGTATGAGGTGAAAACTATGAAAGTAGACTTACCAGCAAATCCGTTTCTAGATATATTTCATGACAGCACTGTAGAAGGTTGATTCCCTACCCTAATAGGGACAGAGAACACAAAGAGGTGAAATAGTCCCTCCTCATTGACTGTCCAAAGGATTTTTCTAGTGCCAAAAGAACAACAGACATATGCACAAAAAATCTGTTTGATGTTCCTAGAGTTCTTTTTTGAGAGGACAAATTCAGATTCACTCCAAAGACTCTCAGGAAATTTTTCAAAACCACATTACATGAAGAAAAAGTTTCTTGAAATTAAATGTTGATGTCAGAAGTGGGATTTGAACCCACGCCTCCAGGGGAGACTGCGACCTGAACGCAAAGTCAATAAATAACATTTTTTATATGCGTACTTTTCATCTGCATTAATTTTTAAACCTCCATTTATTTTGTTTGGATATTAGAAATGTTAGATTTCTCACAAATGCGGTGATGCACCACATTTCTTCAGAAACTACTGTTTGGCCACACAGCAGGGCTTTGAAAGGAAGAGCCCTATTTGGGTTTTGCAATGCAGATTTTGCAGGAATACCTTGCAGATGAAATTTGCAGAGTACCAAAACAGCAGAAAACCTCCCAAAGTGACCACATTTTAGAAATTATTTTGCACAATGAGTTAATCAACACCTGCAATTACTATTGTCAGCCTATAGGTGTTTTCACTCTGAACCATCCAGCATTGCAAGTATGCCAGTTTAGTGCCCAGCTTTTGCTTGCAGAGACAAGCAACCCATACATTTTTAAGTGGGCTCTACTCACTGGAGCAATGTCAAATATGTAGATGCTTTGTCTCACCATTAAAGTAGAAACCTCCTATATTTCAAATTAAAGATGACGGACCTGTGTGGAGCTTGTGTTTTTTTGCCTTTTTGACTTTGTCCACAGCATATTTTTTAAGGACATTTGTCTCAGTAATGCCTCAGTGTTTCAAAGTCAAACAAGCTGACTATAATCATTCAGCTAGTGTCTGATAAGTGCTGTCTGTTTCAGCTATCAGGTTACCTTTTAATCCTCTTACAGCTAAGTCAATCTGAAATAAAACAAAATAGAGGAAAAATTACTAAAAAACATTCATGTGTTCAAAAGGAAAAAGTTACCGTTTCTCAAATTTTTAACATTTTGTTTTCTGTAGATAGTTAAGATTTTTAGGCCTTTTGATCATGATCAGTCCATGTGCTTTGTTTAATATCTCCTTAAAATGTAAATGGTGAAGAAAAAGCATTTTGCCGAAACACGGGACCTTTAGATCTTCAGTCTAACGCTCTCCCAACTGAGATATTTCGGCCATATCTATACATTTTCTCGGGGGTTTGACACTCTGCAAATGTCAAGTGTCACACCTGGAGGGATATATTATAATTTTTCATTTGACTGTTTTTTGAAGCATGATTTCTATTTGAAACGCCTTCCATTTTGCTGTACATATTTAATAACATTCATTAACTATTTGTGAATGAGTAGAAAGAGACAACAATTTTGCCATTGAATTTTTACATTTTCAGTTTGTCTCCATGCACCAGTATAATTCTGACCCTGTGCTTCTAGAATAGGTCATGGTCGCACATAAAACACAATTTGCATGCATAATGTTACATCAAGTTTTATTTTTTATGAGATGCAAACAATTGGAGCAAAAAAGAGACAAAAATTTAGAGAAAATATTTTATTGATTGTTAAAAGTGAGACCATTAGTCCCAAAATGTGCTGAAACATGTCAGAATGACATGGGCATTTCACATTTTTTAAACTATGATTACCTACTTGTTAAGTTTTTGTTTATTAAGTATCGTTATGGTCTATTGATGTATGAGGTGAAAACTATGAAAGTAGACTTACCAGCAAATCCGTTTCTAGATATATTTCATGACAGCACTGTAGAAGGTTGATTCCCTACCCTAATAGGGACAGAGAACACAAAGAGGTGAAATAGTCCCTCCTCATTGACTGTCCAAAGGATTTTTCTAGTGCCAAAAGAACAACAGACATATGCACAAAAAATCTGTTTGATGTTCCTAGAGTTCTTTTTTGAGAGGACAAATTCAGATTCACTCCAAAGACTCTCAGGAAATTTTTCAAAACCACATTACATGAAGAAAAAGTTTCTTGAAATTAAATGTTGATGTCAGAAGTGGGATTTGAACCCACTCCTCCAGGGGAGACTGCGACCTGAACGCAAAGTCAATAAATAACATTTTTTATATGCGTACTTTTCATCTGCATTAATTTTTAAACCTCCATTTATTTTGTTTGGATATTAGAAATGTTAGATTTCTCACAAATGCGGTGATGCACCACATTTCTTCAGAAACTACTGTTTGGCCACACAGCAGGGCTTTGAAAGGAAGAGCCCTATTTGGGTTTTGCAATGCAGATTTTGCAGGAATACCTTGCAGATGAAATTTGCAGAGTACCAAAACAGCAGAAAACCTCCCAAAGTGACCACATTTTAGAAATTATTTTGCACAATGAGTTAATCAACACCTGCAATTACTATTGTCAGCCTATAGGTGTTTTCACTCTGAACCATCCAGCATTGCAAGTATGCCAGTTTAGTGCCCAGCTTTTGCTTGCAGAGACAAGCAACCCATACATTTTTAAGTGGGCTCTACTCACTGGAGCAATGTCAAATATGTAGATGCTTTGTCTCACCATTAAAGTAGAAACCTCCTATATTTCAAATTAAAGATGACGGACCTGTGTGGAGCTTGTGTTTTTTTGCCTTTTTGACTTTGTCCACAGCATATTTTTTAAGGACATTTGTCTCAGTAATGCCTCAGTGTTTCAAAGTCAAACAAGCTGACTATAATCATTCAGCTAGTGTCTGATAAGTGCTGTCTGTTTCAGCTATCAGGTTACCTTTTAATCCTCTTACAGCTAAGTCAATCTGAAATAAAACAAAATAGAGGAAAAATTACTAAAAAACATTCATGTGTTCAAAAGGAAAAAGTTACCGTTTCTCAAATTTTTAACATTTTGTTTTCTGTAGATAGTTAAGATTTTTAGGCCTTTTGATCATGATCAGTCCATGTGCTTTGTTTAATATCTCCTTAAAATGTAAATGGTGAAGAAAAAGCATTTTGCCGAAACCCGGGACCTTTAGATCTTCAGTCTAACGCTCTCCCAACTGAGCTATTTCGGCCATATCTATACATTTTCTGGGGGGTTTGACACTCTGCAAATGTCAAGTGTCACACCTGGAGGGATATATTATAATTTTTCATTTGACTGTTTTTTGAAGCATGATTTCTATTTGAAACGCCTTCCATTTTGCTGTACATATTTAATAACATTCATTAACTATTTGTGAATGAGTAGAAAAAGACAGCAATTTTGCCATTGAATTTTTACATTTTCAGTTTGTCTCCATGCACCAGTATAATTCTGACCCTGTGCTTCTAGAATAGGTCATGGTCGCACATAAAACACAATTTGCATGCATAATGTTACATCAAGTTTTATTTTTTATGAGATGCAAACAATTGGAGCAAAAAAGAGACAAAAATTTAGAGAAAATATTTTATTGATTGTTAAAAGTGAGACCATTTGTCCCAAAATGTGCTGAAACATGTCAGAATGACATGGGCATTTCACATTTTTTAAACTATGATTACCTACTTGTTAAGTTTTTGTTTATTAAGTATCGTTATGGTCTATTGATGTATGAGGTGAAAACTATGAAAGTAGACTTACCAGCAAATCCGTTTCTAGATATATTTCATGACAGCACTGTAGAAGGTTGATTCCCTACCCTAATAGGGACAGAGAACACAAAGAGGTGAAATAGTCCCTCCTCATTGACTGTCCAAAGGATTTTTCTAATGCCAAAAGAACAACAGACATATGCACAAAAAATCTGTTTGATGTTCCTAGAGTGTTATTTTTTGAGAGGACAAATTCAGATTCACTCCAAAGACTCTCAGGAAATTTTTCAAAACCACATTACTAAGTTTTGTTTGACCTCATCTAATCAATAAATGAAGACAAAGTTACTTGAAATTAAATGTTGATGTCAGAAGTGGGATCTGAACCCACGCCTCCAGGGGAGACTGCGACCTGAACGCTGCGCCTTTGACCGCTCGGCCATCCTGACTTCGATATGCAATTGGAATTTAACTCCTTCCATGCTAGTCAGCAGAAATGTTACCATTCCTTGTGATTACAAACTTGTCACACCACCCCAAAAAAGTCAATAAATAACATTTTTTATATGCGTACTTTTCGTCTGCATTAATTTTTAAACCTCCATTTATTTTGTTTGGATATTAGAAATGTTAGATTTCTCACAAATGCGGTGATGCACCACATTTCTTCAGAAACTACTGTTTGGCCACACAGCAGGGATTTGAAAGGAAGAGCCCTATTTGGGTTTTGCAATGCAGATTTTGCAGGAATACCTTGCAGATGAAATTTGCAGCGTACCAAAACAGCAGAAAACCTCCCAAAGTGACCACATTTTAGAAATTATTTTGCACAATGAGTTAATCAACACCTGCAATTACTATTGTCAGCCTATAGGTGTTTTCACTCTGAACCATCCAGCATTGCAAGTATGCCAGTTTAGTGCCCAGCTTTTGCTTGCAGAGACAAGCAACCCATACATTTTTAAGTGGGCTCTACTCACTGGAGCAATGTCAAATATGTAGATGCTTTGTCTCACCATTAAAGTAGAAACCTCCTATATTTCAAATTAAAGATGACGGACCTGTGTGGAGCTTGTGTTTTTTTGCCTTTTTGACTTTGTCCACAGCATATTTTTTAAGGACATTTGTCTCAGTAATGCCTCAGTGTTTCAAAGTCAAACAAGCTGACTATAATCATTCAGCTAGTGTCTGATAAGTGCTGTCTGTTTCAGCTATCAGGTTACCTTTTAATCCTCTTACAGCTAAGTCAATCTGAAATAAAACAAAATAGAGGAAAAATTACTAAAAAACATTCATGTGTACAAAAGGAAAAAGTTACCGTTTCTCAAATTTTTAACATTTTGTTTTCTGTAGATAGTTAAGATTTTCAGGCCTTTTGATCATGATCAGTCCATGTGCTTTGTTTAATATCTCCTTAAAATGTAAACGGTGAAGAAAAAGCATTTGGCCGAAACCCGGGACCTTCAGATCTTCAGTCTAACGCTCTCCCAACTGAGCTATTTCGGCCATATCTATACATTTTCTGGGGGGTTTGACACTCTGCAAATGTCAAGTGTCACACCTGGAGGGATATATTATAATTTTTCATTTGACTGTTTTTTGAAGCATGATTTCTATTTGAAACGCCTTCCATTTTGCTGTACATATTTAATAACATTCATTAACTATTTGTGAATGAGTAGAAAAAGACAGCAATTTTGCCATTGAATTTTTACATTTTCAGTTTGTCTCCATGCACCAGTATAATTCTGACCCTGTGCTTCTAGAATAGGTCATGGTCGCACATAAAACACAATTTGCATGCATAATGTTACATCAAGTTTTATTTTTTATGAGATGCAAACAATTGGAGCAAAAAAGAGACAAAAATTTAGAGAAAATATTTTATTGATTGTTAAAAGTGAGACCATTTGTCCCAAAATGTGCTGAAACATGTCAGAATGACATGGGCATTTCACATTTTTTAAACTATGATTACCTACTTGTTAAGTTTTTGTTTATTAAGTATCGTTATGGTCTATTGATGTATGAGGTGAAAACTATGAAAGTAGACTTACCAGCAAATCCGTTTCTAGATATATTTCATGACAGCACTGTAGAAGGTTGATTCCCTACCCTAATAGGGACAGAGAACACAAAGAGGTGAAATAGTCCCTCCTCATTGACTGTCCAAAGGATTTTTCTAGTGCCAAAAGAACAACAGACATATGCACAAAAAATCTGTTTGATGTTCCTAGAGTTCTTTTTTGAGAGGACAAATTCAGATTCACTCCAAAGACTCTCAGGAAATTTTTCAAAACCACATTACATGAAGAAAAAGTTTCTTGAAATTAAATGTTGATGTCAGAAGTGGGATTTGAACCCACGCCTCCAGGGGAGACTGCGACCTGAACGCAAAGTCAATAAATAACATTTTTTATATGCGTACTTTTCATCTGCATTAATTTTTAAACCTCCATTTATTTTGTTTGGATATTAGAAATGTTAGATTTCTCACAAATGCGGTGATGCACCACATTTCTTCAGAAACTACTGTTTGGCCACACAGCAGGGCTTTGAAAGGAAGAGCCCTATTTGGGTTTTGCAATGCAGATTTTGCAGGAATACCTTGCAGATGAAATTTGCAGAGTACCAAAACAGCAGAAAACCTCCCAAAGTGACCACATTTTAGAAATTATTTTGCACAATGAGTTAATCAACACCTGCAATTACTATTGTCAGCCTATAGGTGTTTTCACTCTGAACCATCCAGCATTGCAAGTATGCCAGTTTAGTGCCCAGCTTTTGCTTGCAGAGACAAGCAACCCATACATTTTTAAGTGGGCTCTACTCACTGGAGCAATGTCAGATATGTAGATGCTTTGTCTCACCATTAAAGTAGAAACCTCCTATATTTCAAATTAAAGATGACGGACCTGTGTGGAGCTTGTGTTTTTTTGCCTTTTTGACTTTGTCCACAGCATATTTTTTAAGGACATTTGTCTCAGTAATGCCTCAGTGTTTCAAAGTCAAACAAGCTGACTATAATCATTCAGCTAGTGTCTGATAAGTGCTGTCTGTTTCAGCTATCAGGTTACCTTTTAATCCTCTTACAGCTAAGTCAATCTGAAATAAAACAAAATAGAGGAAAAATGACTAAAAAACATTCATGTGTTCAAAAGGAAAAAGTTACCGTTTCTCAAATTTTTAACATTTTGTTTTCTGTAGATAGTTAAGATTTTTAGGCCTTTTGATCATGATCAGTCCATGTGCTTTGTTTAATATCTCCTTAAAATGTAAATGGTGAAGAAAAAGCATTTTGCCGAAACACGGGACCTTTAGATCTTCAGTCTAACGCTCTCCCAACTGAGATATTTCGGCCATATCTATACATTTTCTCGGGGGTTTGACACTCTGCAAATGTCAAGTGTCACACCTGGAGGGATATATTATAATTTTTCATTTGACTGTTTTTTGAAGCATGATTTCTATTTGAAACGCCTTCCATTTTGCTGTACATATTTAATAACATTCATTAACTATTTGTGAATGAGTAGAAAGAGACAACAATTTTGCCATTGAATTTTTACATTTTCAGTTTGTCTCCATGCACCAGTATAATTCTGACCCTGTGCTTCTAGAATAGGTCATGGTCGCACATAAAACACAATTTGCATGCATAATGTTACATCAAGTTTTATTTTTTATGAGATGCAAACAATTGGAGCAAAAAAGAGACAAAAATTTAGAGAAAATATTTTATTGATTGTTAAAAGTGAGACCATTTGTCCCAAAATGTGCTGAAACATGTCAGAATGACATGGGCATTTCACATTTTTTAAACTATGATTACCTACTTGTTAAGTTTTTGTTTATTAAGTATCGTTATGGTCTATTGATGTATGAGGTGAAAACTATGAAAGTAGACTTACCAGCAAATCCGTTTCTAGATATATTTCATGACAGCACTGTAGAAGGTTGATTCCCTACCCTAATAGGGACAGAGAACACAAAGAGGTGAAATAGTCCCTCCTCATTGACTGTCCAAAGGATTTTTCTAGTGCCAAAAGAACAACAGACATATGCACAAAAAATCTGTTTGATGTTCCTAGAGTTCTTTTTTGAGAGGACAAATTCAGATTCACTCCAAAGACTCTCAGGAAATTTTTCAAAACCACATTACATGAAGAAAAAGTTTCTTGAAATTAAATGTTGATGTCAGAAGTGGGATTTGAACCCACTCCTCCAGGGGAGACTGCGACCTGAACGCAAAGTCAATAAATAACATTTTTTATATGCGTACTTTTCATCTGCATTAATTTTTAAACCTCCATTTATTTTGTTTGGATATTAGAAATGTTAGATTTCTCACAAATGCGGTGATGCACCACATTTCTTCAGAAACTACTGTTTGGCCACACAGCAGGGCTTTGAAAGGAAGAGCCCTATTTGGGTTTTGCAATGCAGATTTTGCAGGAATACCTTGCAGATGAAATTTGCAGAGTACCAAAACAGCAGAAAACCTCCCAAAGTGACCACATTTTAGAAATTATTTTGCACAATGAGTTAATCAACACCTGCAATTACTATTGTCAGCCTATAGGTGTTTTCACTCTGAACCATCCAGCATTGCAAGTATGCCAGTTTAGTGCCCAGCTTTTGCTTGCAGAGACAAGCAACCCATACATTTTTAAGTGGGCTCTACTCACTGGAGCAATGTCAAATATGTAGATGCTTTGTCTCACCATTAAAGTAGAAACCTCCTATATTTCAAATTAAAGATGACGGACCTGTGTGGAGCTTGTGTTTTTTTGCCTTTTTGACTTTGTCCACAGCATATTTTTTAAGGACATTTGTCTCAGTAATGCCTCAGTGTTTCAAAGTCAAACAAGCTGACTATAATCATTCAGCTAGTGTCTGATAAGTGCTGTCTGTTTCAGCTATCAGGTTACCTTTTAATTCTCTTACAGCTAAGTCAATCTGAAATAAAACAAAATAGAGGAAAAATTACTAAAAAACATTCATGTGTTCAAAAGGAAAAAGTTACCGTTTCTCAAATTTTTAACATTTTGTTTTCTGTAGATAGTTAAGATTTTTAGGCCTTTTGATCATGATCAGTCCATGTGCTTTGTTTAATATCTCCTTAAAATGTAAATGGTGAAGAAAAAGCATTTTGCCGAAACCCGGGACCTTTAGATCTTCAGTCTAACGCTCTCCCAACTGAGCTATTTCGGCCATATCTATACATTTTCTGGGGGGTTTGACACTCTGCAAATGTCAAGTGTCACACCTGGAGGGATATATTATAATTTTTCATTTGACTGTTTTTTGAAGCATGATTTCTATTTGAAACGCCTTCCATTTTGCTGTACATATTTAATAACATTCATTAACTATTTGTGAATGAGTAGAAAAAGACAGCAATTTTGCTATTGAATTTTTACATTTTCAGTTTGTCTCCATGCACCAGTATAATTCTGACCCTGTGCTTCTAGAATAGGTCATGGTCGCACATAAAACACAATTTGCATGCATAATGTTACATCAAGTTTTATTTTTTATGAGATGCAAACAATTGGAGCAAAAAAGAGACAAAAATTTAGAGAAAATATTTTATTGATTGTTAAAAGTGAGACCATTTGTCCCAAAATGTGCTGAAACATGTCAGAATGACATGGGCATTTCACATTTTTTAAACTATGATTACCTACTTGTTAAGTTTTTGTTTATTAAGTATCGTTATGGTCTATTGATGTATGAGGTGAAAACTATGAAAGTAGACTTACCAGCAAATCCGTTTCTAGATATATTTCATGACAGCACTGTAGAAGGTTGATTCCCTACCCTAATAGGGACAGAGAACACAAAGAGGTGAAATAGTCCCTCCTCATTGACTGTCCAAAGGATTTTTCTAATGCCAAAAGAACAACAGACATATGCACAAAAAATCTGTTTGATGTTCCTAGAGTGTTCTTTTTTGAGAGGACAAATTCAGATTCACTCCAAAGACTCTCAGGAAATTTTTCAAAACCACATTACTAAGTTTTGTTTGACCTCATCTAATCAATAAATGAAGACAAAGTTACTTGAAATTAAATGTTGATGTCAGAAGTGGGATCTGAACCCACGCCTCCAGGGGAGACTGCGACCTGAACGCTGCGCCTTTGACCGCTCGGCCATCCTGACTTCGATATGCAATTGGAATTTAACTCCTTCCATGCTAGTCAGCAGAAATGTTACCATTCCTTGTGATTACAAACTTGTCACACCACCCCAAAAAAGTCAATAAATAACATTTTTTATATGCGTACTTTTCGTCTGCATTAATTTTTAAACCTCCATTTATTTTGTTTGGATATTAGAAATGTTAGATTTCTCACAAATGCGGTGATGCACCACATTTCTTCAGAAACTACTGTTTGGCCACACAGCAGGGATTTGAAAGGAAGAGCCCTATTTGGGTTTTGCAATGCAGATTTTGCAGGAATACCTTGCAGATGAAATTTGCAGCGTACCAAAACAGCAGAAAACCTCCCAAAGTGACCACATTTTAGAAATTATTTTGCACAATGAGTTAATCAACACCTGCAATTACTATTGTCAGCCTATAGGTGTTTTCACTCTGAACCATCCAGCATTGCAAGTATGCCAGTTTAGTGCCCAGCTTTTGCTTGCAGAGACAAGCAACCCATACATTTTTAAGTGGGCTCTACTCACTGGAGCAATGTCAAATATGTAGATGCTTTGTCTCACCATTAAAGTAGAAACCTCCTATATTTCAAATTAAAGATGACGGACCTGTGCGGAGCTTGTGTTTTTTTGCCTTTTTGACTTTGTCCACAGCATATTTTTTAAGGACATTTGTCTCAGTAATGCCTCAGTGTTTCAAAGTCAAACAAGCTGACTATAATCATTCAGCTAGTGTCTGATAAGTGCTGTCTGTTTCAGCTATCAGGTTACCTTTTAATCCTCTTACAGCTAAGTCAATCTGAAATAAAACAAAATAGAGGAAAAATTACTAAAAAACATTCATGTGTACAAAAGGAAAAAGTTACCGTTTCTCAAATTTTTAACATTTTGTTTTCTGTAGATAGTTAAGATTTTCAGGCCTTTTGATCATGATCAGTCCATGTGCTTTGTTTAATATCTCCTTAAAATGTAAACGGTGAAGAAAAAGCATTTGGCCGAAACCCGGGACCTTCAGATCTTCAGTCTAACGCTCTCCCAACTGAGCTATTTCGGCCATATCTATACATTTTCTGGGGGGTTTGACACTCTGCAAATGTCAAGTGTCACACCTGGAGGGATATATTATAATTTTTCATTTGACTGTTTTTTGAAGCATGATTTCTATTTGAAACGCCTTCCATTTTGCTGTACATATTTAATAACATTCATTAACTATTTGTGAATGAGTAGAAAAAGACAGCAATTTTGCCATTGAATTTTTACATTTTCAGTTTGTCTCCATGCACCAGTATAATTCTGACCCTGTGCTTCTAGAATAGGTCATGGTCGCACATAAAACACAATTTGCATGCATAATGTTACATCAAGTTTTATTTTTTATGAGATGCAAACAATTGGAGCAAAAAAGAGACAAAAATTTAGAGAAAATATTTTATTGATTGTTAAAAGTGAGACCATTTGTCCCAAAATGTGCTGAAACATGTCAGAATGACATGGGCATTTCACATTTTTTAAACTATGATTACCTACTTGTTAAGTTTTTGTTTATTAAGTATCGTTATGGTCTATTGATGTATGAGGTGAAAACTATGAAAGTAGACTTACCAGCAAATCCGTTTCTAGATATATTTCATGACAGCACTGTAGAAGGTTGATTCCCTACCCTAATAGGGACAGAGAACACAAAGAGGTGAAATAGTCCCTCCTCATTGACTGTCCAAAGGATTTTTCTAGTGCCAAAAGAACAACAGACATATGCACAAAAAATCTGTTTGATGTTCCTAGAGTTCTTTTTTGAGAGGACAAATTCAGATTCACTCCAAAGACTCTCAGGAAATTTTTCAAAACCACATTACATGAAGAAAAAGTTTCTTGAAATTAAATGTTGATGTCAGAAGTGGGATTTGAACCCACGCCTCCAGGGGAGACTGCGACCTGAACGCAAAGTCAATAAATAACATTTTTTATATGCGTACTTTTCATCTGCATTAATTTTTAAACCTCCATTTATTTTGTTTGGATATTAGAAATGTTAGATTTCTCACAAATGCGGTGATGCACCACATTTCTTCAGAAACTACTGTTTGGCCACACAGCAGGGCTTTGAAAGGAAGAGCCCTATTTGGGTTTTGCAATGCAGATTTTGCAGGAATACCTTGCAGATGAAATTTGCAGAGTACCAAAACAGCAGAAAACCTCCCAAAGTGACCACATTTTAGAAATTATTTTGCACAATGAGTTAATCAACACCTGCAATTACTATTGTCAGCCTATAGGTGTTTTCACTCTGAACCATCCAGCATTGCAAGTATGCCAGTTTAGTGCCCAGCTTTTGCTTGCAGAGACAAGCAACCCATACATTTTTAAGTGGGCTCTACTCACTGGAGCAATGTCAAATATGTAGATGCTTTGTCTCACCATTAAAGTAGAAACCTCCTATATTTCAAATTAAAGATGACGGACCTGTGTGGAGCTTGTGTTTTTTTGCCTTTTTGACTTTGTCCACAGCATATTTTTTAAGGACATTTGTCTCAGTAATGCCTCAGTGTTTCAAAGTCAAACAAGCTGACTATAATCATTCAGCTAGTGTCTGATAAGTGCTGTCTGTTTCAGCTATCAGGTTACCTTTTAATCCTCTTACAGCTAAGTCAATCTGAAATAAAACAAAATAGAGGAAAAATTACTAAAAAACATTCATGTGTTCAAAAGGAAAAAGTTACCGTTTCTCAAATTTTTAACATTTTGTTTTCTGTAGATAGTTAAGATTTTTAGGCCTTTTGATCATGATCAGTCCATGTGCTTTGTTTAATATCTCCTTAAAATGTAAATGGTGAAGAAAAAGCATTTTGCCGAAACACGGGACCTTTAGATCTTCAGTCTAACGCTCTCCCAACTGAGATATTTCGGACATATCTATACATTTTCTCGGGGGTTTGACACTCTGCAAATGTCAAGTGTCACACCTGGAGGGATATATTATAATTTTTCATTTGACTGTTTTTTGAAGCATGATTTCTATTTGAAACGCCTTCCATTTTGCTGTACATATTTAATAACATTCATTAACTATTTGTGAATGAGTAGAAAAAGACAACAATTTTGCCATTGAATTTTTACATTTTCAGTTTGTCTCCATGCACCAGTATAATTCTGACCCTGTGCTTCTAGAATAGGTCATGGTCGCACATAAAACACAATTTGCATGCATAATGTTACATCAAGTTTTATTTTTTATGAGATGCAAACAATTGGAGCAAAAAAGAGACAAAAATTTAGAGAAAATATTTTATTGATTGTTAAAAGTGAGACCATTTGTCCCAAAATGTGCTGAAACATGTCAGAATGACATGGGCATTTCACATTTTTTAAACTATGATTACCTACTTGTTAAGTTTTTGTTTATTAAGTATCGTTATGGTCTATTGATGTATGAGGTGAAAACTATGAAAGTAGACTTACCAGCAAATCCGTTTCTAGATATATTTCATGACAGCACTGTAGAAGGTTGATTCCCTACCCTAATAGGGACAGAGAACACAAAGAGGTGAAATAGTCCCTCCTCATTGACTGTCCAAAGGATTTTTCTAGTGCCAAAAGAACAACAGACATATGCACAAAAAATCTGTTTGATGTTCCTAGAGTTCTTTTTTGAGAGGACAAATTCAGATTCACTCCAAAGACTCTCAGGAAATTTTTCAAAACCACATTACATGAAGAAAAAGTTTCTTGAAATTAAATGTTGATGTCAGAAGTGGGATTTGAACCCACGCCTCCAGGGGAGACTGCGACCTGAACGCAAAGTCAATAAATAACATTTTTTATATGCGTACTTTTCGTCTGCATTAATTTTTAAACCTCCATTTATTTTGTTTGGATATTAGAAATGTTAGATTTCTCACAAATGCGGTGATGCACCACATTTCTTCAGAAACTACTGTTTGGCCACACAGCAGGGCTTTGAAAGGAAGAGCCCTATTTGGGTTTTGCAATGCAGATTTTGCAGGAATACCTTGCAGATGAAATTTGCAGAGTACCAAAACAGCAGAAAACCTCCCAAAGTGACCACATTTTAGAAATTATTTTGCACAATGAGTTAATCAACACCTGCAATTACTATTGTCAGCCTATAGGTGTTTTCACTCTGAACCATCCAGCATTGCAAGTATGCCAGTTTAGTGCCCAGCTTTTGCTTGCAGAGACAAGCAACCCATACATTTTTAAGTGGGCTCTACTCACTGGAGCAATGTCAAATATGTAGATGCTTTGTCTCACCATTAAAGTAGAAACCTCCTATATTTCAAATTAAAGATGACGGACCTGTGTGGAGCTTGTGTTTTTTTGCCTTTTTGACTTTGTCCACAGCATATTTTTTAAGGACATTTGTCTCAGTAATGCCTCAGTGTTTCAAAGTCAAACAAGCTGACTATAATCATTCAGCTAGTGTCTGATAAGTGCTGTCTGTTTCAGCTATCAGGTTACCTTTTAATCCTCTTACAGCTAAGTCAATCTGAAATAAAACAAAATAGAGGAAAAATTACTAAAAAACATTCATGTGTTCAAAAGGAAAAAGTTACCGTTTCTCAAATTTTTAACATTTTGTTTTCTGTAGATAGTTAAGATTTTTAGGCCTTTTGATCATGATCAGTCCATGTGCTTTGTTTAATATCTCCTTAAAATGTAAATGGTGAAGAAAAAGCATTTTGCCGAAACACGGGACCTTTAGATCTTCAGTCTAACGCTCTCCCAACTGAGATATTTCGGCCATATCTATACATTTTCTCGGGGGTTTGACACTCTGCAAATGTCAAGTGTCACACCTGGAGGGATATATTATAATTTTTCATTTGACTGTTTTTTGAAGCATGATTTCTATTTGAAACGCCTTCCATTTTGCTGTACATATTTAATAACATTCATTAACTATTTGTGAATGAGTAGAAAGAGACAACAATTTTGCCATTGAATTTTTACATTTTCAGTTTGTCTCCATGCACCAGTATAATTCTGACCCTGTGCTTCTAGAATAGGTCATGGTCGCACATAAAACACAATTTGCATGCATAATGTTACATCAAGTTTTATTTTTTATGAGATGCAAACAATTGGAGCAAAAAAGAGACAAAAATTTAGAGAAAATATTTTATTGATTGTTAAAAGTGAGACCATTTGTCCCAAAATGTGCTGAAACATGTCAGAATGACATGGGCATTTCACATTTTTTAAACTATGATTACCTACTTGTTAAGTTTTTGTTTATTAAGTATCGTTATGGTCTATTGATGTATGAGGTGAAAACTATGAAAGTAGACTTACCAGCAAATCCGTTTCTAGATATATTTCATGACAGCACTGTAGAAGGTTGATTCCCTACCCTAATAGGGACAGAGAACACAAAGAGGTGAAATAGTCCCTCCTCATTGACTGTCCAAAGGATTTTTCTAGTGCCAAAAGAACAACAGACATATGCACAAAAAATCTGTTTGATGTTCCTAGAGTTCTTTTTTGAGAGGACAAATTCAGATTCACTCCAAAGACTCTCAGGAAATTTTTCAAAACCACATTACATGAAGAAAAAGTTTCTTGAAATTAAATGTTGATGTCAGAAGTGGGATTTGAACCCACGCCTCCAGGGGAGACTGCGACCTGAACGCAAAGTCAATAAATAACATTTTTTATATGCGTACTTTTCATCTGCATTAATTTTTAAACCTCCATTTATTTTGTTTGGATATTAGAAATGTTAGATTTCTCACAAATGCGGTGATGCACCACATTTCTTCAGAAACTACTGTTTGGCCACACAGCAGGGCTTTGAAAGGAAGAGCCCTATTTGGGTTTTGCAATGCAGATTTTGCAGGAATACCTTGCAGATGAAATTTGCAGAGTACCAAAACAGCAGAAAACCTCCCAAAGTGACCACATTTTAGAAATTATTTTGCACAATGAGTTAATCAACACCTGCAATTACTATTGTCAGCCTATAGGTGTTTTCACTCTGAACCATCCAGCATTGCAAGTATGCCAGTTTAGTGCCCAGCTTTTGCTTGCAGAGACAAGCAACCCATACATTTTTAAGTGGGCTCTACTCACTGGAGCAATGTCAAATATGTAGATGCTTTGTCTCACCATTAAAGTAGAAACCTCCTATATTTCAAATTAAAGATGACGGACCTGTGTGGAGCTTGTGTTTTTTTGCCTTTTTGACTTTGTCCACAGCATATTTTTTAAGGACATTTGTCTCAGTAATGCCTCAGTGTTTCAAAGTCAAACAAGCTGACTATAATCATTCAGCTAGTGTCTGATAAGTGCTGTCTGTTTCAGCTATCAGGTTACCTTTTAATCCTCTTACAGCTAAGTCAATCTGAAATAAAACAAAATAGAGGAAAAATTACTAAAAAACATTCATGTGTTCAAAAGGAAAAAGTTACCGTTTCTCAAATTTTTAACATTTTGTTTTCTGTAGATAGTTAAGATTTTTAGGCCTTTTGATCATGATCAGTCCATGTGCTTTGTTTAATATCTCCTTAAAATGTAAATGGTGAAGAAAAAGCATTTTGCCGAAACACGGGACCTTTAGATCTTCAGTCTAACGCTCTCCCAACTGAGATATTTCGGCCATATCTATACATTTTCTCGGGGGTTTGACACTCTGCAAATGTCAAGTGTCACACCTGGAGGGATATATTATAATTTTTCATTTGACTGTTTTTTGAAGCATGATTTCTATTTGAAACGCCTTCCATTTTGCTGTACATATTTAATAACATTCATTAACTATTTGTGAATGAGTAGAAAGAGACAACAATTTTGCCATTGAATTTTTACATTTTCAGTTTGTCTCCATGCACCAGTATAATTCTGACCCTGTGCTTCTAGAATAGGTCATGGTCGCACATAAAACACAATTTGCATGCATAATGTTACATCAAGTTTTATTTTTTATGAGATGCAAACAATTGGAGCAAAAAAGAGACAAAAATTTAGAGAAAATATTTTATTGATTGTTAAAAGTGAGACCATTTGTCCCAAAATGTGCTGAAACATGTCAGAATGACATGGGCATTTCACATTTTTTAAACTATGATTACCTACTTGTTAAGTTTTTGTTTATTAAGTATCGTTATGGTCTATTGATGTATGAGGTGAAAACTATGAAAGTAGACTTACCAGCAAATCCGTTTCTAGATATATTTCATGACAGCACTGTAGAAGGTTGATTCCCTACCCTAATAGGGACAGAGAACACAAAGAGGTGAAATAGTCCCTCCTCATTGACTGTCCAAAGGATTTTTCTAGTGCCAAAAGAACAACAGACATATGCACAAAAAATCTGTTTGATGTTCCTAGAGTTCTTTTTTGAGAGGACAAATTCAGATTCACTCCAAAGACTCTCAGGAAATTTTTCAAAACCACATTACATGAAGAAAAAGTTTCTTGAAATTAAATGTTGATGTCAGAAGTGGGATTTGAACCCACGCCTCCAGGGGAGACTGCGACCTGAACGCAAAGTCAATAAATAACATTTTTTATATGCGTACTTTTCATCTGCATTAATTTTTAAACCTCCATTTATTTTGTTTGGATATTAGAAATGTTAGATTTCTCACAAATGCGGTGATGCACCACATTTCTTCAGAAACTACTGTTTGGCCACACAGCAGGGCTTTGAAAGGAAGAGCCCTATTTGGGTTTTGCAATGCAGATTTTGCAGGAATACCTTGCAGATGAAATTTGCAGAGTACCAAAACAGCAGAAAACCTCCCAAAGTGACCACATTTTAGAAATTATTTTGCACAATGAGTTAATCAACACCTGCAATTACTATTGTCAGCCTATAGGTGTTTTCACTCTGAACCATCCAGCATTGCAAGTATGCCAGTTTAGTGCCCAGCTTTTGCTTGCAGAGACAAGCAACCCATACATTTTTAAGTGGGCTCTACTCACTGGAGCAATGTCAAATATGTAGATGCTTTGTCTCACCATTAAAGTAGAAACCTCCTATATTTCAAATTAAAGATGACGGACCTGTGTGGAGCTTGTGTTTTTTTGCCTTTTTGACTTTGTCCACAGCATATTTTTTAAGGACATTTGTCTCAGTAATGCCTCAGTGTTTCAAAGTCAAACAAGCTGACTATAATCATTCAGCTAGTGTCTGATAAGTGCTGTCTGTTTCAGCTATCAGGTTACCTTTTAATCCTCTTACAGCTAAGTCAATCTGAAATAAAACAAAATAGAGGAAAAATTACTAAAAAACATTCATGTGTTCAAAAGGAAAAAGTTACCGTTTCTCAAATTTTTAACATTTTGTTTTCTGTAGATAGTTAAGATTTTTAGGCCTTTTGATCATGATCAGTCCATGTGCTTTGTTTAATATCTCCTTAAAATGTAAATGGTGAAGAAAAAGCATTTTGCCGAAACACGGGACCTTTAGATCTTCAGTCTAACGCTCTCCCAACTGAGATATTTCGGCCATATCTATACATTTTCTCGGGGGTTTGACACTCTGCAAATGTCAAGTGTCACACCTGGAGGGATATATTATAATTTTTCATTTGACTGTTTTTTGAAGCATGATTTCTATTTGAAACGCCTTCCATTTTGCTGTACATATTTAATAACATTCATTAACTATTTGTGAATGAGTAGAAAGAGACAACAATTTTGCCATTGAATTTTTACATTTTCAGTTTGTCTCCATGCACCAGTATAATTCTGACCCTGTGCTTCTAGAATAGGTCATGGTCGCACATAAAACACAATTTGCATGCATAATGTTACATCAAGTTTTATTTTTTATGAGATGCAAACAATTGGAGCAAAAAAGAGACAAAAATTTAGAGAAAATATTTTATTGATTGTTAAAAGTGAGACCATTTGTCCCAAAATGTGCTGAAACATGTCAGAATGACATGGGCATTTCACATTTTTTAAACTATGATTACCTACTTGTTAAGTTTTTGTTTATTAAGTATCGTTATGGTCTATTGATGTATGAGGTGAAAACTATGAAAGTAGACTTACCAGCAAATCCGTTTCTAGATATATTTCATGACAGCACTGTAGAAGGTTGATTCCCTACCCTAATAGGGACAGAGAACACAAAGAGGTGAAATAGTCCCTCCTCATTGACTGTCCAAAGGATTTTTCTAGTGCCAAAAGAACAACAGACATATGCACAAAAAATCTGTTTGATGTTCCTAGAGTTCTTTTTTGAGAGGACAAATTCAGATTCACTCCAAAGACTCTCAGGAAATTTTTCAAAACCACATTACATGAAGAAAAAGTTTCTTGAAATTAAATGTTGATGTCAGAAGTGGGATTTGAACCCACGCCTCCAGGGGAGACTGCGACCTGAACGCAAAGTCAATAAATAACATTTTTTATATGCGTACTTTTCATCTGCATTAATTTTTAAACCTCCATTTATTTTGTTTGGATATTAGAAATGTTAGATTTCTCACAAATGCGGTGATGCACCACATTTCTTCAGAAACTACTGTTTGGCCACACAGCAGGGCTTTGAAAGGAAGAGCCCTATTTGGGTTTTGCAATGCAGATTTTGCAGGAATACCTTGCAGATGAAATTTGCAGAGTACCAAAACAGCAGAAAACCTCCCAAAGTGACCACATTTTAGAAATTATTTTGCACAATGAGTTAATCAACACCTGCAATTACTATTGTCAGCCTATAGGTGTTTTCACTCTGAACCATCCAGCATTGCAAGTATGCCAGTTTAGTGCCCAGCTTTTGCTTGCAGAGACAAGCAACCCATACATTTTTAAGTGGGCTCTACTCACTGGAGCAATGTCAAATATGTAGATGCTTTGTCTCACCATTAAAGTAGAAACCTCCTATATTTCAAATTAAAGATGACGGACCTGTGTGGAGCTTGTGTTTTTTTGCCTTTTTGACTTTGTCCACAGCATATTTTTTAAGGACATTTGTCTCAGTAATGCCTCAGTGTTTCAAAGTCAAACAAGCTGACTATAATCATTCAGCTAGTGTCTGATAAGTGCTGTCTGTTTCAGCTATCAGGTTACCTTTTAATCCTCTTACAGCTAAGTCAATCTGAAATAAAACAAAATAGAGGAAAAATTACTAAAAAACATTCATGTGTTCAAAAGGAAAAAGTTACCGTTTCTCAAATTTTTAACATTTTGTTTTCTGTAGATAGTTAAGATTTTTAGGCCTTTTGATCATGATCAGTCCATGTGCTTTGTTTAATATCTCCTTAAAATGTAAATGGTGAAGAAAAAGCATTTTGCCGAAACACGGGACCTTTAGATCTTCAGTCTAACGCTCTCCCAACTGAGATATTTCGGCCATATCTATACATTTTCTCGGGGGTTTGACACTCTGCAAATGTCAAGTGTCACACCTGGAGGGATATATTATAATTTTTCATTTGACTGTTTTTTGAAGCATGATTTCTATTTGAAACGCCTTCCATTTTGCTGTACATATTTAATAACATTCATTAACTATTTGTGAATGAGTAGAAAGAGACAACAATTTTGCCATTGAATTTTTACATTTTCAGTTTGTCTCCATGCACCAGTATAATTCTGACCCTGTGCTTCTAGAATAGGTCATGGTCGCACATAAAACACAATTTGCATGCATAATGTTACATCAAGTTTTATTTTTTATGAGATGCAAACAATTGGAGCAAAAAAGAGACAAAAATTTAGAGAAAATATTTTATTGATTGTTAAAAGTGAGACCATTTGTCCCAAAATGTGCTGAAACATGTCAGAATGACATGGGCATTTCACATTTTTTAAACTATGATTACCTACTTGTTAAGTTTTTGTTTATTAAGTATCGTTATGGTCTATTGATGTATGAGGTGAAAACTATGAAAGTAGACTTACCAGCAAATCCGTTTCTAGATATATTTCATGACAGCACTGTAGAAGGTTGATTCCCTACCCTAATAGGGACAGAGAACACAAAGAGGTGAAATAGTCCCTCCTCATTGACTGTCCAAAGGATTTTTCTAGTGCCAAAAGAACAACAGACATAAGCACAAAAAATCTGTTTGATGTTCCTAGAGTTCTTTTTTGAGAGGACAAATTCAGATTCACTCCAAAGACTCTCAGGAAATTTTTCAAAACCACATTACATGAAGAAAAAGTTTCTTGAAATTAAATGTTGATGTCAGAAGTGGGATTTGAACCCACGCCTCCAGGGGAGACTGCGACCTGAACGCAAAGTCAATAAATAACATTTTTTATATGCGTACTTTTCATCTGCATTAATTTTTAAACCTCCATTTATTTTGTTTGGATATTAGAAATGTTAGATTTCTCACAAATGCGGTGATGCACCACATTTCTTCAGAAACTACTGTTTGGCCACACAGCAGGGCTTTGAAAGGAAGAGCCCTATTTGGGTTTTGCAATGCAGATTTTGCAGGAATACCTTGCAGATGAAATTTGCAGAGTACCAAAACAGCAGAAAACCTCCCAAAGTGACCACATTTTAGAAATTATTTTGCACAATGAGTTAATCAACACCTGCAATTACTATTGTCAGCCTATAGGTGTTTTCACTCTGAACCATCCAGCATTGCAAGTATGCCAGTTTAGTGCCCAGCTTTTGCTTGCAGAGACAAGCAACCCATACATTTTTAAGTGGGCTCTACTCACTGGAGCAATGTCAAATATGTAGATGCTTTGTCTCACCATTAAAGTAGAAACCTCCTATATTTCAAATTAAAGATGACGGACCTGTGTGGAGCTTGTGTTTTTTTGCCTTTTTGACTTTGTCCACAGCATATTTTTTAAGGACATTTGTCTCAGTAATGCCTCAGTGTTTCAAAGTCAAACAAGCTGACTATAATCATTCAGCTAGTGTCTGATAAGTGCTGTCTGTTTCAGCTATCAGGTTACCTTTTAATCCTCTTACAGCTAAGTCAATCTGAAATAAAACAAAATAGAGGAAAAATTACTAAAAAACATTCATGTGTTCAAAAGGAAAAAGTTACCGTTTCTCAAATTTTTAACATTTTGTTTTCTGTAGATAGTTAAGATTTTTAGGCCTTTTGATCATGATCAGTCCATGTGCTTTGTTTAATATCTCCTTAAAATGTAAATGGTGAAGAAAAAGCATTTTGCCGAAACACGGGACCTTTAGATCTTCAGTCTAACGCTCTCCCAACTGAGATATTTCGGCCATATCTATACATTTTCTCGGGGGTTTGACACTCTGCAAATGTCAAGTGTCACACCTGGAGGGATATATTATAATTTTTCATTTGACTGTTTTTTGAAGCATGATTTCTATTTGAAACGCCTTCCATTTTGCTGTACATATTTAATAACATTCATTAACTATTTGTGAATGAGTAGAAAGAGACAACAATTTTGCCATTGAATTTTTACATTTTCAGTTTGTCTCCATGCACCAGTATAATTCTGACCCTGTGCTTCTAGAATAGGTCATGGTCGCACATAAAACACAATTTGCATGCATAATGTTACATCAAGTTTTATTTTTTATGAGATGCAAACAATTGGAGCAAAAAAGAGACAAAAATTTAGAGAAAATATTTTATTGATTGTTAAAAGTGAGACCATTTGTCCCAAAATGTGCTGAAACATGTCAGAATGACATGGGCATTTCACATTTTTTAAACTATGATTACCTACTTGTTAAGTTTTTGTTTATTAAGTATCGTTATGGTCTATTGATGTATGAGGTGAAAACTATGAAAGTAGACTTACCAGCAAATCCGTTTCTAGATATATTTCATGACAGCACTGTAGAAGGTTGATTCCCTACCCTAATAGGGACAGAGAACACAAAGAGGTGAAATAGTCCCTCCTCATTGACTGTCCAAAGGATTTTTCTAGTGCCAAAAGAACAACAGACATATGCACAAAAAATCTGTTTGATGTTCCTAGAGTTCTTTTTTGAGAGGACAAATTCAGATTCACTCCAAAGACTCTCAGGAAATTTTTCAAAACCACATTACATGAAGAAAAAGTTTCTTGAAATTAAATGTTGATGTCAGAAGTGGGATTTGAACCCACGCCTCCAGGGGAGACTGCGACCTGAACGCAAAGTCAATAAATAACATTTTTTATATGCGTACTTTTCGTCTGCATTAATTTTTAAACCTCCATTTATTTTGTTTGGATATTAGAAATGTTAGATTTCTCACAAATGCGGTGATGCACCACATTTCTTCAGAAACTACTGTTTGGCCACACAGCAGGGCTTTGAAAGGAAGAGCCCTATTTGGGTTTTGCAATGCAGATTTTGCAGGAATACCTTGCAGATGAAATTTGCAGAGTACCAAAACAGCAGAAAACCTCCCAAAGTGACCACATTTTAGAAATTATTTTGCACAATGAGTTAATCAATTACTATTGTCAGCCTATAGGTGTTTTCACTCTGAACCATCCAGCATTGCAAGTATGCCAGTTTAGTGCCCAGCTTTTGCTTGCAGAGACAAGCAACCCATACATTTTTAAGTGGGCTCTACTCACTGGAGCAATGTCAAATATGTAGATGCTTTGTCTCACCATTAAAGTAGAAACCTCCTATATTTCAAATTAAAGATGACGGACCTGTGTGTAGCTTGTGTTTTTTTGCCTTTTTGACTTTGTCCACAGCATATTTTTTAAGGACATTTGTCTCAGTAATGCCTCAGTGTTTCAAAGTCAAACAAGCTGACTATAATCATTCAGCTAGTGTCTGATAAGTGCTGTCTGTTTCAGCTATCAGGTTACCTTTTAATCCTCTTACAGCTAAGTCAATCTGAAATAAAACAAAATAGAGGAAAAATTACTAAAAAACATTCATGTGTTCAAAAGGAAAAAGTTACCGTTTCTCAAATTTTTAACATTTTGTTTTCTGTAGATAGTTAAGATTTTTAGGCCTTTTGATCATGATCAGTCCATGTGCTTTGTTTAATATCTCCTTAAAATGTAAATGGTGAAGAAAAAGCATTTTGCCGAAACCCAGGACCTTTAGATGTCAGTCTAACGCTCTCCCAACTGAGCTATTTCGGCCATATCTATACATTTTCTGGGGGTTTGACACTCTGCAAATGTCAAGTGTCACACCTGGAGGGATATATTATAATTTTTCATTTGACTGTTTTTTGAAGCATGATTTCTATTTGAAACGCCTTCCATTTTGCTGTACATATTTAATAACATTCATTAACTATTTGTGAATGAGTAGAAAAAGACAGCAATTTTGCCATTGAATTTTTACATTTTCAGTTTGTCTCCATGCACCAGTATAATTCTGACCCTGTGCTTCTAGAATAGGTCATGGTCGCACATAAAACACAATTTGCATGCATAATGTTACATCAAGTTTTATTTTTTATGAGATGCAAACAATTGGAGCAAAAAAGAGACAAAAATTTAGAGAAAATATTTTATTGATTGTTAAAAGTGAGACCATTTGTCCCAAAATGTGCTGAAACATGTCAGAATGACATGGGCATTTCACATTTTTTAAACTATGATTACCTACTTGTTAAGTTTTTGTTTATTAAGTATCGTTATGGTCTATTGATGTATGAGGTGAAAACTATGAAAGTAGACTTACCAGCAAATCCGTTTCTAGATATATTTCATGACAGCACTGTAGAAGGTTGATTCCCTACCCTAATAGGGACAGAGAACACAAAGAGGTGAAATAGTCCCTCCTCATTGACTGTCCAAAGGATTTTTCTAGTGCCAAAAGAACAACAGACATATGCACAAAAAATCTGTTTGATGTTCCTAGAGTTCTTTTTTGAGAGGACAAAGTCTCCAAAGACTCTCAGGAAATTTTTCAAAACCACATTACTAAGTTTTGTTTGACCTCATCTAATCAATAAATGAAGATATAGTTTCTTGAAATTAAATTTTGATGTCAGAAGTGGGATTTGAACCCACGCCTACAGGGGAGACTGCGACCTGAACACAGCGCCTTAGACCGCTCTGCCATCCTGACTTCGAAATGCAATTGGAACTTAACTCCTTCCATGCTAGTCAGCAGAAATGTTACCATTTTTTGTGATTACAAACTTGTCACACCACCCCAAAAAAGTCAATAAATAACATTTTTTATATGCGTACTTTTCGTCTGCATTAATTTTTAAACCTCCATTTATTTTGTTTGGATATTAGAAATGTTAGATTTCTCACAAATGCGGTGATGCACCACATTTCTTCAGAAACTACTGTTTGGCCACACAGCAGGGCTTTGAAAGGAAGAGCCCTATTTGGGTTTTGCAATGCAGATTTTGCAGGAATACCTTGCAGATGAAATTTGCAGAGTACCAAAACAGCAGAAAACCTCCCAAAGTGACCACATTTTAGAAATTATTTTGCACAATGAGTTAATCAACACCTGCAATTACTATTGTCAGCCTATAGGTGTTTTCACTCTGAACCATCCAGCATTGCAAGTATGCCAGTTTAGTGCCCAGCTTTTGCTTGCAGAGGCAAGCAACCCATACATTTTTAAGTGGGCTCTACTCACTGGAGCAATGTCAAATATGTAGATGCTTTGTCTCACCATTAAAGTAGAAACCTCCTATATTTCAAATTAAAGATGACGGACCTGTGTGGAGCATGTGTTTTTTGCCTTTTTGACTTTGTCCACAGCATATTTTTTAAGGACATTTGTCTCAGTAATGCCTCAGTGTTTCAAAGTCAAACAAGCTGACTATAATCGTTCAGCTAGTGTCTGATAAGTGCTGTCTGTTTCAGCTATCAGGTTACCTTTTAATCCTCTTACAGCTAAGTCAATCTGAAATAAAACAAAATAGAGGAAAAATTACTAAAAAACATTCATGTGTTCAAAAGGAAAAAGTTACCGTTTCTCAAATTTTTAACATTTTGTTTTCTGTAGATAGTTAAGATTTTTAGGCCTTTTGATCATGATCAGTCCATGTGCTTTGTTTAATATCTCCTTAAAATGTAAACGGTGAAGAAAAAGCATTTTGCCGAAACCCGGGATTGGACCAGGGACCTTTAGATCTTCAGTCTAACGCTCTCCCAACTGAGCTATTTCCGCCATATCTATACATTTTCTGGGGGGTTTGACACTCTGCAAATGTCAAGTGTCACACCTGGAGGGATATATTATAATTTTTCATTTGACTGTTTTTTGAAGCATGATTTCTATTTGAAACGCCTTCCATTTTGCTGTACATATTTAATAACATTCATTAACTATTTGTGAATGAGTAGAAAAAGACAGCAATTTTGCCATTGAATTTTTACATTTTCAGTTTGTCTCCATGAACCAGTATAATTCTGACCCCGTGCTTCTAGAATAGGTCATGGTCGCACATAAAACACAATTTGCATGCATAATGTTACATCAAGTTTTATTTTTTATGAGATGCTAACAATTGGAGCAAAAAAGAGACAAAAATTTAGAGAAAATATTTTATTGATTGTTAAAAGTGAGACCATTTGTCCCAAAATGTGCTGAAACATGTCAGAATGACATGGGCATTTCACATTTTTTAAACTATGATTACCTACTTGTTAAGTTTTTGTTTATTAAGTATCGTTATGGTCTATTGATGTATGAGGTGAAAACTATGAAAGTAGACTTACCAGCAAATCCGTTTCTAGATATATTTCATGACAGCACTGTAGAAGGTTGATTCCCTACCCTAATAGGGACAGAGAACACAAAGAGGTGAAATAGTCCCTCCTCATTGATTGTCCAAAGGATTTTTCTAGTGCCAAAAGAACAACAGACATATGCACAAAAAATCTGTTTGATGTTCCTAGAGTTCTTTTTTGAGAGGACAAATTCAGATTCACTCCAAAGACTCTCAGGAAATTTTTCAAAACAACATTACATGAAGATAAAGTTTCTTGAAATTAAATGTTGATGTCAGAAGTGGGATTTGAACCCACGCCTCCAGGGGAGACTGCGACCTGAACGCAGCGCCTTAGACCACTCAGCCGTCGTGACTTCGATATGCAATTGGAACTTAACTCCTTCCATGCTAGTCAGCAGAAATGTTACCATTTCTTGTGATTAAAAACTTGTCACACCACCCCAAAAAAGTCAATAAATAACATTTTTTATATGCGTACTTTTCGTCTGCATTAATTTTTAAACCTCCATTTATTTTGTTTGGATATTAGAAATGTTAGATTTCTCACAAATGCGGTGATGCACCACATTTCTTCAGAAACTACTGTTTGGCCACACAGCAGGGCTTTGAAAGGAAGAGCCCTATTTGGGTTTTGCAATGCAGATTTTGCAGGAATACCTTGCAGATGAAATTTGCAGAGTACCAAAACAGCAGAAAACCTCCCAAAGTGACCACATTTTAGAAATTATTTTGCACAATGAGTTAATCAATTACTATTGTCAGCCTATAGGTGTTTTCACTCTGAACCATCCAGCATTGCAAGTATGCCAGTTTAGTGCCCAGCTTTTGCTTGCAGAGGCAAGCAACCCATACATTTTTAAGTGGGCTCTACTCACTGGAGCAATGTCAAATATGTAGATGCTTTGTCTCACCATTAAAGTAGAAACCTCCTATATTTCAAATTAAAGATGACGGACCTGTGTGGAGCTTGTGTTTTTTGCCTTTTTGACTTTGTCCACAGCATATTTTTTAAGGATATTTGTCTCAGTAATGCCTCAGTGTTTCAAAGTCAAACAAGCTGACTATAATCATTCAGCTAGTGTCTGATAAGTGCTGTCTGTTTCAGCTATCAGGTTACCTTTTAATCCTCTTACAGCTAAGTCAATCTGAAATAAAACAAAATAGAGGAAAAATTACTAAAAAACATTCATGTGTTCAAAAGGAAAAAGTTACCGTTTCTCAAATTTTTAACATTTTGTTTTCTGTAGATAGTTAAGATTTTTAGGCCTTTTGATCATGATCAGTCCATGTGCTTTGTTTAATATCTCCTTAAAATGTAAACGGTGAAGAAAAAGCATTTTGCCGAAACCCGGGATTGGACCAGGGACCTTTAGATCTTCAGTCTAACGCTCTCCAAACTGAGCTATTTCTGCCATATCTATACATTTTCTGAGGGGTTTGACACTCTGCAAATGTCAAGTGTCACACCTGGAGGGATATATTATAATTTTTCATTTGACTGTTTTTTGAAGCATGATTTCTATTTGAAACGCCTTCCATTTTGCTGTACATATTTAATAACATTCATTAACTATTTGTGAATGAGTAGAAAAAGACAGCAATTTTGCCATTGAATTTTTACATTTTCAGTTTGTCTCCATGCACCAGTATAATTCTGACCCTGTGCTTCTAGAATAGGTCATGGTCGCACATAAAACACAATTTGCATGCATAATGTTACATCAAGTTTTATTTTTTATGAGATGCAAACAATTGGAGCAAAAAAGAGACAAAAATTTAGAGAAAATATTTTATTGATTGTTAAAAGTGAGACCATTTGTCCCAAAATGTGCTGAAACATGTCAGAATGACATGGGCATTTCACATTTTTTAAACTATGATTACCTACTTGTTAAGTTTTTGTTTATTAAGTATCGTTATGGTCTATTGATGTATGAGGTGAAAACTATGAAAGTAGACTTACCAGCAAATCCGTTTCTAGATATATTTCATGACAGCACTGTAGAAGGTTGATTCCCTACCCTAATAGGGACAGAGAACACAAAGAGGTGAAATAGTCCCTCCTCATTGACTGTCCAAAGGATTTTTCTAGTGCCAAAAGAACAACAGACATATGCACAAAAAATCTGTTTGATGTTCCTAGAGTTCTTTTTTGAGAGGACAAATTCAGATTCACTCCAAAGACTCTCAGGAAATTTTTCAAAACAACATTACATGAAGATAAAGTTTCTTGAAATTAAATGTTGATGTCATCCCCGGGGGATGACAATCTCCAGGGGAGACTGCGACCTGAACACTGCGCCATAGACCGCTCAGCCATCCTGACTTCGATATGCAATTGGAACTTAACTCCTTCCATGCTAGTCAGCAGAAATGTTACCATTTTTTGTGATTACAAACTTGTCACACCACCCCAAAAAAGTCAATAAATAACATTTTTTATATGCGTACTTTTCGTCTGCATTAATTTTTAAACCTCCATTTATTTTGTTTGGATATTAGAAATGTTAGATTTCTCACAAATGCGGTGATGCACCACATTTCTTCAGAAACTACTGTTTGGCCACACAGCAGGGCTTTGAAAGGAAGAGCCCTATTTGGGTTTTGCAATGCAGATTTTGCAGGAATACCTTGCAGATGAAATTTGCAGAGTACCAAAACAGCAGAAAACCTCCCAAAGTGACCACATTTTAGAAATTATTTTGCACAATGAGTTAATCAACACCTGCAATTACTATTGTCAGCCTATAGGTGTTTTCACTCTGAACCATCCAGCATTGCAAGTATGCCAGTTTAGTGCCCAGCTTTTGCTTGCAGAGGCAAGCAACCCATACATTTTTAAGTGGGCTCTACTCACTGGAGCAATGTCAAATATGTAGATGCTTTGTCTCACCATTAAAGTAGAAACCTCCTATATTTCACATTAAAGATGACGGACCTGTGTGGAGCTTGTGTTTTTTGCCTTTTTGACTTTGTCCACAGCATATTTTTTAAGGATATTTGTCTCAGTAATGCCTCAGTGTTTCAAAGTCAAACAAGCTGACTATAATCATTCAGCTAGTGTCTGATAAGTGCTGTCTGTTTCAGCTATCAGGTTACCTTTTAATCCTCTTACAGCTAAGTCAATCTGAAATAAAACAAAATAGAGGAAAAATTACTAAAAAACATTCATGTGTTCAAAAGGAAAAAGTTACCGTTTCTCAAATTTTTAACATTTTGTTTTCTGTAGATAGTTAAGATTTTTAGGCCTTTTGATCATGATCAGTCCATGTGCTTTGTTTAATATCTCCTTAAAATGTAAATGGTGAAGAAAAAGCATTTTGCCGAAACCCAGGACCTTTAGATCTTCAGTCTAACGCTCTCCCAACTGAGCTATTTCGGCCATATCTATACATTTTCTGGGGGGTTTGACACTCTGCAAATGTCAAGTGTCACACCTGGAGGGATATATTATAATTTTTCATTTGACTGTTTTTTGAAGCATGATTTCTATTTGAAACGCCTTCCATTTTGCTGTACATATTTAATAACATTCATTAACTATTTGTGAATGAGTAGAAAAAGACAGCAATTTTGCCATTGAATTTTTACATTTTCAGTTTGTCTCCATGCACCAGTATAATTCTGACCCTGTGCTTCTAGAATAGGTCATGGTCGCACATAAAACACAATTTGCATGCATAATGTTACATCAAGTTTTATTTTTTATGAGATGCAAACAATTGGAGCAAAAAAGAGACAAAAATTTTGAGAAAATATTTTATTGATTGTTAAAAGTGAGACCATTTGTCCCAAAATGTGCTGAAACATGTCAGAATGACATGGGCATTTCACATTTTTTAAACTATGATTACCTACTTGTTAAGTTTTTGTTTATTAAGTATCGTTATGGTCTATTGATGTATGAGGTGAAAACTATGAAAGTAGACTTACCAGCAAATCCGTTTCTAGATATATTTCATGACAGCACTGTAGAAGGTTGATTCCCTACCCTAATAGGGACAGAGAACACAAAGAGGTGAAATAGTCCCTCCTCATTGACTGTCCAAAGGATTTTTCTAGTGCCAAAAGAACAACAGACATATGCACAAAAAATCTGTTTGATGTTCCTAGAGTTCTTTTTTGAGAGGACAAATTCAGATTCACTCCAAAGACTCTCAGGAAATTTTTCAAAACAACATTACATGAAGATAAAGTTTCTTGAAATTAAATGTTGATGTCAGAAGTGGGATTTGAACCCACGCCTCCAGGGGAGACTGCGACCTGAACGCAGCGCCTTAGACCGCTCAGCCGTCGTGACTTCGATATGCAATTGGAACTTAACTCCTTCCATGCTAGTCAGCAGAAATGTTACCATTTCTTGTGATTAAAAACTTGTCACACCACCCCAAAAAAGTCAATAAATAACATTTTTTATATGCGTACTTTTCGTCTGCATTAATTTTTAAACCTCCATTTATTTTGTTTGGATATTAGAAATGTTAGATTTCTCACAAATGCGGTGATGCACCACATTTCTTCAGAAACTACTGTTTGGCCACACAGCAGGGCTTTGAAAGGAAGAGCCCTATTTGGGTTTTGCAATGCAGATTTTGCAGGAATACCTTGCAGATGAAATTTGCAGAGTACCAAAACAGCAGAAAACCTCCCAAAGTGACCACATTTTAGAAATTATTTTGCACAATGAGTTAATCAATTACTATTGTCAGCCTATAGGTGTTTTCACTCTGAACCATCCAGCATTGCAAGTATGCCAGTTTAGTGCCCAGATTTTGCTTGCAGAGACAAGCAACCCATACATTTTTAAGTGGGCTCTACTCACTGGAGCAATGTCAAATATGTAGATGCTTTGTCTCACCATTAAAGTAGAAACCTCCTATATTTCAAATTAAAGATGACGGACCTGTGTGGAGCTTGTGTTTTTTTGCCTTTTTGACTTTGTCCACAGCATATTTTTTAAGGACATTTGTCTCAGTAATGCCTCAGTGTTTCAAAGTCAAACAAGCTGACTATAATCATTCAGCTAGTGTCTGATAAGTGCTGTCTGTTTCAGCTATCAGGTTACCTTTTAATCCTCTTACAGCTAAGTCAATCTGAAATAAAACAAAATAGAGGAAAAATTACTAAAAAACATTCATGTGTTCAAAAGGAAAAAGTTACCGTTTCTCAAATTTTTAACATTTTGTTTTCTGTAGATAGTTAAGATTTTTAGGCCTTTTGATCATGATCAGTCCATGTGCTTTGTTTAATATCTCCTTAAAATGTAAATGGTGAAGAAAAAGCATTTTGCCGAAACCCAGAACCTTTAGATGTTCAGTCTAACGCTCTCCCAACTGAGCTATTTCGGCCATATCTATACATTTTCTGGGGGGTTTGACACTCTGCAAATGTCAAGTGTCACACCTGGAGGGATATATTATAATTTTTCATTTGACTGTTTTTTGAAGCATGATTTCTATTTGAAACGCCTTCCATTTTGCTGTACATATTTAATAACATTCATTAACTATTTGTGAATGAGTAGAAAAAGACAGCAATTTTGCCATTGAATTTTTACATTTTCAGTTTGTCTCCATGCACCAGTATAATTCTGACCCTGTGCTTCTAGAATAGGTCATGGTCGCACATAAAACACAATTTGCATGCATAATGTTACATCAAGTTTTATTTTTTATGAGATGCAAACAATTGGAGCAAAAAAGAGACAAAAATTTAGAGAAAATATTTTATTGATTGTTAAAAGTGAGACCATTTGTCCCAAAATGTGCTGAAACATGTCAGAATGACATGGGCATTTCACATTTTTTAAACTATGATTACCTACTTGTTAAGTTTTTGTTTATTAAGTATCGTTATGGTCTATTGATGTATGAGGTGAAAACTATGAAAGTAGACTTACCAGCAAATCCGTTTCTAGATATATTTCATGACAGCACTGTAGAAGGTTGATTCCCTACCCTAATAGGGACAGAGAACACAAAGAGGTGAAATAGTCCCTCCTCATTGACTGTCCAAAGGATTTTTCTAGTGCCAAAAGAACAACAGACATATGCACAAAAAATCTGTTTGATGTTCCTAGAGTTCTTTTTTGAGAGGACAAAGTCTCCAAAGACTCTCAGGAAATTTTTCAAAACCACATTACTAAGTTTTGTTTGACCTCATCTAATCAATAAATGAAGATATAGTTTCTTGAAATTAAATTTTGATGTCAGAAGTCAGCCTCCAGGGGAGACTGCGACCTGAACACAGCGCCTTAGACCGCTCTGCCATCCTGACTTCGAAATGCAATTGGAACTTAACTCCTTCCATGCTAGTCAGCAGAAATGTTACCATTTTTTGTGATTACAAACTTGTCACACCACCCCAAAAAAGTCAATAAATAACATTTTTTATATGCGTACTTTTCGTCTGCATTAATTTTTAAACCTCCATTTATTTTGTTTGGATATTAGAAATGTTAGATTTCTCACAAATGCGGTGATGCACCACATTTCTTCAGAAACTACTGTTTGGCCACACAGCAGGGCTTTGAAAGGAAGAGCCCTATTTGGGTTTTGCAATGCAGATTTTGCAGGAATACCTTGCAGATGAAATTTGCAGAGTACCAAAACAGCAGAAAACCTCCCAAAGTGACCACATTTTAGAAATTATTTTGCACAATGAGTTAATCAACACCTGCAATTACTATTGTCAGCCTATAGGTGTTTTCACTCTGAACCATCCAGCATTGCAAGTATGCCAGTTTAGTGCCCAGCTTTTGCTTGCAGAGGCAAGCAACCCATACATTTTTAAGTGGGCTCTACTCACTGGAGCAATGTCAAATATGTAGATGCTTTGTCTCACCATTAAAGTAGAAACCTCCTATATTTCAAATTAAAGATGACGGACCTGTGTGGAGCTTGTGTTTTTTGCCTTTTTGACTTTGTCCACAGCATATTTTTTAAGGACATTTGTCTCAGTAATGCCTCAGTGTTTCAAAGTCAAACAAGCTGACTATAATCATTCAGCTAGTGTCTGATAAGTGCTGTCTGTTTCAGCTATCAGGTTACCTTTTAATCCTCTTACAGCTAAGTCAATCTGAAATAAAACAAAATAGAGGAAAAATTACTAAAAAACATTCATGTGTTCAAAAGGAAAAAGTTACCGTTTCTCAAATTTTTAACATTTTGTTTTCTGTAGATAGTTAAGATTTTTAGGCCTTTTGATCATGATCAGTCCATGTGCTTTGTTTAATATCTCCTTAAAATGTAAACGGTGAAGAAAAAGCATTTTGCCGAAACCCGGGACCTTTAGATCTTCAGTCTAACGCTCTCCCAACTGAGATATTTCGGCCATATCTATACATTTTCTGGGGGGTTTGACACTCTGCAAATGTCAAGTGTCACACCTGGAGGGATATATTATAATTTTTCATTTGACTGTTTTTTGAAGCATGATTTCTATTTGAAACGCCTTCCATTTTGCTGTACATATTTAATAACATTCATTAACTATTTGTGAATGAGTAGAAAAAGACAGCAATTTTGCCATTGAATTTTTACATTTTCAGTTTGTCTCCATGCACCAGTATAATTCTGACCCTGTGCTTCTAGAATAGGTCATGGTCGCACATAAAACACAATTTGCATGCATAATGTTACATCAAGTTTTATTTTTTATGAGATGCAAACAATTGGAGCAAAAAAGAGACAAAAATTTAGAGAAAATATTTTATTGATTGTTAAAAGTGAGACCATTTGTCCCAAAATGTGCTGAAACATGTCAGAATGACATGGGCATTTCACATTTTTTAAACTATGATTACCTACTTGTTAAGTTTTTGTTTATTAAGTATCGTTATGGTCTATTGATGTATGAGGTGAAAACTATGAAAGTAGACTTACCAGCAAATCCGTTTCTAGATATATTTCATGACAGCACTGTAGAAGGTTGATTCCCTACCCTAATAGGGACAGAGAACACAAAGAGGTGAAATAGTCCGTCCTCATTGACTGTCCAAAGGATTTTTCTAGTGCCAAAAGAACAACAGACATATGCACAAAAAATATGTTTGATGTTCCTAGAGTTCTTTTTTGAGAGGACAAATTCAGATTCACTCCAAAGACTCTCAGGAAATTTTTCAAAACCACATTACTAAGTTTTGTTTGACCTCATCTAATCAATAAATGAAGATAAAGTTTCTTGAAATTAAATGTTAATGTCAGAAGTGGGATTTGAACGCACGCCTCCAGCGGAGACTGCGACCTGAACGCTGCGCCTTAGACCGCTCGGCCATCCTGACTTCAATATGCAATTGGAACTTAACTCCTTCCATGCTAGTCAGCAGAAATGTTACCATTCCTTGTGATTACAAACTTGTCACACCACCCCAAAAAAGTCAATAAATAACATTTTTTATATGCGTACTTTTCGTCTGCATTAATTTTTAAACCTCCATTTATTTTGTTTGGATATTGGAAAGTTAGATTTCTCACAAATGCGGTGATGCACCACATTTCTTCAGAAACTACTGTTTGGCCACACAGCAGGGCTTTGAAAGGAAGAGCCCTATTTGGGTTTTGCAATGCAGATTTTGCAGGAATACCTTGCAGATGAAATTTGCAGAGTACCAAAACAGCAGAAAACCTCCCAAAGTGACCACATTTTAGAAATTATTTTGCACAATGAGTTAATCAACACCTGCAATTACTATTGTCAGCCTATAGGTGTTTTCACTCTGAACCATCCAGCATTGCAAGTATGCCAGTTTAGTGCCCAGCTTTTGCTTGCAGAGGCAAGCAACCCATACATTTTTAAGTGGGCTCTACTCACTGGAGCAATGTCAAATATGTAGATGCTTTGTCTCACCATTAAAGTAGAAACCTCCTATATTTCAAATTAAAGATGACGGACCTGTGTGGAGCTTGTGTTTTTTGCCTTTTTGACTTTGTCCACAGCATATTTTTTAAGGACATTTGTCTCAGTAATGCCTCAGTGTTTCAAAGTCAAACAAGCTGACTATAATCATTCAGCTAGTGTCTGATAAGTGCTGTCTGTTTCAGCTATCAGGTTACCTTTTAATCCTCTTACAGCTAAGTCAATCTGAAATAAAACAAAATAGAGGAAAAATTACTAAAAAACATTCATGTGTTCAAAAGGAAAAAGTTACCGTTTCTCAAATTTTTAACATTTTGTTTTCTGTAGATAGTTAAGATTTTTAGGCCTTTTGATCATGATCAGTCCATGTGCTTTGTTTAATATCTCCTTAAAATGTAAACGGTGAAGAAAAAGCATTTTGCCGAAACCCGGGACCTTTAGTCTAACGCTCTCCCAACTGAGCTATTTCGGCCATATCTATACATTTTCTGGGGGGTTTGACACTCTGCAAATGTCAAGTGTCACACCTGGAGGGATATATTATAATTTTTCATTTGACTGTTTTTTGAAGCATGATTTCTATTTGAAACGCCTTCCATTTTGCTGTACATATTTAATAACATTCATTAACTATTTGTGAATGAGTAGAAAAAGACAGCAATTTTGCCATTGAATTTTTACATTTTCAGTTTGTCTCCATGCACCAGTATAATTCTGACCCTGTGCTTCTAGAATAGGTCATGGTCGCACATAAAACACAATTTGCATGCATAATGTTACATCAAGTTTTATTTTTTATGAGATGCAAACAATTGGAGCAAAAAATTTAGAGAAAATATTTTATTGATTGTTAAAAGTGAGACCATTTGTCCCAAAATGTGCTGAAACATGTCAGAATGACATGGGCATTTCACATTTTTTAAACTATGATTACCTACTTGTTAAGTTTTTGTTTATTAAGTATCGTTATGGTCTATTGATGTATGAGGTGAAAACTATGAAAGTAGACTTACCAGCAAATCCGTTTCTAGATATATTTCATGACAGCACTGTAGAAGGTTGATTCCCTACCCTAATAGGGACAGAGAACACAAAGAGGTGAAATAGTCCGTCCTCATTGACTGTCCAAAGGATTTTTCTAGTGCCAAAAGAACAACAGACATATGCACAAAAAATCTGTTTGATGTTCCTAGAGTTCTTTTTTGAGAGGACAAATTCAGATTCACTCCAAAGACTCTCAGGAAATTTTTCAAAACCACATTACTAAGTTTTGTTTGACCTCATCTAAGATAAAGATAAGATAAAGTTTCTTGAAATTAAATGTTAATGTCAGAAGTGGGATTTGAACGCACGCCTCCAGCAGAGACTGCGACCTGAACGCTGCGCCTTAGACCGCTCGGCCATCCTGACTTAAATATGCAATTGGAACTTAACTCCTTCCATGCTAGTCAGCAGAAATGTTACCATTCCTTGTGATTACAAACTTGTCACACCACCCCAAAAAAGTCAATAAATAACATTTTTTATATGCGTACTTTTCGTCTGCATTAATTTTTAAACCTCCATTTATTTTGTTTGGATATTAGAAATGTTAGATTTCTCACAAATGCGGTGATGCACCACATTTCTTCAGAAACTACTGTTTGGCCACACAGCAGGGCTTTGAAAGGAAGAGCCCTATTTGGGTTTTGCAATGCAGATTTTGCAGGATTACCTTGCAGATGAAATTTGCAGAGTACCAAAACAGCAGAAAACCTCCCAAAGTGACCACATTTTAGAAATTATTTTGCACAATGAGTTAATCAACACCTGCAATTACTATTGTCAGCCTATAGGTGTTTTCACTCTGAACCATCCAGCATTGCAAGTATGCCAGTTTAGTGCCCAGCTTTTGCTTGCAGAGGCAAGCAACCCATACATTTTTAAGTGGGCTCTACTCACTGGAGCAATGTCAAATATGTAGATGCTTTGTCTCACCATTAAAGTAGAAACCTCCTATATTTCAAATTAAAGATGACGGACCTGTGTGGAGCTTGTGTTTTTTGCCTTTTTGACTTTGTCCACAGCATATTTTTTAAGGACATTTGTCTCAGTAATGCCTCAGTGTTTCAAAGTCAAACAAGCTGACTATAATCATTCAGCTAGTGTCTGATAAGTGCTGTCTGTTTCAGCTATCAGGTTACCTTTTAATCCTCTTACAGCTAAGTCAATCTGAAATAAAACAAAATAGAGGAAAAATTACTAAAAAACATTCATGTGTTCAAAAGGAAAAAGTTACCGTTTCTCAAATTTTTAACATTTTGTTTTCTGTAGATAGTTAAGATTTTTAGGCCTTTTGATCATGATCAGTCCATGTGCTTTGTTTAATATCTCCTTAAAATGTAAACGGTGAAGAAAAAGCATTTTGCCAAAACCCGGGACCTTTAGATCTTCAGTCTAACGCTCTCCCAACTGAGATATTTCGGCCATATCTATACATTTTCTGGGGGGTTTGACACTCTGCAAATGTCAAGTGTCACACCTGGAGGGATATATTATAATTTTTCATTTGACTGTTTTTTAAAGCATGATTTCTATTTGAAACGCCTTCCATTTTGCTGTACATATTTAATAACATTCATTAACTATTTGTGAATGAGTAGAAAAAGACAGCAATTTTGCCATTGAATTTTTACATTTTCAGTTTGTCTCCATGCACCAGTATAATTCTGACCCTGTGCTTCTAGAATAGGTCATGGTCGCACATAAAACACAATTTGCATGCATAATGTTACATCAAGTTTTATTTTTTATGAGATGCAAACAATTGGAGCAAAAAAGAGACAAAAATTTAGAGAAAATATTTTATTGATTGTTAAAAGTGAGACCATTTGTCCCAAAATGTGCTGAAACATGTCAGAATGACATGGGCATTTCACATTTTTTAAACTATGATTACCTACTTGTTAAGTTTTTGTTTATTAAGTATCGTTATGGTCTATTGATGTATGAGGTGAAAACTATGAAAGTAGACTTACCAGCAAATCCGTTTCTAGATATATTTCATGACAGCACTGTAGAAGGTAGATTCCCTACCCTAATAGGGACAGAGAACACAAAGAGGTGAAATAGTCCCTCCTCATTGACTGTCCAAAGGATTTTTCTAGTGTCAAAAGAACAACAGACATATGCACAAAAAATCTGTTTGATGTTCCTAGAGTTCTTTTTTGAGAGGACAAATTCAGATTCACTCCAAAGACTCTCAGGAAATTTTTCAAAACCACATTACTAAGTTTTGTTTGACCTCATCTAATCAATAAATGACGATAAAGTTTCTTGAAATTAAATGTTGATGTCAGAAGTGGGATCTGACCCCACGCCTCCAGGGGAGACTGCGACCTGAACGCTGCGCCTTAGACCGCTCTGCCATCCTGACTTCGATATGCAATTGGAACTTAACTCCTTCCATGCTAGTCAGCAGAAATGTTACCATTCCTTGTGATTACAAACTTGTCACACCACCCCAAAAAAGTCAATAAATAACATTTTTTATATGCGTACTTTTCGTATGCATTAATTTTTAAACCTCCATTTATTTTGTTTGGATATTAGAAATGTTAGATTTCTCACAAATGCGGTGATGCACCACATTTCTTCAGAAACTACTGTTTGGCCACACAGCAGGGCTTTGAAAGGAAGAGCCCTATTTGGGTTTTGCAATGCAGATTTTGCAGGAATACCTTGCAGATGAAATTTGCAGAGTACCAAAACAGCAGAAAACCTCCCAAAGTGACCACATTTTAGAAATTATTTTGCACAATGAGTTAATCAACACCTGCAATTACTATTGTCAGCCTATAGGTGTTTTCACTCTGAACCATCCAGCATTGCAAGTATGCCAGTTTAGTGCCCAGCTTTTGCTTGCAGAGGCAAGCAACCCATACATTTTTAAGTGGGCTCTACTCACTGGAGCAATGTCAAATATGTAGATGCTTTGTCTCACCATTAAAGTAGAAACCTCCTATATTTCAAATTAAAGATGACGGACCTGTGTGGAGCTTGTGTTTTTTGCCTTTTTGACTTTGTCCACAGCATATTTTTTAAGGACATTTGTCTCAGTAATGCCTCAGTGTTTCAAAGTCAAACAAGCTGACTATAATCATTCAGCTAGTGTCTGATAAGTGCTGTCTGTTTCAGCTATCAGGTTACCTTTTAATCCTCTTACAGCTAAGTCAATCTGAAATAAAACAAAATAGAGGAAAAATTACTAAAAAACATTCATGTGTTCAAAAGGAAAAAGTTACCGTTTCTCAAATTTTTAACATTTTGTTTTCTGTAGATAGTTAAGATTTTTAGGCCTTTTGATCATGATCAGTCCATGTGCTTTGTTTAATATCTCCTTAAAATGTAAACGGTGAAGAAAAAGCATTTTGCCAAAACCCGGGACCTTTAGATCTTCAGTCTAACGCTCTCCCAACTGAGCTATTTCGGCCATATCTATACATTTTCTGGGGGGTTTGACACTCTGCAAATGTCAAGTGTCACACCTGGAGGGATATATTATAATTTTTCATTTGACTGTTTTTTGAAGCATGATTTCTATTTGAAACGCCTTCCATTTTGCTGTACATATTTAATAACATTCATTAACTATTTGTGAATGAGTAGAAAAAGACAGCAATTTTGCCATTGAATTTTTACATTTTCAGTTTGTCTCCATGCACCAGTATAATTCTGACCCTGTGCTTCTAGAATAGGTCATGGTCGCACATAAAACACAATTTGCATGCATAATGTTACATCAAGTTTTATTTTTTATGAGATGCAAACAATTGGAGCAAAAAAGAGACAAAAATTTAGAGAAAATATTTTATTGATTGTTAAAAGTGAGACCATTTGTCCCAAAATGTGCTGAAACATGTCAGAATGACATGGGCATTTCACATTTTTTAAACTATGATTACCTACTTGTTAAGTTTTTGTTTATTAAGTATCGTTATGGTCTATTGATGTATGAGGTGAAAACTATGAAAGTAGACTTACCAGCAAATCCGTTTCTAGATATATTTCATGACAGCACTGTAGAAGGTTGATTCCCTACCCTAATAGGGACAGAGAACACAAAGAGGTGAAATAGTCCCTCCTCATTGACTGTCCAAAGGATTTTTCTAGTGCCAAAAGAACAACAGACATATGCACAAAAAATCTGTTTGATGTTCCTAGAGTTCTTTTTTGAGAGGACAAATTCAGATTCACTCCAAAGACTCTCAGGAAATTTTTCAAAACCACATTACTAAGTTTTGTTTGACCTCATCTAATCAATAAATGACGATAAAGTTTCTTGAAATTAAATGTTGATGTCAGAAGTGGGATCTGACCCCACGCCTCCAGGGGAGACTGCGACCTGAACGCTGCGCCTTAGACCGCTCTGCCATCCTGACTTGGATATGCAATTGGAACTTAACTCCTTCCATGCTAGTCAGCAGAAATGTTACCATTCCTTGTGATTACAAACTTGTCACACCACCCCAAAAAAGTCAATAAATAACATTTTTTATATGCGTACTTTTCGTATGCATTAATTTTTAAACCTCCATTTATTTTGTTTGGATATTAGAAATGTTAGATTTCTCACAAATGCGGTGATGCACCACATTTCTTCAGAAACTACTGTTTGGCCACACAGCAGGGCTTTGAAAGGAAGAGCCCTATTTGGGTTTTGCAATGCAGATTTTGCAGGAATACCTTGCAGATGAAATTTGCAGAGTACCAAAACAGCAGAAAACCTCCCAAAGTGACCACATTTTAGAAATTATTTTGCACAATGAGTTAATCAACACCTGCAATTACTATTGTCAGCCTATAGGTGTTTTCACTCTGAACCATCCAGCATTGCAAGTATGCCAGTTTAGTGCCCAGCTTTTGCTTGCAGAGACAAGCAACCCATACATTTTTAAGTGGGCTCTACTCACTGGAGCAATGTCAAATATGTAGATGCTTTGTCTCACCATTAAAGTAGAAACCTCCTATATTTCAAATTAAAGATGACGGACCTGTGTGGAGCTTGTGTTTTTTGCCTTTTTGACTTTGTCCACAGCATATTTTTTAAGGACATTTGTCTCAGTAATGCCTCAGTGTTTCAAAGTCAAACAAGCTGACTATAATCATTCAGCTAGTGTCTGATAAGTGCTGTCTGTTTCAGCTATCAGGTTACCTTTTAATCCTCTTACAGCTAAGTCAATCTGAAATAAAACAAAATAGAGGAAAAATTACTAAAAAACATTCATGTGTTCAAAAGGAAAAAGTTACCGTTTCTCAAATTTTTAACATTTTGTTTTCTGTAGATAGTAAAGATTTTTAGGCCTTTTGATCATGATCAGTCCATGTGCTTTGTTTAATATCTCCTTAAAGTGTAAACGGTGAAGAAAAAGCATTTTGCCGAAACCCAGGATTGTTCCAGGGACCTTTAGATATTCAGTCTAACGCTCTCCCAACTGAGCTATTTCGGCCATATCTATACATTTTCTGGGGGGTTTGACACTCTGCAAATGTCAAGTGTCACACCTGGAGGGATATATTATAATTTTTCATTTGACTGTTTTTTGAAGCATGATTTCTATTTGAAACGCCTTCCATTTTGCTGTACATATTTAATAACATTCATTAACTATTTGTGAATGAGTAGAAAAAGACAGCAATTTTGCCATTGAATTTTTACATTTTCAGTTTGTCTCCATGCACCAGTATAATTCTGACCCTGTGCTTCTAGAATAGGTCATGGTCGCACATAAAACACAATTTGCATGCATAATGTTACATCAAGTTTTATTTTTTATGAGATGCAAACAATTGGAGCAAAAAAGAGACAAAAATTTAGAGAAAATATTTTATTGATTGTTAAAAGTGAGACCATTTGTCCCAAAATGTGCTGAAACATGTCAGAATGACATGGGCATTTCACATTTTTTAAACTATGATTACCTACTTGTTAAGTTTTTGTTTATTAAGTATCGTTATGGTCTATTGATGTATGAGGTGAAAACTATGAAAGTAGACTTACCAGCAAATCCGTTTCTAGATATATTTCATGACAGCACTGTAGAAGGTAGATTCCCTACCCTAATAGGGACAGAGAACACAAAGAGGTGAAATAGTCCCTCCTCATTGACTGTCCAAAGGATTTTTCTAGTGTCAAAAGAACAACAGACATATGCACAAAAAATCTGTTTGATGTTCCTAGAGTTCTTTTTTGAGAGGACAAATTCAGATTCACTCCAAAGACTCTCAGGAAATTTTTCAAAACCACATTACTAAGTTTTGTTTGACCTCATCTAATCAATAAATGACGATAAAGTTTCTTGAAATTAAATGTTGATGTCAGAAGTGGGATCTGACCCCACGCCTCCAGGGGAGACTGCGACCTGAACGCTGCGCCTTAGACCGCTCTGCCATCCTGACTTCGATATGCAATTGGAACTTAACTCCTTCCATGCTAGTCAGCAGAAATGTTACCATTCCTTGTGATTACAAACTTGTCACACCACCCCAAAAAAGTCAATAAATAACATTTTTTATATGCGTACTTTTCGTATGCATTAATTTTTAAACCTCCATTTATTTTGTTTGGATATTAGAAATGTTAGATTTCTCACAAATGCGGTGATGCACCACATTTCTTCAGAAACTACTGTTTGGCCACACAGCAGGGCTTTGAAAGGAAGAGCCCTATTTGGGTTTTGCAATGCAGATTTTGCAGGAATACCTTGCAGATGAAATTTGCAGAGTACCAAAACAGCAGAAAACCTCCCAAAGTGACCACATTTTAGAAATTATTTTGCACAATGAGTTAATCAACACCTGCAATTACTATTGTCAGCCTATAGGTGTTTTCACTCTGAACCATCCAGCATTGCAAGTATGCCAGTTTAGTGCCCAGCTTTTGCTTGCAGAGACAAGCAACCCATACATTTTTAAGTGGGCTCTACTCACTGGAGCAATGTCAAATATGTAGATGCTTTGTCTCACCATTAAAGTAGAAACCTCCTATATTTCAAATTAAAGATGACGGACCTGTGTGGAGCTTGTGTTTTTTGCCTTTTTGACTTTGTCCACAGCATATTTTTTAAGGACATTTGTCTCAGTAATGCCTCAGTGTTTCAAAGTCAAACAAGCTGACTATAATCATTTAGCTAGTGTCTGATAAGTGCTGTCTGTTTCAGCTATCAGGTTACCTTTTAATCCTCTTACAGCTAAGTCAATCTGAAATAAAACAAAATAGAGGAAAAATTACTAAAAAACATTCATGTGTTCAAAAGGAAAAAGTTACCGTTTCTCAAATTTTTAACATTTTGTTTTCTGTAGATAGTTAAGATTTTTAGGCCTTTTGATCATGATCAGTCCATGTGCTTTGTTTAATATCTCCTTAAAATGTAAACGGTGAAGAAAAAGCATTTTGCCGAAACCCAGGATTGTTCCAGGGACCTTTAGATATTCAGTCTAACGCTCTCCCAACTGAGCTATTTCGGCCATATCTATACATTTTCTGGGGGGTTTGACACTCTGAAAATGTCAAGTGTCACACCTGGAGGGATATATTATAATTTTTCATTTGACTGTTTTTTGAAGCATGATTTCTATTTGAAACGCCTTCCATTTTGCTGTACATATTTAATAACATTCATTAACTATTTGTGAATGAGTAGAAAAAGACAGCAATTTTGCCATTGAATTTTTACATTTTCAGTTTGTCTCCATGCACCAGTATAATTCTGACCCTGTGCTTCTAGAATAGGTCATGGTCGCACATAAAACACAATTTGCATGCATAATGTTACATCAAGTTTTATTTTTTATGAGATGCAAACAATTGGAGCAAAAAAGAGACAAAAATTTAGAGAAAATATTTTATTGATTGTTAAAAGTGAGACCATTTGTCCCAAAATGTGCTGAAACATGTCAGAATGACATGGGCATTTCACATTTTTTAAACTATGATTACCTACTTGTTAAGTTTTTGTTTATTAAGTATCGTTATGGTCTATTGATGTATGAGGTGAAAACTATGAAAGTAGACTTACCAGCAAATCCGTTTCTAGATATATTTCATGACAGCACTGTAGAAGGTTGATTCCCTACCCTAATAGGGACAGAGAACACAAAGAGGTGAAATAGTCCCTCCTCATTGACTGTCCAAAGGATTTTTCTAGTGCCAAAAGAACAACAGACATATGCACAAAAAATCTGTTTGATGTTCCTAGAGTTCTTTTTTGAGAGGACAAATTCAGATTCACTCCAAAGACTCTCAGGAAATTTTTCAAAACCACATTACTAAGTTTTGTTTGACCTCATCTAATCAATAAATGACGATAAAGTTTCTTGAAATTAAATGTTGATGTCAGAAGTGGGATCTGACCCCACGCCTCCAGGGGAGACTGCGACCTGAACGCTGCGCCTTAGACCGCTCTGCCATCCTGACTTCGATATGCAATTGGAACTTAACTCCTTCCATGCTAGTCAGCAGAAATGTTACCATTCCTTGTGATTACAAACTTGTCACACCACCCCAAAAAAGTCAATAAATAACATTTTTTATATGCGTACTTTTCGTCTGCATTAATTTTTAAACCTCCATTTATTTTGTTTGGATATTAGAAATGTTAGATTTCTCACAAATGCGGTGATGCACCACATTTCTTCAGAAACTACTGTTTGGCCACACAGCAGGGCTTTGAAAGGAAGAGCCCTATTTGGGTTTTGCAATGCAGATTTTGCAGGAATACCTTGCAGATGAAATTTGCAGAGTACCAAAACAGCAGAAAACCTCCCAAAGTGACCACATTTTAGAAATTATTTTGCACAATGAGTTAATCAACACCTGCAATTACTATTGTCAGCCTATAGGTGTTTTCACTCTGAACCATCCAGCATTGCAAGTATGCCAGTTTAGTGCCCAGCTTTTGCTTGCAGAGACAAGCAACCCATACATTTTTAAGTGGGCTCTACTCACTGGAGCAATGTCAAATATGTAGATGCTTTGTCTCACCATTAAAGTAGAAACCTCCTATATTTCAAATTAAAGATGACGGACCTGTGTGGAGCTTGTGTTTTTTGCCTTTTTGACTTTGTCCACAGCATATTTTTTAAGGACATTTGTCTCAGTAATGCCTCAGTGTTTCAAAGTCAAACAAGCTGACTATAATCATTCAGCTAGTGTCTGATAAGTGCTGTCTGTTTCAGCTATCAGGTTACCTTTTAATCCTCTTACAGCTAAGTCAATCTGAAATAAAACAAAATAGAGGAAAAATTACTAAAAAACATTCATGTGTTCAAAAGGAAAAAGTTACCGTTTCTCAAATTTTTAACATTTTGTTTTCTGTAGATAGTTAAGATTTTTAGGCCTTTTGATCATGATCAGTCCATGTGCTTTGTTTAATATCTCCTTAAAATGTAAACGGTGAAGAAAAAGCATTTTGCCGAAACCCAGGATTGTTCCAGGGACCTTTAGATATTCAGTCTAACGCTCTCCCAACTGAGCTATTTCGGCCATATCTATACATTTTCTGGGGGGTTTGACACTCTGCAAATGTCAAGTGTCACACCTGGAGGGATATATTATAATTTTTCATTTGACTGTTTTTTGAAGCATGATTTCTATTTGAAACGCCTTCCATTTTGCTGTACATATTTAATAACATTCATTAACTATTTGTGAATGAGTAGAAAAAGACAGCAATTTTGCCATTGAATTTTTACATTTTCAGTTTGTCTCCATGCACCAGTATAATTCTGACCCTGTGCTTCTAGAATAGGTCATGGTCGCACATAAAACACAATTTGCATGCATAATGTTACATCAAGTTTTATTTTTTATGAGATGCAAACAATTGGAGCAAAAAAGAGACAAAAATTTAGAGAAAATATTTTATTGATTGTTAAAAGTGAGACCATTTGTCCCAAAATGTGCTGAAACATGTCAGAATGACATGGGCATTTCACATTTTTTAAACTATGATTACCTACTTGTTAAGTTTTTGTTTATTAAGTATCGTTATGGTCTATTGATGTATGAGGTGAAAACTATGAAAGTAGACTTACCAGCAAATCCGTTTCTAGATATATTTCATGACAGCACTGTAGAAGGTAGATTCCCTACCCTAATAGGGACAGAGAACACAAAGAGGTGAAATAGTCCCTCCTCATTGACTGTCCAAAGGATTTTTCTAGTGTCAAAAGAACAACAGACATATGCACAAAAAATCTGTTTGATGTTCCTAGAGTTCTTTTTTGAGAGGACAAATTCAGATTCACTCCAAAGACTCTCAGGAAATTTTTCAAAACCACATTACTAAGTTTTGTTTGACCTCATCTAATCAATAAATGAGGATAAAGTTTCTTGAAATTAAATGTTGATGTCAGAAGGGGGATTTGAACGCACGCCTCCAGGGGAGACTGCGACCTGAACGCTGCGCCTTAGACCGCTCAGCCATCCTGACTTCAATATGCAATTGGAACTTAACTCCTTCCATGCTAGTCAGCAGAAATGTTACCATTCCTTGTGATTACAAACTTGTCACACCACCCCAAAAAAGTCAATAAATAACATTTTTTATATGCGTACTTTTCGTCTGCATTAATTTTTAAACCTCCATTTATTTTGTTTGGATATTAGAAATGTTAGATTTCTCACAAATGCGGTGATGCACCACATTTCTTCAGAAACTACTGTTTGGCCACACAGCAGGGCTTTGAAAGGAAGAGCCCTATTTGGGTTTTGCAATGCAGATTTTGCAGGAATACCTTGCAGATGAAATTTGCAGAGTACCAAAACAGCAGAAAACCTCCCAAAGTGACCACATTTTAGAAATTATTTTGCACAATGAGTTAATCAACACCTGCAATTACTATTGTCAGCCTATAGGTGTTTTCACTCTGAACCATCCAGCATTGCAAGTATGCCAGTTTAGTGCCCAGCTTTTGCTTGCAGAGGCAAGCAACCCATACATTTTTAAGTGGGCTCTACTCACTGGAGCAATGTCAAATATGTAGATGCTTTGTCTCACCATTAAAGTAGAAACCTCCTATATTTCAAATTAAAGATGACGGACCTGTGTGGAGCTTGTGTTTTTTGCCTTTTTGACTTTGTCCACAGCATATTTTTTAAGGACATTTGTCTCAGTAATGCCTCAGTGTTTCAAAGTCAAACAAGCTGACTATAATCATTCAGCTAGTGTCTGATAAGTGCTGTCTGTTTCAGCTATCAGGTTACCTTTTAATCCTCTTACAGCTAAGTCAATCTGAAATAAAACAAAATAGAGGAAAAATTACTAAAAAACATTCATGTGTTCAAAAGGAAAAAGTTACCGTTTCTCAAATTTTTAACATTTTGTTTTCTGTAGATAGTTAAGATTTTTAGGCCTTTTGATCATGATCAGTCCATGTGCTTTGTTTAATATCTCCTTAAAATGTAAACGGTGAAGAAAAAGCATTTTGCCAAAACCCGGGACCTTTAGATCTTCAGTCTAACGCTCTCCCAACTGAGCTATTTCGGCCATATCTATACATTTTCTGGGGGGTTTGACACTCTGCAAATGTCAAGTGTCACACCTGGAGGGATATATTATAATTTTTCATTTGACTGTTTTTTGAAGCATGATTTCTATTTGAAACGCCTTCCATTTTGCTGTACATATTTAATAACATTCATTAACTATTTGTGAATGAGTAGAAAAAGACAGCAATTTTGCCATTGAATTTTTACATTTTCAGTTTGTCTCCATGCACCAGTATAATTCTGACCCTGTGCTTCTAGAATAGGTCATGGTCGCACATAAAACACAATTTGCATGCATAATGTTACATCAAGTTTTATTTTTTATGAGATGCAAACAATTGGAGCAAAAAAGAGACAAAAATTTAGAGAAAATATTTTATTGATTGTTAAAAGTGAGACCATTTGTCCCAAAATGTGCTGAAACATGTCAGAATGACATGGGCATTTCACATTTTTTAAACTATGATTACTTACTTGTTAAGTTTTTGTTTATTAAGTATCGTTATGGTCTATTGATGTATGAGGTGAAAACTATGAAAGTAGACTTACCAGCAAATCCGTTTCTAGATATATTTCATGACAGCACTGTAGAAGGTTGATTCCCTACCCTAATAGGGACAGAGAACACAAAGAGGTGAAATAGTCCCTCCTCATTGACTGTCCAAAGGATTTTTCTAGTGCCAAAAGAACAACAGACATATGCACAAAAAATCTGTTTGATGTTCCTAGAGTTCTTTTTTGAGAGGACAAATTCAGATTCACTCCAAAGACTCTCAGGAAATTTTTCAAAACCACATTACTAAGTTTTGTTTGACCTCATCTAATCAATAAATGACGATAAAGTTTCTTGAAATTAAATGTTGATGTCAGAAGTGGGATCTGACACCACGCCTCCAGGGGAGACTGCGACCTGAACGCTGCGCCTTAGACCGCTCTGCCATCATGACTTCAATATGCAATTGGAACTTAACTCCTTCCATGCTAGTCAGCAGAAATGTTACCATTCCTTGTGATTACAAACTTGTCACACCACCCCAAAAAAGTCAATAAATAACATTTTTTATATGCGTACTTTTCGTATGCATTAATTTTTAAACCTCCATTTATTTTGTTTGGATATTAGAAATGTTAGATTTCTCACAAATGCGGTGATGCACCACATTTCTTCAGAAACTACTGTTTGGCCACACAGCAGGGCTTTGAAAGGAAGAGCCCTATTTGGGTTTTGCAATGCAGATTTTGCAGGAATACCTTGCAGATGAAATTTGCAGAGTACCAAAACAGCAGAAAACCTCCCAAAGTGACCACATTTTAGAAATTATTTTGCACAATGAGTTAATCAACACCTGCAATTACTATTGTCAGCCTATAGGTGTTTTCACTCTGAACCATCCAGCATTGCAAGTATGCCAGTTTAGTGCCCAGCTTTTGCTTGCAGAGACAAGCAACCCATACATTTTTAAGTGGGCTCTACTCACTGGAGCAATGTCAAATATGTAGATGCTTTGTCTCACCATTAAAGTAGAAACCTCCTATATTTCAAATTAAAGATGACGGACCTGTGTGGAGCTTGTGTTTTTTGCCTTTTTGACTTTGTCCACAGCATATTTTTTAAGGACATTTGTCTCAGTAATGCCTCAGTGTTTCAAAGTCAAACAATCTGACTATAATCATTCAGCTAGTGTCTGATAAGTGCTGTCTGTTTCAGCTATCAGGTTACCTTTTAATCCTCTTACAGCTAAGTCAATCTGAAATAAAACAAAATAGAGGAAAAATTACTAAAAAACATTCATGTGTTCAAAAGGAAAAAGTTACCGTTTCTCAAATTTTTAACATTTTGTTTTCTGTAGATAGTTAAGATTTTTAGGCCTTTTGATCATGATCAGTCCATGTGCTTTGTTTAATATCTCCTTAAAATGTAAACGGTGAAGAAAAAGCATTTTGCCGAAACCCAGGATTGTTTCAGGGACCTTTAGATATTCAGTCTAACGCTCTCCCAACTGAGCTATTTCGGCCATATCTATACATTTTCTGGGGGGTTTGACACTCTGCAAATGTCAAGTGTCACACCTGGAGGGATATATTATAATTTTTCATTTGACTGTTTTTTGAAGCATGATTTCTATTTGAAACGCCTTCCATTTTGCTGTACATATTTAATAACATTCATTAACTATTTGTGAGTGAGTAGAAAAAGACAGCAATTTTGCCATTGAATTTTTACATTTTCAGTTTGTCTCCATGCACCAGTATAATTCTGACCCTGTGCTTCTAGAATAGGTCATGGTCGCACATAAAACATAATTTGCATGCATAATGTTACATCAAGTTTTATTTTTTATGAGATGCAAACAATTGGAGCAAAAAAGAGACAAAAATTTAGAGAAAATATTTTATTGATTGTTAAAAGTGAGACCATTTGTCCCAAAATGTGCTGAAACATGTCAGAATGACATGGGCATTTCACATTTTTTAAACTATGATTACCTACTTGTTAAGTTTTTGTTTATTAAGTATCGTTATGGTCTATTGATGTATGAGGTGAAAACTATGAAAGTAGACTTACCAGCAAATCCGTTTCTAGATATATTTCATGACAGCACTGTAGAAGGTTGATTCCCTACCCTAATAGGGACAGAGAACACAAAGAGGTGAAATAGTCCCTCCTCATTGACTGTCCAAAGGATTTTTCTAGTGCCAAAAGAACAACAGACATATGCACAAAAAATCTGTTTGATGTTCCTAGAGTTCTTTTTTGAGAGGACAAATTCAGATTCACTCCAAAGACTCTCAGGAAATTTTTCAAAACCACATTACTAAGTTTTGTTTGACCTCATCTAATCAATAAATGAAGATAAAGTTTCTTGAAATTAAATGTTGATGTCAGAAGTGGGATTTGAACGCACGCCTCCAGGGGAGACTGCGACCTGAACGCTGCGCCTTAGACCGCTCAGCCATCCTGACTTCAATATGCAATTGGAACTTAACTCCTTCCATGCTAGTCAGCAGAAATGTTACCATTCCTTGTGATTACAAACTTGTCACACCACCCCAAAAAAGTCAATAAATAACATTTTTTATATGCGTACTTTTCGTCTGCATTAATTTTTAAACCTCCATTTATTTTGTTTGGATATTAGAAATGTTAGATTTCTCACAAATGCGGTGATGCACCACATTTCTTCAGAAACTACTGTTTGGCCACACAGCAGGGCTTTGAAAGGAAGAGCCCTATTTGGGTTTTGCAATGCAGATTTTGCAGGAATACCTTGCAGATGAAATTTGCAGAGTACCAAAACAGCAGAAAACCTCCCAAAGTGACCACATTTTAGAAATTATTTTGCACAATGAGTTAATCAACACATGCAATTACTATTGTCAGCCTATAGGTGTTTTCACTCTGAACCATCCAGCATTGCAAGTATGCCAGTTTAGTGCCCAGCTTTTGCTTGCAGAGGCAAGCAACCCATACATTTTTAAGTGGGCTCTACTCACTGGAGCAATGTCAAATATGTAGATGCTTTGTCTCACCATTAAAGTAGAAACCTCCTATATTTCAAATTAAAGATGACGGACCTGTGTGGAGCTTGTGTTTTTTGCCTTTTTGACTTTGTCCACAGCATATTTTTTAAGGACATTTGTCTCAGTAATGCCTCAGTGTTTCAAAGTCAAACAAGCTGACTATAATCATTCAGCTAGTGTCTGATAAGTGCTGTCTGTTTCAGCTATCAGGTTACCTTTTAATCCTCTTACAGCTAAGTCAATCTGAAATAAAACAAAATAGAGGAAAAATTACTAAAAAACATTCATGTGTTCAAAAGGAAAAAGTTACCGTTTCTCAAATTTTTAACATTTTGTTTTCTGTAGATAGTTAAGATTTTTAGGCCTTTTGATCATGATCAGTCCATGTGCTTTGTTTAATATTTCCTTAAAATGTAAAAGGTGAAGAAAAAGCATTTTGCCGAAACCCGGGACCTTTAGATCTTCAGTCTAACGCTCTCCCAACTGAGATATTTCGGCCATATCTATACATTTTCTGGGGGGTTTGACACTCTGCAAATGTCAAGTGTCACACCTGGAGGGATATATTATAATTTTTCATTTGACTGTTTTTTGAAGCATGATTTCTATTTGAAACGCCTTCCATTTTGCTGTACATATTTAATAACATTCATTAACTATTTGTGAATGAGTAGAAAAAGACAGCAATTTTGCCATTGAATTTTTACATTTTCAGTTTGTCTCCATGCACCAGTATAATTCTGACCCTGTGCTTCTAGAATAGGTCATGGTCGCACATAAAACACAATTTGCATGCATAATGTTACATCAAGTTTTATTTTTTATGAGATGCAAACAATTGGAGCAAAAAAGAGACAAAAATTTAGAGAAAATATTTTATTGATTGTTAAAAGTGAGACCATTTGTCCCAAAATGTGCTGAAACATGTCAGAATGACATGGGCATTTCACATTTTTTAAACTATGATTACCTACTTGTTAAGTTTTTGTTTATTAAGTATCGTTATGGTCTATTGATGTATGAGGTGAAAACTATGAAAGTAGACTTACCAGCAAAACCGTATCTAGATATATTTCATGACAGCACTGTAGAAGGTTGATTCCCTACCCTAATAGGGACAGAGAACACAAAGAGGTGAAATAGTCCCTCCTCATTGACTGTCCAAAGGATTTTTCTAGTGCCAAAAGAACAACAGACATATGCACAAAAAATCTGTTTGATGTTCCTAGAGTTCTTTTTTGAGAGGACAAATTCAGATTCACTCCAAAGACTCTCAGGAAATTTTTCAAAACAACATTACATGAAGATAAAGTTTCTTGAAATTAAATGTTGATGTTAGAAGTGGGATTTGAACCCACGCCTCCAGGGGAGACTGCGCCCTCAACGCTGCGCCCTCAACGCTGCGCCTTAGACCGCTCGGCCATCCTGACTTCGATATGCAATTGGAACTTAACTCCTTCCATGCTAGTCAGCAGAAATGTTACCATTTCTTGTGATTAAAAACTTGTCACACCACCCCAAAAAAGTCAATAAATAACATTTTTTATATGCGTACTTTTCGTCTGCATTAATTTTTAAACCTCCATTTATTTTGTTTGGATATTAGAAATGTTAGATTTCTCACAAATGCGGTGATGCACCACATTTCTTCAGAAACTACTGTTTGGCCACACAGCAGGGCTTTGAAAGGAAGAGCCCTATTTGGGTTTTGCAATGCAGATTTTGCAGGAATACCTTGCAGATGAAATTTGCAGAGTACCAAAACAGCAGAAAACCTCCCAAAGTGACCACATTTTAGAAATTATTTTGCACAATGAGTTAATCAACACCTGCAATTACTATTGTCAGCCTATAGGTGTTTTCACTCTGAACCATCCAGCATTGCAAGTATGCCAGTTTAGTGCCCAGCTTTTGCTTGCAGAGACAAGCAACCCATACATTTTTAAGTGGGCTCTACTCACTGGAGCAATGTCAAATATGTAGATGCTTTGTCTCACCATTAAAGTAGAAACCTCCTATATTTCAAATTAAAGATGACGGACCTGTGTGGAGCTTGTGTTTTTTTGCCTTTTTGACTTTGTCCACAGCATATTTTTTAAGGACATTTGTCTCAGTAATGCCTCAGTGTTTCAAAGTCAAACAAGCTGACTATAATCATTCATCTAGTGTCTGATAAGTGCTGTTTGTTTCAGCTATCAGGTTACCTTTTAATCCTCTTACAGCTAAGTCAATCTGAAATAAAACAAAATAGAGGAAAAATTACTAAAAAACATTCATGTGTTCAAAAGGAAAAAGTTACCGTTTCTCAAATTTTTAACATTTTGTTTTCTGTAGATAGTTAAGATTTTTAGGCCTTTTGATCATGATCAGTCCATGTGCTTTGTTTAATATCTCCTTAAAATGTAAATGGTGAAGAAAAAGCATTTTGCCGAAACCCGGGACCTTTAGATCTTCAGTCTAACGCTCTCCCAACTGAGCTATTTCGGCCATATCTATACATTTTCTGGGGGGTTTGACACTCTGCAAATGTCAAGTGTCACACCTGGAGGGATATATTATAATTTTTCATTTGACTGTTTTTTGAAGCATGATTTCTATTTGAAACGCCTTCCATTTTGCTGTACATATTTAATAACATTCATTAACTATTTGTGAATGAGTAGAAAAAGACAGCAATTTTGCCATTGAATTTTTACATTTTCAGTTTGTCTCCATGCACCAGTATAATTCTGACCCTGTGCTTCTAGAATAGGTCATGGTCGCACATAAAACACAATTTGCATGCATAATGTTACATCAAGTTTTATTTTTTATGAGATGCAAACAATTGGAGCAAAAAAGAGACAAAAATTTAGAGAAAATATTTTATTGATTGTTAAAAGTGAGACCATTTGTCCCAAAATGTGCTGAAACATGTCAGAATGACATGGGCATTTCACATTTTTTAAACTATGATTACCTACTTGTTAAGTTTTTGTTTATTAAGTATCGTTATGGTCTATTGATGTATGAGGTGAAAACTATGAAAGTAGACTTACCAGCAAATCCGTTTCTAGATATATTTCATGACAGCACTGTAGAAGGTTGATTCCCTACCCTAATAGGGACAGAGAACACAAAGAGGTGAAATAGTCACTCCTCATTGACTGTCCAAAGGATTTTTCTAGTGCCAAAAGAACAACAGACATATGCACAAAAAATCTGTTTGATGTTCCTAGAGTTCTTTTTTGAGAGGACAAATTCAGATTCACTCCAAAGACTCTCAGGAAATTTTTCAAAACCACATTACTAAGTTTTGTTTGACCTCATCTAATCAATAAATGAAGATAAAGTTTCTTGAAATTAAATGTTGATGTCAGAAGTGGGACCTGAACGCAGCGACTTAGACCGCTCGGCCATCCCGACTTCTATATGCAATTGGAACTTAACTCCTTCCATGCTAGTCAGCAGAAATGTTACCATTCCTTGTGATTAAAAACTTGTCACACCACCCCAAAAAAGTCAATAAATAACATTTTTTATATGCGTACTTTTCGTCTGCATTAATTTTTAAACCTCCATTTATTTTGTTTGGATATTAGAAATGTTAGATTTCTCACAAATGCGGTGAAGCACCACATTTCTTCAGAAACTACTGTTTGGCCACACAGCAGGGCTTTGAAAGGAAGAGCCCTATTTGGGTTTTGCAATGCAGATTTTGCAGGAATACCTTGCAGATGAAATTTGCAGAGTACCAAAACAGCAGAAAACCTCCCAAAGTGACCACATTTTAGAAATTATTTTGCACAATGAGTTAATCAACACCTGCAATTACTATTGTCAGCCTATAGGTGTTTTCACTCTGAACCATCCAGCATTGCAAGTATGCCAGTTTAGTGCCCAGCTTTTGCTTGCAGAGACAAGCAACCCATACAGTTTTAAGTGGGCTCTACTCACTGGAGCAATGTCAAATATGTAGATGCTTTGTCTCACCATTAAAGTAGAAACCTCCTATATTTCAAATTAAAGATGACGGACCTGTGTGGAGCTTGTGTTTTTTGCCTTTTTGACTTTGTCCACAGCATATTTTTTAAGGACATTTGTCTCAGTAATGCCTCAGTGTTTCAAAGTCAAACAAGCTGACTATAATCATTCAGCTAGTGTCTGATAAGTGCTGTCTGTTTCAGCTATCAGGTTACCTTTTAATCCTCTTACAGCTAAGTCAATCTGAAATAAAACAAAATAGAGGAAAAATTACTAAAAAACATTCATGTGTTCAAAAGGAAAAAGTTACCGTTTCTCAAATTTTTAACATTTTATTTTCTGTAGATAGTTAAGATTTTTAGGCCTTTTGATCATGATCAGTCCATGTGCTTTGTTTAATATCTCCTTAAAATGTAAACGGTGAAGAAAAAGCATTTTGCTGAAACCCGGGATTGGACCAGGGACCTTTAGATCTTCAGTCTAACGCTCTCCCAACTGAGCTATTTCGGCCATATCTTTACATTTTCTTGGGGGTTTGACACTCTGCAAATGTCAAGTGTCACACCTGGAGGGATATATTATAATTTTTCATTTGACTGTTTTTTGAAGCATGATTTCTATTTGAAACGCCTTCCATTTTGCTGTACATATTTAATAACATTCATTAACTATTTGTGAATGAGTAGAAAAAGACAGCAATTTTGCCATTGAATTTTTACATTTTCAGTTTGTCTCCATGCACCAGTATAATTCTGACCCTGTGCTTCTAGAATAGGTCATGGTCGCACATAAAACACAATTTGCATGCATAATGTTACATCAAGTTTTATTTTTTATGAGATGCAAACAATTGGAGCAAAAAAGAGACAAAAATTTAGAGAAAATATTTTATTGATTGTTAAAAGTGAGACCATTTGTCCCAAAATGTGCTGAAACATGTCAGAATGACATGGGCATTTCACATTTTTTAAACTATGATTACCTACTTGTTAAGTTTTTGTTTATTAAGTATCGTTATGGTCTATTGATGTATGAGGTGAAAACTATGAAAGTAGACTTACCAGCAAATCCGTTTCTAGATATATTTCATGACAGCACTGTAGAAGGTTGATTCCCTACCCTAATAGGGACAGAGAACACAAAGAGGTGAAATAGTCCCTCCTCATTGACTGTCCAAAGGATTTTTCTAGTGCCAAAAGAACAACAGACATATGCACAAAAAATCTGTTTGATGTTCCTAGAGTTCTTTTTTGAGAGGAAAAATTCAGATTCACTCCAAAGACTCTCAGGAAATTTTTCAAAACCACATTACTAAGTTTTGTTTGACCTCATCTAATCAATAAATGAAGATAAAGTTTCTTGAAATTAAATGTTGATGTCAGAAGTGGGACCTGAACGCAGCGACTTAGACCGCTCGGCCATCCCGACTTCTATATGCAATTGGAACTTAACTCCTTCCATGCTAGTCAGCAGAAATGTTACCATTCCTTGTGATTAAAAACTTGTCACACCACCCCAAAAAAGTCAATAAATAACATTTTTTATATGCGTACTTTTCGTCTGCATTAATTTTTAAACCTCCATTTATTTTGTTTGGATATTAGAAATGTTAGATTTCTCACAAATGCGGTGAAGCACCACATTTCTTCAGAAACTACTGTTTGGCCACACAGCAGGGCTTTGAAAGGAAGAGCCCTATTTGGGTTTTGCAATGCAGATTTTGCAGGAATACCTTGCAGATGAAATTTGCAGAGTACCAAAACAGCAGAAAACCTCCCAAAGTGACCACATTTTAGAAATTATTTTGCACAATGAGTTAATCAACACCTGCAATTACTATTGTCAGCCTATAGGTGTTTTCACTCTGAACCATCCAGCATTGCAAGTATGCCAGTTTAGTGCCCAGCTTTTGCTTGCAGAGACAAGCAACCCATACAGTTTTAAGTGGGCTCTACTCACTGGAGCAATGTCAAATATGTAGATGCTTTGTCTCACCATTAAAGTAGAAACCTCCTATATTTCAAATTAAAGATGACGGACCTGTGTGGAGCTTGTGTTTTTTGCCTTTTTGACTTTGTCCACAGCATATTTTTTAAGGACATTTGTCTCAGTAATGCCTCAGTGTTTCAAAGTCAAACAAGCTGACTATAATCATTCAGCTAGTGTCTGATAAGTGCTGTCTGTTTCAGCTATCAGGTTACCTTTTAATCCTCTTACAGCTAAGTCAATCTGAAATAAAACAAAATAGAGGAAAAATTACTAAAAAACATTCATGTGTTCAAAAGGAAAAAGTTACCGTTTCTCAAATTTTTAACATTTTGTTTTCTGTAGATAGTTAAGATTTTTAGGCCTTTTGATCATGATCAGTCCATGTGCTTTGTTTAATATCTCCTTAAAATGTAAACGGTGAAGAAAAAGCATTTTGCCGAAACCCGGGATTGGACCAGGGACCTTTAGATCTTCAGTCTAACGCTCTCCCAACTGAGCTATTTCGGCCATATCTATACATTTTCTTGGGGGTTTGACACTCTGCAAATGTCAAGTGTCACACCTGGAGGGATATATTATAATTTTTCATTTGACTGTTTTTTGAAGCATGATTTCTATTTGAAACGCCTTCCATTTTGCTGTACATATTTAATAACATTCATTAACTATTTGTGAATGAGTAGAAAAAGACAGCAATTTTGCCATTGAATTTTTACATTTTCAGTTTGTCTCCATGCACCAGTATAATTCTGACCCTGTGCTTCTAGAATAGGTCATGGTCGCACATAAAACACAATTTGCATGCATAATGTTACATCAAGTTTTATTTTTTATGAGATGCAAACAATTGGAGCAAAAAAGAGACAAAAATTTAGAGAAAATATTTTATTGATTGTTAAAAGTGAGACCATTTGTCCCAAAATGTGCTGAAACATGTCAGAATGACATGGGCATTTCACATTTTTTAAACTATGATTACCTACTTGTTAAGTTTTTGTTTATTAAGTATCGTTATGGTCTATTGATGTATGAGGTGAAAACTATGAAAGTAGACTTACCAGCAAATCCGTTTCTAGATATATTTCATGACAGCACTGTAGAAGGTTGATTCCCTACCCTAATAGGGACAGAGAACACAAAGAGGTGAAATAGTCCCTCCTCATTGACTGTCCAAAGGATTTTTCTAGTGCCAAAAGAACAACAGACATATGCACAAAAAATATGTTTGATGTTCCTAGAGTTCTTTTTTGAGAGGAAAAATTCAGATTCACTCCAAAGACTCTCAGGAAATTTTTCAAAACCACATTACTAAGTTTTGTTTGACCTCATCTAATCAATAAATGAAGATAAAGTTTCTTGAAATTAAATGTTGATGTCAGAAGTGGGACCTGAACGCAGCGTCTTAGACCGCTCGGCCATCCCGACTTCTATATGCAATTGGAACTTAACTCCTTCCATGCTAGTCAGCAGAAATGTTACCATTCCTTGTGATTAAAAACTTGTCACACCACCCCAAAAAAGTCAATAAATAACATTTTTTATATGCGTACTTTTCGTCTGCATTAATTTTTAAACCTCCATTTATTTTGTTTGGATATTAGAAATGTTAGATTTCTCACAAATGCGGTGAAGCACCACATTTCTTCAGAAACTACTGTTTGGCCACACAGCAGGGCTTTGAAAGGAAGAGCCCTATTTGGGTTTTGCAATGCAGATTTTGCAGGAATACCTTGCAGATGAAATTTGCAGAGTACCAAAACAGCAGAAAACCTCCCAAAGTGACCACATTTTAGAAATTATTTTGCACAATGAGTTAATCAACACCTGCAATTACTATTGTCAGCCTATAGGTGTTTTCACTCTGAACCATCCAGCATTGCAAGTATGCCAGTTTAGTTCCCAGCTTTTGCTTGCAGAGACAAGCAACCCATACAGTTTTAAGTGGGCTCTACTCACTGGAGCAATGTCAAATATGTAGATGCTTTGTCTCACCATTAAAGTAGAAACCTCCTATATTTCAAATTAAAGATGACGGACCTGTGTGGAGCTTGTGTTTTTTGCCTTTTTGACTTTGTCCACAGCATATTTTTTAAGGACATTTGTCTCAGTAATGCCTCAGTGTTTCAAAGTCAAACAAGCTGACTATAATCATTCAGCTAGTGTCTGATAAGTGCTGTCTGTTTCAGCTATCAGGTTACCTTTTAATCCTCTTACAGCTAAGTCAATCTGAAATAAAACAAAATAGAGGAAAAATTACTAAAAAACATTCATGTGTTCAAAAGGAAAAAGTTACCGTTTCTCAAATTTTTAACATTTTGTTTTCTGTAGATAGTTAAGATTTTTAGGCCTTTTGATCATGATCAGTCCATGTGCTTTGTTTAATATCTCCTTAAAATGTAAACGGTGAAGAAAAAGCATTTTGCCGAAACCCGGGACCTTTAGATCTTCAGTCTAACGCTCTCCCAACAGAGCTATTTCAGCCATTTCTATACATTTTCTGGGGGGTTTGACACTCTGCAAATGTCAAGTGTCACACCTGGAGGGATATATTATAATTTTTCATTTGACTGTTTTTTGAAGCATGATTTCTATTTGAAACGCCTTCCATTTTGCTGTACATATTTAATAACATTCATTAACTATTTGTGAATGAGTAGAAAAAGACAGCAATTTTGCCATTTAATTTTTTCATTTTCAGTTTGTCTCCATGCACCAGTATAATTCTGACCCTGTGCTTCTAGAATAGGTCATGGTCGCACATAAAACACAATTTGCATGCATAATGTTACATCAAGTTTTATTTTTTATGAGATGCAAACAATAGGAGCAAAAAAGAGACAAAAATTTAGAGAAAATATTTTATTGATTGTTAATGTTAAAAGTGAGACCATTTGTCCCAAAATGTGCTGAAACATGTCAGAAGGACATGGGCATTTCACATTTTTTAAACTATGATTACCTACTTGTTAAGTTTTTGTTTATTAAGTATCGTTATGGTCTATTGATGTATGAGGTGAAAACTATGAAAGTAGACTTACCAGCAAATCCGTTTCTAGATATATTTCATGACAGCACTGTAGAAGGTTGATTCCCTACCCTAATAGGGACAGAGAACACAAAGAGGTGAAATAGTCCCTCCTCATTGACTGTCCAAAGGATTTTTCTAGTGCCAAAAGAACAACAGACATATGCACAAAAAAATCTGTTTGATGTTCCTAGAGCTCTTTTTTGAGAGGACAAATTCAGATTCACTCCAAAGACTCTCAGGAAATTTTTCAAAACCACATTACTAAGTTTTGTTTGACCTCATCTAATCAATAAATGACGATAAATTTTATTGAAATGAAATGTTGATGTCAGAAGTGGGATTTGAACCCACGCCTCCAGGGCAGACTGCAACCTGAACGCAGCGCCTTAGACCGCTCGGCCATCCTGACTTCAATATGCATTTGGAACTTAACTCCTTCCATGCTAGTCAGCAGAAATGTTACCATTCCTTGTGATTAAGAACTTGTCACACCACCCCAAAAAAGTCAATAAATAACATTTTTTATATGCGTACTTTTCGTCTGCATTAATTTTTAAACCTCCATTTATTTTGTTTGGATATTAGAAATGTTAGATTTCTCACAAATGCGGTGATGCACCACATTTCTTCAGAAACTACTGTTTGGCCACACAGCAGGGCTTTGAAAGGAAGAGCCCTATTTGGGTTTTGCAATGCAGATTTTGCAGGAATACCTTGCAGATGAAATTTGCAGAGTACCAAAACAGCAGAAAACCTCCCAAAGTGACCACATTTTAGAAATTATTTTGCACAATGAGTTAATCAACACCTGCAATTACTATTGTCAGCCTATAGGTGTTTTCACTCTGAACCATCCAGCATTGCAAGTATGCCAGTTTAGTGCCCAGCTTTTGCTTGCAGAGACAAGCAACCCATACATTTTTAAGTGGGCTCTACTCACTGGAGCAATGTCAAATATGTAGATGCTTTGTCTCACCATTAAAGTAGAAACCTCCTATATTTCAAATTAAAGATGACGGACCTGTGTGGAGCTTGTGTTTTTTGCCTTTTTGACTTTGTCCACAGCATATTTTTTAAGGACATTTGTCTCAGTAATGCCTCAGTGTTTCAAAGTCAAACAAGCTGACTATAATCATTCAGCTAGTGTCTGATAAGTGCTGTCTGTTTCAGCTATCAGGTTACCTTTTAATCCTCTTACAGCTAAGTCAATCTGAAATAAAACAAAATAGAGGAAAAATTACTAAAAAACATTCATGTGTTCAAAAGGAAAAAGTTACCGTTTCTCAAATTTTTAACATTTTGTTTTCTGTAGATAGTTAAGATTTTTAGGCCTTTTGATCATGATCAGTCCATGTGCTTTGTTTAATATCTCCTTAAAATGTAAACGGTGAAGAAAAAGCATTTTGCCGAAACCCGGGATTGGACCAGGGACCTTTAGATCTTCAGTCTTACGCTCTCCCAACTGAGCTATTTCGGCCATATCTATACATTTTCTGGGGGGTTTGACACTCTGCAAATGTCAAGTGTCACACCTGGAGGGATATATTATAATTTTTCATTTGACTGTTTTTTGAAGCATGATTTCTATTTGAAACGCCTTCCATTTTGCTGTACATATTTAATAACATTCATTAACTATTTGTGAATGAGTAGAAAAAGACAGCAATTTTGCCATTGAATTTTTACATTTTCAGTTTGTCTCCATGCACCAGTATAATTCTGACCCTGTGCTTCTAGAATAGGTCATGGTCGCACATAAAACACAATTTGCATGCATAATGTTACATCAAGTTTTATTTTTTATGAGATGCAAACAATTGGAGCAAAAAAGAGACAAAAATTTAGAGAAAATATTTTATTGATTGTTAATGTTAAAAGTGAGACCATTTGTCCCAAAATGTGCTGAAACATGTCAGAAGGACATGGGCATTTCACATTTTTAAACTATGATTACCTACTTGTTAAGTTTTTGTTTATTAAGTATCGTTATGGTCTATTGATGTATGAGGTGAAAACTATGAAAGTAGACTTACCAGCAAATCCGTTTCTAGATATATTTCATGACAGCACTGTAGAAGGTTGATTCCCTATCCTAATGGGGACAGAGAACACAAAGAGGTGAAATAGTCCCTCCTCATTGACTGTCCAAAGGATTTTTCTAATGCCAAAAGAACAACAGACATATGCACAAAAAATCTGTTTGATGTTCCTAGAGTTCTTTTTTGAGAGGACAAATTCAGATTCACTCCAAAGACTCTCAGGAAATTTTTCAAAACCACATTACTAAGTTTTGTTTGACCTCATCTAATCAATAAATGACGATAAAGTTTCTTGAAATTAAATGTTGATGTCAGAAGTGGGATTTGAACCCACGCCTCCAGGGGAGACTGCAACCTGAACGCAGCGCCTTAGACCGCTCGGCCATCCTGACTTCAATATGCATTTGGAACTTAACTCCTTCCATGCTAGTCAGCAGAAATGTTACCATTCCTTGTGATTAAGAACTTGTCACACCACCCCAAAAAAGTCAATAAATAACATTTTTTATATGCGTACTTTTCGTCTGCATTAATTTTTAAACCTCCATTTATTTTGTTTGGATATTAGAAATGTTAGATTTCTCACAAATGCGGTGATGCACCACATTTCTTCAGAAACTACTGTTTGGCCACACAGCAGGGCTTTGAAAGGAAGAGCCCTATTTGGGTTTTGCAATGCAGATTTTGCAGGAATACCTTGCAGATGAAATTTGCAGAGTACCAAAACAGCAGAAAACCTCCCAAAGTGACCACATTTTAGAAATTATTTTGCACAATGAGTTAATCAACACCTGCAATTACTATTGTCAGCCTATAGGTGTTTTCACTCTGAACCATCCAGCATTGCAAGTATGCCAGTTTAGTGCCCAGCTTTTGCTTGCAGAGACAAGCAACCCATACATTTTTAAGTGGGCTCTACTCACTGGAGCAATGTCAAATATGTAGATGCTTTGTCTCACCATTAAAGTAGAAACCTCCTATATTTCAAATTAAAGATGACGGACCTGTGTGGAGCTTGTGTTTTTTGCCTTTTTGACTTTGTCCACAGCATATTTTTTAAGGACATTTGTCTCAGTAATGCCTCAGTGTTTCAAAGTCAAACAAGCTGACTATAATCATTCAGCTAGTGTCTGATAAGTGCTGTCTGTTTCAGCTATCAGGTTACCTTTTAATCCTCTTACAGCTAAGTCAATCTGAAATAAAACAAAATAGAGGAAAAATTACTAAAAAACATTCATGTGTTCAAAAGGAAAAAGTTACCGTTTCTCAAATTTTTAACATTTTGTTTTCTGTAGATAGTTAAGATTTTTAGGCCTTTTGATCATGATCAGTCAATGTGCTTTGTTTAATATCTCCTTAAAATGTAAACGGTGAAGAAAAAGCATTTTGCCGAAACCCGGGATTGGACCAGGGACCTTTAGATCTTCAGTCTTACGCTCTCCCAACTGAGCTATTTCGGCCATATCTATACATTTTCTGGGGGGTTTGACACTCTGCAAATGTCAAGTGTCACACCTGGAGGGATATATTATAATTTTTCATTTGACTGTTTTTTGAAGCATGATTTCTATTTGAAACGCCTTCCATTTTGCTGTACATATTTAATAACATTCATTAACTATTTGTGAATGAGTAGAAAAAGACAGCAATTTTGCCATTGAATTTTTACATTTTCAGTTTGTCTCCATGCACCAGTATAATTCTGACCCTGTGCTTCTAGAATAGGTCATGGTCGCACATAAAACACAATTTGCATGCATAATGTTACATCAAGTTTTATTTTTTATGAGATGCAAACAATTGGAGCAAAAAAGAGACAAAAATTTAGAGAAAATATTTTATTGATTGTTAATGTTAAAAGTGAGACCATTTGTCCCAAAATGTGCTGAAACATGTCAGAAGGACATGGGCATTTCACATTTTTAAACTATGATTACCTACTTGTTAAGTTTTTGTTTATTAAGTATCGTTATGGTCTATTGATGTATGAGGTGAAAACTATGAAAGTAGACTTACCAGCAAATCCGTTTCTAGATATATTTCATGACAGCACTGTAGAAGGTTGATTCCCTATCCTAATGGGGACAGAGAACACAAAGAGGTGAAATAGTCCCTCCTCATTGACTGTCCAAAGGATTTTTCTAATGCCAAAAGAACAACAGACATATGCACAAAAAATCTGTTTGATGTTCCTAGAGTTCTTTTTTGAGAGGACAAATTCAGATTCACTCCAAAGACTCTCAGGAAATTTTTCAAAACCACATTACTAAGTTTTGTTTGACCTCATCTAATCAATAAATGACGATAAAGTTTCTTGAAATTAAATGTTGATGTCAGAAGTGGGATTTGAACCCACGCCTCCAGGGGAGACTGCGACCTGAACGCAGCGCCTTAGACCGTTCGGCCATCCTGACTTCGATATGCAATTGGAACTTAACTCCTTCCATGCTAGTCAGCAGAAATGTTACCATTCCTTGTGATTAAGAACTTGTCACACCACCCCAAAAAAGTCAATAAATAACATTTTTTATATGCGTACTTTTCGTCTGCATTAATTTTTAAACCTCCATTTATTTTGTTTGGATATTAGAAATGTTAGATTTCTCACAAATGCGGTGATGCACCACATTTCTTCAGAAACTACTGTTTGGCCACACAGCAGGGCTTTGAAAGGAAGAGCCCTATTTGGGTTTTGCAATGCAGATTTTGCAGGAATACCTTGCAGATGAAATTTGCAGAGTACCAAAACAGCAGAAAACCTCCCAAAGTGACCACATTTTAGAAATTATTTTGCACAATGAGTTAATCAACACCTGCAATTACTATTGTCAGCCTATAGGTGTTTTCACTCTGAACCATCCAGCATTGCAAGTATGTCAGTTTAGTGCCCAGCTTTTGCTTGCAGAGACAAGCAACCCATACAGTTTTAAGTGGGCTCTACTCACTGGAGCAATGTCAAATATGTAGATGCTTTGTCTCACCATTAAAGTAGAAACCTCCTATATTTCAAATTAAAGATGACGGACCTGTGTGGAGCTTGTGTTTTTTGCCTTTTTGACTTTGTCCACAGCATATTTTTTAAGGACATTTGTCTCAGTAATGCCTCAGTGTTTCAAAGTCAAACAAGCTGACTATAATCATTCAGCTAGTGTCTGATAAGTGCTGTCTGTTTCAGCTATCAGGTTACCTTTTAATCCTCTTACAGCTAAGTCAATCTGAAATAAAACAAAATAGAGGAAAAATTACTAAAAAACATTCATGTGTTCAAAAGGAAAAAGTTACCGTTTCTCAAATTTTTAACATTTTGTTTTCTGTAGATAGTTAAGATTTTTAGGCCTTTTGATCATGATCAGTCCATGTGCTTTGTTTAATATCTCCTTAAAATGTAAATGGTGAAAAAGAATTTTGCCGAAACCCGGGACCTTTAGATCTTCAGTCTAACGCTCTCCCAACTGAGCTATTTCTGCCATATCTATACATTTTCTTGGGGGTTTGACACTCTGCAAATGTCAATTGTCACACCTGGAGGGATATATTATAATTTTTCATTTGACTGTTTTTTGAAGCATGATTTCTATTTGAAACGCCTTCCATTTTGCTGTACATATTTAATAACATTCATTAACTATTTGTGAATGAGTAGAAAAAGACAGCAATTTTGCCATTGAATTTTTACATTTTCAGTTTGTCTCCATGCACCAGTATAATTCTGACCCTGTGCTTCTAGAATAGGTCATGGTCGCACATAAAACACAATTTGCATGCATAATGTTACATCAAGTTTTATTTTTTATGAGATGCAAACAATTGGAGCAAAAAAGAGACAAAAATTTAGAGAAAATATTTTATTGATTGTTAAAAGTGAGACCATTTGTCCCAAAATGTGCTGAAACATGTCAGAATGACATGGGCAATTCACATTTTTTAAACTATGATTACCTACTTGTTAAGTTTTTGTTTATTAAGTATCGGTATGGTCTATTGATGTATGAGGTGAAAACTATGAAAGTAGACTTACCAGCAAATCCGTTTCTAGATATATTTCATGACAGCACTGTAGAAGGTTGATTCCCTACCCTAATAGGGACAGAGAACACAAAGAGGTGAAATAGTCCCTCCTCATTGACTGTCCAAAGGATTTTTCTAGTGCCAAAAGAACAACAGACATATGCACAAAAAATCTGTTTGATGTTCCTAGAGTTCTTTTTTGAGAGGAAAAATTCAGATTCACTCCAAAGACTCTCAGGAAATTTTTCAAAACCACATTACTAAGTTTTGTTTGACCTCATCTAATCAATAAATGAAGATAAAGTTTCTTGAAATTAAATGTTGATGTCAGAAGTGGGACCTGAACGCAGCGCCTTAGACCGCTCGGCCATCCCGACTTCGATATGCAATTGGAACTTAACTCCTTCCATGCTAGTCAGCAGAAATGTTACCATTCCTTGTGATTAAAAACTTGTCACACCACCCCAAAAAAGTCAATAAATAACATTTTTTATATGCGTACTTTTCATCTGCATTAATTTTTAAACCTCCATTTATTTTGTTTGGATATTAGAAATGTTAGATTTCTCACAAATGCGGTGAAGCACCACATTTCTTCAGAAACTACTGTTTGGCCACACAGCAGGGCTTTGAAAGGAAGAGCCCTATTTGGGTTTTGCAATGCAGATTTTGCAGGAATACCTTGCAGATGAAATTTGCAGAGTACCAAAACAGCAGAAAACCTCCCAAAGTGACCACATTTTAGAAATTATTTTGCACAATGAGTTAATCTACACCTGCAATTACTATTGTCAGCCTATAGGTGTTTTCACTCTGAACCATCCAGCATTGCAAGTATGCCAGTTTAGTGCCCAGCTTTTGCTTGCAGAGACAAGAAACCCATACATTTTTAAGTGGTCTCTACTCACTGGAGCAATGTCAAATATGTAGATGCTTTGTCTCACCATTAAAGTAGAAACCTCCTATATTTCAAATTAAAGATGACGGACCTGTGTGGAGCTTGTGTTTTTTGCCTTTTTGACTTTGTCCACAGCATATTTTTTAAGGACATTTGTCTCAGTAATGCCTTAGTGTTTCAAAGTCAAACAAGCTGACTATAATCATTCAGCTAGTGTCTGATAAGTGCTGTCTGTTTCAGCTATCAGGTTACCTTTTAATCCTCTTACAGCTAAGTCAATCTGAAATAAAACAAAATAGAGGAAAAATTACTAAAAAACATTCATGTGTTCAAAAGGAAAAAGTTACCGTTTCTCAAATTTTTAACATTTTGTTTTCTGTAGATAGTTAAGATTTTTAGGCCTTTTGATCATGATCAGTCCATGTGCTTTGTTTAATATCTCCTTAAAATGTAAACGGTGAAGAAAAAGCATTTTGCCGAAACCCGGGATTGGACCAGGGACCTTTAGATATTCAGTCTAACGCTCTCCCAACTGAGCTATTTCGGCCATATCTATACATTTTCTGGGGGGTTTGACACTCTGCAAATGTCAAGTGTCACACCTGGAGGGATATATTATAATTTTTCATTTGACTGTTTTTTGAAGCATGATTTCTATTTGAAACGCCTTCCATTTTGCTGTACATATTTAATAACATTCATTAACTATTTGTGAATGAGTAGAAAAAGACAGCAATTTTGCCATTGAATTTTTACATTTTCAGTTTGTCTCCATGCACCAGTATAATTCTGACCCTGTGCTTCTAGAATAGGTCATGGTCGCACATAAAACACAATTTGCATGCATAATGTTACATCAAGTTTTATTTTTTATGAGATGCAAACAATTGGAGCAAAAAAGAGACAAAAATTTAGAGAAAATATTTTATTGATTGTTAATGTTAAAAGTGAGACCATTTGTCCCAAAATGTGCTGAAACATGTCAGAAGGACATGGGCATTTCACATTTTTTAAACTATGATTACCTACTTGTTAAGTTTTTGTTTATTAAGTATCGTTATGGTCTATTGATGTATGAGGTGAAAACTATGAAAGTAGACTTACCAGCAAATCCTTTTCTAGATATATTTCATGACAGCACTGTAGAAGGTTGATTCCCTATCCTAATAGGGACAGAGAACACAAAGAGGTGAAATAGTCCCTCCTCATTGACTGTCCAAAGGATTTTTCTAGTGCCAAAAGAACAACAGACATATGCACAAAAAATCTGTTTGATGTTCCTAGAGTTCTTTTTTGAGATGACAAATTCAGATTCACTCCAAAGACTCTCAGGAAATTTTTCAAAACCACATTACTAAGTTTTGTTTGACCTCATCTAATCAATAGATGAAGATAAAGTTTCTTGAAATAAAATGTTGATGTCAGAAGTGGGATTTGAACCCACGCCTCCAGGGGAGACTGCGACCTGAACGCAGCGCCTTAGACCGCTCGGCCATCCTGACTTCGATATGCAATTGGAACTTAACTCCTTCCATGCTAGTCAGCAGAAATGTTACCATTCCTTGTGATTAAGAACTTGTCACACCACCCCAAAAAAGTCAATAAATAACATTTTTTATATGCGTACTTTTCGTCTGCATTAATTTTTAAACCTCCATTTATTTTGTTTGGATATTAGAAATGTTAGATTTCTCACAAATGCGGTGATGCACCACATTTCTTCAGAAACTACTGTTTGGCCACACAGCAGGGCTTTGAAAGGAAGAGCCCTATTTGGGTTTTGCAATGCAGATTTTGCAGGAATACCTTGCAGATGAAATTTGCAGAGTACCAAAACAGCAGAAAACCTCCCAAAGTGACCACATTTTAGAAATTATTTTGCACAATGAGTTAATCAACACCTGCAATTACTATTGTCAGCCTATAGGTGTTTTCACTCTGAACCATCCAGCATTGCAAGTATGCCAGTTTAGTGCCCAGCTTTTGCTTGCAGAGACAAGCAACCCATACAGTTTTAAGTGGGCTCTACTCACTGGAGCAATGTCAAATATGTAGATGATTTGTCTCACCATTAAAGTAGAAACCTCCTATATTTCAAATTAAAGATGACGGACCTGTGTGGAGCTTGTGTTTTTTGCCTTTTTGACTTTGTCCACAGCATATTTTTTAAGGACATTTGTCTCAGTAATGCCTCAGTGTTTCAAAGTCAAACAAGCTGACTATAATCATTCAGCTAGTGTCTGATAAGTGCTGTCTGTTTCAGCTATCAGGTTACCTTTTAATCCTCTTACAGCTAAGTCAATCTGAAATAAAACAAAATAGAGGAAAAATTACTAAAAAACATTCATGTGTTCAAAAGGAAAAAGTTACCGTTTCTCAAATTTTTAACATTTTGTTTTCTGTAGATAGTTAAGATTTTTAGGCCTTTTGATCATGATCAGTCCATGTGCTTTGTTTAATATCTCCTTAAAATGTAAACGGTGAAGAAAAAGCATTTTGCCGAAACACGGGATTGGACCATGGACCTTTAGATATTCAGTCTAACGCTCTCCCAACTGAGCTATTTCAGCCATATCTATACATTTTCTGGGGGGTTTGACACTCTGCAAATGTCAAGTGTCACACCTGGAGGGATATATTATAATTTTTCATTTGACTGTTTTTTGAAGCATGATTTCTATTTGAAACGCCTTCCATTTTGCTGTACATATTTAATAACATTCATTAACTATTTGTGAATGAGTAGAAAAAGACAGCAATTTTGCCATTGAATTTTTACATTTTCAGTTTGTCTCCATGCACCAGTATAATTCTGACCCTGTGCTTCTAGAATAGGTCATGGTCGCACATAAAACACAATTTGCATGCATAATGTTACATCAAGTTTTATTTTTTATGAGATGCAAACAATTGGAGCAAAAAAGAGACAAAAATTTAGAGAAAATATTTTATTGATTGTTAATGTTAAAAGTGAGACCATTTGTCCCAAAATGTGCTGAAACATGTCAGAAGGACATGGGCATTTCACATTTTTTAAACTATGATTACCTACTTGTTAAGTTTTTGTTTATTAAGTATCGTTATGGTCTATTGATGTATGAGGTGAAAACTATGAAAGTAGACTTACCAGCAAATCCTTTTCTAGATATATTTCATGACAGCACTGTAGAAGGTTGATTCCCTATCCTAATAGGGACAGAGAACACAAAGAGGTGAAATAGTCCCTCCTCATTGACTGTCCAAAGGATTTTTCTAGTGCCAAAAGAACAACAGACATATGCACAAAAAATATGTTTGATGTTCCTAGAGTTCTTTTTTGAGAGGACAAATTCAGATTCACTCCAAAGACTCTCAGGAAATTTTTCAAAACAACATTACATGAAGATAAAGTTTCTTGAAATTAAATGTTGATGTCAGAAGTGGGATTTGAGCCCACGCCTCCAGGGGAGACTGTGACCTGAACGCAGCGCCTTAGACCGCTCGGCCATCCTGACTTCGATATGCAATTGGAACTTAACTCCTTCCATGCTAGTCAGCAGAAATGTTACCATTCCTTGTGATTAAGAACTTGTCACACCACCCCAAAAAAGTCAATAAATAACATTTTTTATATGCGTACTTTTCGTCTGCATTAATTTTTAAACCTCCATTTATTTTGTTTGGATATTAGAAATGTTAGATTTCTCACAAATGCGGTGATGCACCACATTTCTTCAGAAACTACTGTTTGGCCACACAGCAGGGCTTTGAAAGGAAGAGCCCTATTTGGGTTTTGCAATGCAGATTTTGCAGGAATACCTTGCAGATGAAATTTGCAGAGTACCAAAACAGCAGAAAACCTCCCAAAGTGACCACATTTTAGAAATTATTTTGCACAATGAGTTAATCAACACCTGCAATTACTATTGTCAGCCTATAGGTGTTTTCACTCTGAACCATCCAGCATTGCAAGTATGCCAGTTTAGTGCCCAGCTTTTGCTTGCAGAGACAAGTAACCCATACAGTTTTAAGTGGGCTCTACTCACTGGAGCAATGTCAAATATGTAGATGCTTTGTCTCACCATTAAAGTAGAAACCTCCTATATTTCAAATTAAAGATGACGGACCTGTGTGGAGCTTGTGTTTTTTGCCTTTTTGACTTTGTCCACAGCATATTTTTTAAGGACATTTGTCTCAGTAATGCCTCAGTGTTTCAAAGTCAAACAAGCTGACTATAATCATTCAGCTAGTGTCTGATAAGTGCTGTCTGTTTCAGCTATCAGGTTACCTTTTAATCCTCTTACAGCTAAGTCAATCTGAAATAAAACAAAATAGAGGAAAAATTACTAAAAAACATTCATGTGTTCAAAAGGAAAAAGTTACCGTTTCTCAAATTTTTAACATTTTGTTTTCTGTAGATAGTTAAGATTTTTAGGCCTTTTGATCATGATCAGTCCATGTGCTTTGTTTAATATCTCCTTAAAATGTAAACGGTGAAGTAAAAGCATTTTGCCGAAACCCGGGACCTTTAGATCTTCAGTCTAACGCTCTCCCAACTGAGCTATTTCGGCCATTTCTATACATTTTCTGGGGGGTTTGACACTCTGCAAATGTCAAGTGTCACACCTGGAGAGGGATATATTATAATTTTTCATTTGACTGTTTTTTGAAGCATGATTTCTATTTGAAACGCCTTCCATTTTGCTGTACATATTTAATAACATTCATTAACTATTTGTGAATGAGTAGAAAAAGACAGCAATTTTGCCATTGAATTTTTACATTTTCAGTTTGTCTCCATGCACCAGTATAATTCTGACCCTGTGCTTCTAGAATAGGTCATGGTCGCACATAAAACACAATTTGCATGCATAATGTTACATCAAGTTTTATTTTTTATGAGATGCAAACAATTGGAGCAAAAAAGAGACAAAAATTTAGAGAAAATATTATATTGATTGTTAATGTTAAAAGTGAGACCATTTGTCCCAAAATGTGCTGAAACATGTCAGAATGACATGGGCATTTCACATTTTTTAAACTATGATTACCTACTTGTTAAATTTTTGTTTATTAAGTATCGTTATGGTCTATTGATGTATGAGGTGAAAACTATGAAAGTAGACTTACCAGCAAATCCGTTTCTAGATATATTTCATGACAGCACTGTAGAAGGTTGATACCCTACCCTAATAGGGACAGAGAACACAAAGAGGTGAAATAGTCCCTCCTCATTGACTGTCCAAAGGATTTTTCTAGTGCCAAAAGAACAACAGACATATGAACAAAAAATCTGTTTGATGTTCCTAGAGTTCTTTTTTGAGAGGACAAATTCAGATTCACTCCAAAGACTCTCAGGAAATTTTTCAAAACCACATTACTAAGTTTTGTTTGACCTCATCTAATCAATAAATGAAGATAAAGTTTCTTGAAATTAAATGTTGATGTCAGAAGTGGGATTTGAAGGGAAGACTGCGACCTGAAGGCAGCGCCTTAGACCGCTCGGCCATCCTGACTTCGATATGCAATTGGAACTTAACTACTTCCATGGTAGTCAGCAGAAATGTTATCATTTCTTGTGTTTAAAAACTTGTCACACCACCCTAAAAAAGTTAATAAATAACATTTTTTATATGCGTACTTTTCGTCTGCATTAATTTTTAAACCTCCATTTATTTTGTTTGGATATTAGAAATGTTAGATTTCTCACAAATGCGGTGATGCACCACATTTCTTCAGAAACTACTGTTTGGCCACACAGCAGGGCTTTGAAAGGAAGAGCCCTATTTGGGTTTTGCAATGCAGATTTTGCAGGAATACCTTGCAGATGAAATTTGCAGAGTACCAAAACAGCAGAAAACCTCCCAAAAGTGACCACATTTTAGAAATTATTTTGCACAATGAGTTAATCAACACCTGCAATTACTATTGTCAGCCTATAGGTGTTTTCACTCTGAACCATCCAGCATTGCAAGTATGCCAGTTTAGTGCCCAGCTTTTGCTTGCAGAGACAAGCAACCCATACAGTTTTAAGTGGGCTCTACTCACTGGAGCAATGTCAAATATGTAGATGATTTGTCTCACCATTAAAGTAGAAACCTCCTATATTTCAAATTAAAGATGACGGACCTGTGTGGAGCTTGTGTTTTTTGCCTTTTTGACTTTGTCCACAGCATATTTTTTAAGGACATTTGTCTCAGTAATGCCTCAGTGTTTCAAAGTCAAACAAGCTGACTATAATCATTCAGCTAGTGTCTGATAAGTGCTGTCTGTTTCAGCTATCAGGTTACCTTTTAATCCTCTTACAGCTAAGTCAATCTGAAATAAAACAAAATAGAGGAAAAATTACTAAAAAACATTCATGTGTTCAAAAGGAAAAAGTTACCGTTTCTCAAATTTTTAACATTTTGTTTTCTGTAGATAGTTAAGATTTTTAGGCCTTTTGATCATGATCAGTCCATGTGCTTTGTTTAATATCTCCTTAAAATGTAAACGGTGAAGAAAAAGCATTTTGCCAAAACCCGGGATTGGACCAGGGACCTTTAGATCTTCAGTCTAACGCTCTCCAAACTGAGCTATTTCGGCCATATCTATACATTTTCTGGGGGGTTTGACACTCTGCAAATGTCAAGTGTCACACCTGGAGGGATATATCATAATTTTTCATTTGACTGTTTTTTGAAGCATGATTTCTATTTGAAACGCCTTCCATTTTGCTGTACATATTTAATAACATTCATTAACTATTTGTGAATGAGTAGAAAAAGACAGCAATTTTGCCATTGAATTTTTACATTTTCAGTTTGTCTCCATGCACCAGTATAATTCTGACCCTGAGCTTCTAGAATAGGTCATGGTCGCACATAAAACACAATTTGCATGCATAATGTTACATCAAGTTTTATTTTTTATGAGATGCAAACAATTGGAGCAAAAAAGAGACAAAAATTTAGAGAAAATATTTTATTGATTGTTAATGTTAAAAGTGAGACCATTTGTCCCAAAATGTGCTGAAACATGTCAGAATGACATGGGCATTTCACATTTTTTAAACTATGATTACCTACTTGTTAAGTTTTTGTTTATTAAGTATCGTTATGGTCTATTGATGTATGAGGTGAAAACTATGAAAGTAGACTTACCAGCAAATCCGTTTCTAGATATATTTCATGACAGCACTGTAGAAGGTTGATTCCCTACTCTAATAGGGACAGAGAACACAAAGAGGTGAAATAGTCCCTCCTCATTGACTGTCCAAAGGATTTTTCTAGTGCCAAAAGAACAACAGACATATGCACAAAAAATCTGTTTGATGTTCCTAGAGTTCTTTTTTGAGAGGACAAATTCAGATTCACTCCAAAGACTCTCAGGAAATTTTTCAAAACCACATTACTAAGTTTTGTTTGACCTCATCTAATCAATAAATGAAGATAAAGTTTCTTGAAATTAAATGTTGATGTCAGAAGTGGGATTTGAACACACAACTCTTCCTGAATGCAGCGCCTTAGACCGCTCGGCCATCCTGACTTTGATATGCAATTGGAACTTAACTCCTTCCATGCTAGTCAGCAGAAATGTTACCATTCCTTGTGATTAAAAACTTGTCACACCACCCCAAAAAGTCAATAAATAACATTTTTTATATGCGTACTTTTCGTCTGCATTAATTTTTAAACCTCCATTTATTTTGTTTGGATATTAGAAATGTTAGATTTCTCACAAATGCGGTGATGCACCACATTTCTTCAGAAACTACTGTTTGGCCACACAGCAGGGCTTTGAAAGGAAGAGCCCTATTTGGGTTTTGCAATGCAGATTTTGCAGGAATACCTTGCAGATGAAATTTGCAGAGTACCAAAACAGCGGAAAATCTCCCAAAGTGACCACATTTTAGAAATTATTTTGCACAATGAGTTAATCAACACCTGCAATTACTATTGTCAGCCTATAGGTGTTTTCACTCTGAACCATCCAGCATTGCAAGTATGCCAGTTTAGTGCCCAGCTTTTGCTTGCAGAGACAAGCAACCCATACAGTTTTAAGTGGGCTCTACTCACTGGAGCAATGTCAAATATGTAGATGCTTTGTCTCACCATTAAAGTAGAAACCTCCTATATTTCAAATTAAAGATGACGGACCTGTGTGGAGCTTGTGTTTTTTGCCTTTTTGACTTTGTCCACAGCATATTTTTTAAGGACATTTGTCTCAGTAATGCCTCAGTGTTTCAAAGTCAAACAAGCTGACTATAATCATTCAGCTAGTGTCTGATAAGTGCTGTCTGTTTCAGCTATCAGGTTACCTTTTAATCCTCTTACAGCTAAGTCAATCTGAAATAAAACAAAATAGAGGAAAAATTACTAAAAAACATTCATGTGTTCAAAAGGAAAAAGTTACCGTTTCTCAAATTTTTAACATTTTGTTTTCTGTAGATAGTTAAGATTTTTAGGCCTTTTGATCATGATCAGTCCATGTGCTCTGTTTAATATCTCCTTAAAATGTAAACGGTGAAGAAAAAGCATTTTGCCAAAACTCGGGATTGGACCAGGGACCTTTAGATATTCAGTCTAACGCTCTCCCAACTGAGCTATTTCAGCCATATCTATACATTTTCTGGGGGGTTTGACACTCTGCAAATGTCAAGTGTCACACCTGGAGGGATATATTATAATTTTTCATTTGACTGTTTTTTGAAGCATGATTTCTATTTGAAATGCCTTCCATTTTGCTGTACATATTTAATAACATTCATTAACTATTTGTGAATGAGTAGAAAAAGACAGCAATTTTGCCATTGAATTTTTACATTTTCAGTTTGTCTCCATGCACCAGTATAATTCTGACCCTGTGCTTCTAGAATAGGTCATGGTCGCACATAAAACACAATTTGCATGCATAATGTTACATCAAGTTTTATTTTTTATGAGATGCAAACAATTGGAGCAAAAAAGAGACAAAAATTTAGAGAAAATATTTTATTGATTGTTAATGTTAAAAGTGAGACCATTTGTCCCAAAATGTGCTGAAACATGTGAGAATGACATGGGCATTTCAAATTTTTTAAACTATGATTACCTACTTGTTAAGTTTTTGTTTATTAAGTATCGTTATGGTCTATTGATGTATGAGGTGAAAACTATGAAAGTAGACTTACCAGCAAATCCGTTTCTAGATATATTTCATGACAGCACTGTAGAAGGTTGATTCCCTACCCTAATAGGGACAGAGAACACAAAGAGGTGAAATAGTCCCTCCTCATTGACTGTCCAAAGGATTTTTCTAGTGCTAAAAGAACAACAGACATATGCACAAAAAATCTGTTTGATGTTCCTAGAGTTCTTTTTTGAGAGGACAAATTCAGATTCACTCCAAAGACTCTCAGGAAATTTTTCAAAACCACATTACTAAGTTTTGTTTGACCTCATCTAATCAATAAATGAAGAAAAAAGTTTCTTGAAATTAAATGTTGATGTCAGAAGTGGGAGTCTGCGACCTGAACGCAGCGCCTTAGACCGCTCGGCCATCCTGACTTCGATATGCAATTGGAACTTAACTCCTTCCATGCTAGTCAGCAGAAATGTTACCATTTCTTGTGATTAAAAACTTGTCACACCACCCCAAAAAAGTCAATAAATAACATTTTTTATATGCGTACTTTTCGTCTGCATTAATTTTTAAACCTCCATTTATTTTGTTTGGATATTAGAAATGTTAGATTTCTCACAAATGCGGTGATGCACCACATTTCTTCAGAAACTACTGTTTGGCCACACAGCAGGGCTTTGAAAGGAAGAGCCCTATTTGGGTTTTGCAATGCAGATTTTGCAGGAATACCTTGCAGATGAAATTTGCAGAGTACCAAAACAGCAGAAAACCTCCCAAAGTGACCACATTTTAGAAATTATTTTGCACAATGAGTTAATCAACACCTGCAATTACTATTGTCAGCCTATAGGTGTTTTCACTCTGAACCATCCAGCATTGCAAGTATGCCAGTTTAGTGCCCAGCTTTTGCTTGCAGAGACAAGCAACCCATACATTTTTAAGTGGGCTCTACTCACTGGAGCAATGTCAAATATGTAGATGCTTTGTCTCACCATTAAAGTAGAAACCTCCTATATTTCAAATTAAAGATGACGGACCTGTGTGGAGCTTGTGTTTTTTGCCTTTTTGACTTTGTCCACAGCATATTTTTTAAGGACATTTGTCTCAGTAATGCCTCAGTGTTTCAAAGTCAAACAAGCTGACTATAATCATTCAGCTAGTGTCTGATAAGTGCTGACTGTTTCAGCTATCAGGTTACCTTTTAATCCTCTTACAGCTAAGTCAATCTGAAATAAAACAAAATAGAGGAAAAATTACTAAAAAACATTCATGTGTTCAAAAGGAAAAAGTTACCGTTTCTCAAATTTTTAACATTTTGTTTTCTGTAGATAGTTAAGATTTTTAGGCCTTTTGATCATGATCAGTCCATGTGCTTTGTTTAATATCTCCTTAAAATGTAAACGATGAAGAAAAAGCATTTTGCCGAAACCCGGGATCTTTAGATCTTCAGTCTAACGCTCTCCCAACTGAGTTATTTCGGCCATATCTATACATTTTCTGGTGGGTTTGACACTCTGCAAATGTCAAGTGTCACACCTGGAGGGATATATTATAATTTTTCATTTGACTGTTTTTTGAAGCATGATTTCTATTTGAAACGCCTTCCATTTTGCTGCACATATTTAATAACATTCATTAACTATTTGTGAATGAGTAGAAAAAGACAGCAATTTTGCCATTGAATTTTTACATTTTCAGTTTGTCTCCATGCACCAGTATAATTCTGACCCCCTGCTTCTAGAATAGGTCATGGTCGCACATAAAACACAATTTGCATGCATAATGTTACATCAAGTTTTATTTTTTATGAGATGCAAACAATTGGAGCAAAAAAGAGACAAAAATTTAGAGAAAATATTTTATTGATTGTTAATGTTAAAAGTGAGACCATTTGTCCCAAAATGTGCTGAAACATGTCAGAATGACATGGGCATTTCACATTTTTTAAACTATGATTAGCTACTTGTTACGTTTTTGTTTATTAAGTATCGTTATGGTCTATTGATGTATGAGGTGAAAACTATGAAAGTAGACTTACCAGCAAATCCGTTTCTAGATATATTTCATGACAGCACTGTAGAAGGTTGATTCCCTACCCTAATAGGGACAGAGAACACAAAGAGGTGAAATAGTCCCTCCTCATTGACTGTCCAAAGGATTTTTCTAGTGCCAAAAGAACAACAGACATATGCACAAAAAATCTGTTTGATGTTCCTAGAGTTCTTTTTTGAGAGGACAAATTCAGATTCACTCCAAAGACTCTCAGGAAATTTTTCAAAACCACATTACTAAGTTTTGTTTGACCTCATCTAATCAATAAATGAAGAAAAAAGTTTCTTGAAATTAAAAGTTGATGTCAGAGGTGGGATTTGAACCACTTGTAAACGGTGAAGAAAAAGCATTTTGCCAAAACCCGGGATTGGACCAGGGACCTTTAGATCTTCAGTCTAACGCTCTCCCAACTGAGCTATTTCGGCCATATCTATACATTTTCTGGGGGGTTTGACACTCTGCAAATGTCAAGTGTCACACCTGGAGGGATATATTATAATTTTTCATTTGACTGTTTTTTGAAGCATGATTTCTATTTGAAACGCCTTCCATTTTGCTGTACATATTTAATAACATTCATTAACTATTTGTGAATGAGTAGAAAAAGACAGCAATTTTGCCATTGAAGTTTTACATTTTCAGTTTGTCTCCATGCACCAGTATAATTCTGACCCTGTGCTTCTAGAATAGGTCATGGTCGCACATAAAACACAATTTGCATGCATAATGTTACATCAAGATTTATTTTTATGAGATGCAAACAATTGGAGCAAAATAGAGACAAAAATTTAGAGAAAATATTTTATTGATTGTTAATGTTAAAAGTGAGACCATTTGTCCCAAAATGTGCTGAAACATGTCAGAATGACATGGGCATTTCACATTTTTTAAACTATGATTAACTACTTGTTAAGTTTTTGTTTATTAAGTATCGTTATGGTCTATTGATGTATGAGGTGAAAACTATGAAAGTAGACTTACCAGCAAATCCGTTTCTAGATATATTTCATGACAGCACTGTAGAAGGTTGATTCCCTACCCTAATAGGGACAGAGAACACAAAGAGGTGAAATAGTCCCTCCTCATTGACTGTCCAAAGGATTTTTCTAGTGCCAAAAGAACAACAGACATATGCACAAAAAATCTGTTTGATGTTCCTAGAGTTCTTTTTTGAGAGGACAAATTCAGATTCACTCCAAAGACTCTCAGGAAATTTTTCAAAACCACATTACTAAGTTTTGTTTGACCTCATCTAATCAATAAATGAAGATAAAGTTTCTTGAAATTAAATGTTGATGTCAGAAGTGGGAGAAGTGGGAGTCTGCGACCTGAACGCAGCGCCTTAGACCGCTCGGCCATCCTGACTTCGATATGCAATTGGAACTTAACTCCTTCCATGCTAGTCAGCAGAAATGTTACCATTTCTTGTGATTAAAAACTTGTCACACCACCCCAAAAAAGTCAATAAATAACATTTTTTATATGCGTACTTTTCGTCTGCATTAATTTTTAAACCTCCATTTATTTTGTTTGGATATTAGAAATGTTAGATTTCTCACAAATGCGGTGATGCGCCACATTTCTTCAGAAACTACTGTTTGGCCACACAGCAGGGCTTTGAAAGGAAGAGCCCTATTTGGGTTTTGCAATGCAGATTTTGCAGGAATACCTTGCAGATGAAATTTGCAGAGTACCAAAACAGCAGAAAACCTCCCAAAGTGACCACATTTTAGAAATTATTTTGCACAATGAGTTAATCAACACCTGCAATTACTATTGTCAGCCTATAGGTGTTTTCACTCTGAACCATCCAGCATTGCAAGTATGCCAGTTTAGTGCCCAGCTTTTGCTTGCAGAGACAAGCAACCCATACATTTTTAAGTGGGCTCTACTCACTGGAGCAATGTCAAATATGTAGATGCTTTGTCTCACCATTAAAGTAGAAACCTCCTATATTTCAAATTAAAGATGACGGACCTTTGTGGAGCTTGTGTTTTTTGCCTTTTTGACTTTGTCCACAGCATATTTTTTAAGGACATTTGTCTCAGTAATGCCTCAGTGTTTCAAAGTCAAACAAGCTGACTATAATCATTCAGCTAGTGTCTGATAAGTGCTGACTGTTTCAGCTATCAGGTTACCTTTTAATCCTCTTACAGCTAAGTCAATCTGAAATAAAACAAAATAGAGGAAAAATTACTAAAAAACATTCATGTGTTCAAAAGGAAAAAGTTACCGTTTCTCAAATTTTTAACATTTTGTTTTCTGTAGATAGTTAAGATTTTTAGGCCTTTTGATCATGATCAGTCCATGTGCTTTGTTTAATATCTCCTTAAAATGTAAACGATGAAGAAAAAGCATTTTGCCGAAACCCGGGATCTTTAGATCTTCAGTCTAACGCTCTCCCAACTGAGCTATTTCGGCCATATCTATACATTTTCTGGGGGGTTTGACACTCTGCAAATGTCAAGTGTCACACCTGGAGGGATATATTATAATTTTTCATTTGACTGTTTTTTGAAGCATGATTTCTATTTGAAACGCCTTCCATTTTGCTGCACATATTTAATAACATTCATTAACTATTTGTGAATGAGTAGAAAAAGACAGCAATTTTGCCATTGAATTTTTACATTTTCAGTTTGTCTCCATGCACCAGTATAATTCTGACCCCCTGCTTCTAGAATAGGTCATGGTCGCACATAAAACACAATTTGCATGCATAATGTTACATCAAGTTTTATTTTTTATGAGATGCAAACAATTGGAGCAAAAAAGAGACAAAAATTTAGAGAAAATATTTTATTGATTGTTAATGTTAAAAGTGAGACCATTTGTCCCAAAATGTGCTGAAACATGTCAGAATGACATGGGCATTTCACATTTTTTAAACTATGATTAGCTACTTGTTACGTTTTTGTTTATTAAGTATCGTTATGGTCTATTGATGTATGAGGTGAAAACTATGAAAGTAGACTTACCAGCAAATCCGTTTCTAGATATATTTCATGACAGCACTGTAGAAGGTTGATTCCCTACCCTAATAGCGACAGAGGACACAAAGAGGTGAAATAGTCCCTCCTCATTGACTGTCCAAAGGATTTTTCTAGTGCCAAAAGAACAACAGACATATGCACAAAAAATCTGTTTGATGTTCCTAGAGTTCTTTTTTGAGAGGACAAATTCAGATTCACTCCAAAGACTCTCAGGAAATTTTTCAAAACCACATTACTAAGTTTTGTTTGACCTCATCTAATCAATAAATGAAGAAAAAAGTTTCTTGAAATTAAAAGTTGATGTCAGAGGTGGGATTTGAAACACTTGTAAACGGTGAAGAAAAAGCATTTTGCCAAAAACCGGGATTGGACCAGGGACCTTTAGATCTTCAGTCTAACGCTCTCCCAACTGAGCTATTTCGGCCATATCTATACATTTTCTGGGGGGTTTGACACTCTGCAAATGTCAAGTGTCACACCTGGAGGGATATATTATAATTTTTCATTTGACTGTTTTTTGAAGCATGATTTCTATTTGAAACGCCTTCCATTTTGCTGTACATATTTAATAACATTCATTAACTATTTGTGAATGAGTAGAAAAAGACAGCAATTTTGCCATTGAAGTTTTACATTTTCAGTTTGTATCCATGCACCAGTATAATTCTGACCCTGTGCTTCTAGAATAGGTCATGGTCGCACATAAAATACAATTTGCATGCATAATGTTACATCAAGATTTATTTTTATGAGATGCAAACAATTGGAGCAAAATAGAGACAAAAATTTAGAGAAAATATTTTATTGATTGTTAATGTTAAAAGTGAGACCATTTGTCCCAAAATGTGCTGAAACATGTCAGAATGACATGGGCATTTCACATTTTTTAAACTATGATTAACTACTTGTTAAGTTTTTGTTTATTAAGTATCGTTATGGTCTATTGATGTATGAGGTGAAAACTATGAAAGTAGACTTACCAGCAAATCCGTTTCTAGATATATTTCATGACAGCACTGTAGAAGGTTGATTCCCTACCCTAATAGGGACAGAGAACACAAAGAGGTGAAATAGTCCCTCCTCATTGACTGTCCAAAGGATTTTTCTAGTGCCAAAAGAACAACAGACATATGCACAAAAAATCTGTTTGATGTTCCTAGAGTTCTTTTTTGAGAGGACAAATTCAGATTCACTCCAAAGACTCTCAGGAAATTTTTCAAAACCACATTACTAAGTTTTGTTTGACCTCATCTAATCAATAAATGAAGATAAAGTTTCTTGAAATTAAATGTTGATGTCAGAAGTGGGAGAAGTGGGAGTCTGCGACCTGAACGCAGCGCCTTAGACCGCTCGGCCATCCTGACTTCGATATGCAATTGGAACTTAACTCCTTCCATGCTAGTCAGCAGAAATGTTACCATTTCTTGTGATTAAAAACTTGTCACACCACCCCAAAAAAGTCAATAAATAACATTTTTTATATGCGTACTTTTCGTCTGCATTAATTTTTAAACCTCCATTTATTTTGTTTGGATATTAGAAATGTTAGATTTCTCACAAATGCGGTGATGCGCCACATTTCTTCAGAAACTACTGTTTGGCCACACAGCAGGGCTTTGAAAGGAAGAGCCCTATTTGGGTTTTGCAATGCAGATTTTGCAGGAATACCTTGCAGATGAAATTTGCAGAGTACCAAAACAGCAGAAAACCTCCCAAAGTGACCACATTTTAGAAATTATTTTGCACAATGAGTTAATCAACACCTGCAATTACTATTGTCAGCCTATAGGTGTTTTCACTCTGAACCATCCAGCATTGCAAGTATGCCAGTTTAGTGCCCAGCTTTTGCTTGCAGAGACAAGCAACCCATACATTTTTAAGTGGGCTCTACTCACTGGAGCAATGTCAAATATGTAGATGCTTTGTCTCACCATTAAAGTAGAAACCTCCTATATTTCAAATTAAAGATGACGGACCTGTGTGGAGCTTGTGTTTTTTGCCTTTTTGACTTTGTCCACAGCATATTTTTTAAGGACATTTGTCTCAGTAACGCCTCAGTGTTTCAAAGTCAAACAAGCTGACTATAATCATTCAGCTAGTGTCTGATAAGTGCTGTCTGTTTCAGCTATCAGGTTACCTTTTAATCCTCTTACAGCTAAGTCAATCTGAAATAAAACAAAATAGAGGACAAATTACTAAAAAACATTCATGTGTTCAAAAGGAAAAAGTTACCGTTTCTCAAATTTTTAACATTTTGTTTTCTGTAGATAGTTAAGATTTTTAGGCCTTTTACATTAGCTGTAAATAATGAGTCCATGTGCTTTGTTTAATATCTCCTTAAAATGGAAACGGTGAAGAAAAAGCATTTTGCTGAAACCCGGGATTGGACCAGGAACCTTTAGATCTTCAGTCTAACGCTCTCCCAACTGAGCTATTTTGGCCATATCTATGCATTTTCTGGGGGGTTTGACACTCTGCAAATGTCAAGTGTCACACCTGGAGGGATATATTATAATTTTTAATTTGACTGTTTTTGAAGCATGATTTCTATTTGAAACGCCTTCCATTTTGCTGTACATATTTATTAACATTCATTAACTATTTGTGAATGAGTAGAAAAAGACAGCAATTTTGCCATTGAATTTTTACATTTTCAGTTTGTCTCCATGCACCAGAATAATTCTGACCCTGTGCTTCTAGGATAGGTCATGGTCGCACATAAAACACAATTTGCATGCATAATGTTACATCAAGTTTTATTTTTTATGAGATGCAAACAATTGGAGCAAAAAAGAGACAAAAATGTAGAGAAAATATTTTATTGATTGTTAATGTTAAAAGTGATAACATTTGTCCCAAAATGTGCTGAAACATGTCAGAATGACATGCGCATTTCACACTTTTTAAACTATGATTATCTACTTTTTAAGTTTTTGTTTATTAAGTATCGTTATGGTCTACTGATGTATGAGGTGAAAACTATGAAAGTAGACTTACCAGCAAATCCGTTTCTAGATATATTTCATGACAGCACTGTAGAAGGTTGATTCCCTACCCTAATAGGGACAGAGAACACAAAGAGGTGAAATAGTCTATCCTCATTGACTGTCCAAAGGATTTTTCTAGTGCCAAAAGAACAACAGACATATGCACAAAAAATCTGTTTGATGTTCCTAGAGTTCTTTTTGGAGAGGACAAATTCAGATTCACTCCAAAGACTCACAGGAATACATTTTTCAAAACCACATTACTAAGTTTTGTTTGACCTCATCTAATCAATAAATTAAGATAAAGTTTCTTGAAATGAAAAGTTGATGTCACGCCTTCAGGGGAGACTGCGACCTGAACGCAGCGCCTCAGACCGCTCGGCCATCCTGACATCGATATGCAATTGGAACTTAACTCCTTCCATGCTAGTCAGCAGAAAAGTTACCATTTCTTGTGATTAAAAACTTGTCACACCACCCCAAAAAAGTCAATAAATAACATTTTTTATATGCGTACTTTTCGTCTGCATTAATTTTTAAACCTCCATTTATTTTGTTTGGATATTAGAAATATTAGATTTCTCACAAATGCGGTGATGCACCACATTTCTTCAGAAACTACTGTTTGGCCACACAGCAGGGCTTTGAAAGGAAGAGCCCTATTTGGGTTTTGCAATGCAGATTTTGCAGGAATACTTTGCAGATGAACTTTGCAGAGTACCAAAACAGCAGAAAACCTCCCAAAGTGACCACATTTTAGAAATTATTTTGCACAATGAGCTAATCAACACCTGCAATTACTATTGTCAGCCTATAGGTGTTTTTACTCTGAACCATCCAGCATTGCAAGTATGCCAGTTTAGTGCCCAGCTTTTGCTTGCAGAGACAAGCAACCCATACATTTTTATGTGGGCTCTACTCACTGGAGCAATGTCAAATATGTAGATGCTTTGTCTTACCATTAAAGTAGAAACCTCCTATATTTCAAATTAAAGATGACAGACCTGTGTGGAGCTTGTGTTTTTTGCCTTTTTGACTTTGTCCCCAGCATATTTTTTAAGGACATTTGTCTCAGTAATGCCTCAGTGTTTCAAAGTCAAACAAGCTGACTATAATCATTCAGCTAGTGTCTGATAAGTGCTGTCTGTTTCAGCTATCAGGTTACCTTTTAATCCTCTTACAGCTAAAGCTCCCGTTACACACTGCGATATCGCGAGCAATATCGCTGTAAAGTCACCGATTTGGTGACGTTACAGCGATATTACTAGCGATATCGCTGCATGTGATACTTACCTCCGACCGGCTCCCCCGTTGGTTATCGCTGATCGCGCGAGAAGCTCCTGGACCATTCCTCGCCCGTCACTTCTTGCGGCGCTTCCTGTGGTGCCGACAAGCGACGCGTGGAGCCGGGCGGGAGGACGCAGGATCGCCGCGTCTAACAGGTAAGTAGTGATCCCCGACCCCAGCGATGTCGCTGGTGAGATCTGCCTGAGTAGCAGCTCACTAGCGACCACCTAGCGATTCACCAGCGATCCTGACCGCTTCATATCGCTGGTCGGGATCGCTGGTGAGTCGCTAGGTGTAACGGTACCCTAAGTCAATCTGAAATAAAACAAAATAGAGGAAAAATAACTAAAAAACATTCATGTGTTCAAAAGGAAAAAGTTACCGTTTCTCAAATTTTTAACATTTTGTTTTCTGTAGATAGTTAAGATTTTTAGGCCTTTTACATTAGCTGTAAATAATCAGTCCATGTGCTTTGTTTAATATCTCCTTAAAATGTAAACGGTGAAGAAAAAGCATTTTGCCGAAACCCGGGATTGGACCAGGGACCTTTAGTCTAACGCTCTCCCAACTGAGCTATTTCGGCCATATCTATACATTTTCTGGGGGGTTTGACACTCTGCAAATGTCAAGTGTCACACCTGGAGGGATATATTATAATTTTTCATTTGACTGTTTTTTGAAGCATGATTTCTATTTGAAACGCCTTCCATTTTGCTGTACATATTTAATAACATTCATTAACTATTTGTGAATGAGTAGAAAAAGACAGCAATTTTGCCATTGAATTTTTACATTTTCAGTTTGTCTCCATGCACCAGTATAATTCTGACCCTGTGCTTCTAGGATAGGTCATGGTCGCACATAAAACACAATTTGCATGCATAATGTTACATCAAGTTTTATTTTTTATGAGATGCAAACAATTGGAGCAAAAAAGAGACAAAAATTTAGAGAAAATATTTTATTGATTGTTAAAAGTGAGACCATTTGTCCCAAAATGTGCTGAAACATGTCAGAAGGACATGGGCAATTCACATTTTTTAAACTATGATTACCTACTTGTTAAGTTTTTGTTTATTAAGTATCGTTATGGTCTATTGATGTATGAGGTGAAAACTTTGAAAGTAGACTTACCAGCAAATCCGTTTCTAGATATATTTCATGACAGCACTGTAGAAGGTTGATTCCCTACCCTAATAGGGACAGAGAACACAAAGAGGTGAAATAGTCCCTCCTCATTGACTGTCCAAAGGATTTTTCTAGAACAACAGACATATGCACAAAAAATCTGTTTGATGTTCTTTTTTGAGAGGACAAATTCAGATTCACTCCAAAGACTCTCAGGAAATTTTTCAAAACCACATTACTAAGTTTTGTTTGACCTCATCTCATCAATAAATGAAGATAAAGTTTCTTGAAATTAAATGTTGATGTCAGAAGTGGGATTTGAACCCACGCCTCCAAGGGAGACTGCGACCTGAACGCAGCGCCTTAGACCGCTCTGCCATCCTAACTTCAATATGCAATTGGAACTTAACTCCTTCCATGCTAGTCAGCAGAAATGTTAACATTCCTTGTGATTACAAACTTGTCACACCACCCCAAAAAAGTCAATAAATAACATTTTTTATATGCGTACTTTTCGTCTGCATTAATTTTTAAACCTCCATTTATTTTGTTTGGATATTAGAAATGTTAGATTTCTCACAAATGCGGTGATGCACCACATTTCTTCAGAAACTACTGTTTGGCCATACAGCAGGGCTTTGAAAGGAAGAGCCCTATTTGGGTTTTGCAATGCAGATTTTGCAGGAATACCTTGCAGATGAAATTTGCAGAGTACCAAAACAGCAGAAAACCTCCCAAAGTGACCACATTTTGAAATTATTTTGCACAATGAGTTAATCAACACCTGCAATTACTATTGTCAGCCTATAGGTGTTTTCACTCTGAACCATCCAGCATTGCAAGTATGCCAGTTTAGTGCCCAGCTTTTGCTTGCAGAGACAAGCAAACCATACATTTTTAAGTGGGCTCTACTCACTGGAGCAATGTCAAATATGTAGATGCTTTGTCTCACCATTAAAGTAGAAACCTCCTATATTTCAAATTAAAGATGATGGACCTGTGTGGAGCTTGTGTTTTTTGCCTTTTTGACTTTGTCCACAGCATATTTTTTAAGGACATTTGTCTCAGTAATGCCTCAGTGTTTCAAAGTCAAACAAGCTGATTATAATCATTCAGCTAGTGTCTGATAAGTGCTGTCTGTTTCAGCTATCAGGTTACCTTTTAATCCTCTTACAGCTAAGTCAATCTGAAATAAAACAAAATAGAGGAAAAATTACTAAAAAACATTAATGTGTTCAAAAGGAAAAAGTTACCGTTTCTCAAATTTTTAACATTTTGTTTTTTGTAGATAGTTAAGATTTTTAGGCCTTTTGATCATGATCAGTCCATGTGCTTTGTTTAATATCTCCTTAAAATGTAAACGGTGAAGAAAAAGCATTTTGCCGAAACCCGGGACCTTTAGATCTTCAGTCTAACGCTCTCCCAACTGAGCTATTTCGGCCATATCTATACATTTTCTGGGGGGTTTGACACTCTGCAAATGTCAAGTGTCACACCTGGAGGGATATATTATAATTTTTCATTTGACTGTTTTTTGAAGCATGATTTCTATTTGAAACGCCTTCCATTTTGCTGTACATATTTAATAACATTCATTAACTATTTGTGAATGAGTAGAAAAAGACAGCAATTTTGCCATTGAATTTTTACATTTTCAGTTTGTCTCCATGCACCAGTAAAATTCTGACCCTGTGCTTCTAGAATAGGTCATGGTCGCACATAAAACACAATTTGCATGCATAATGTTACATCAAGTTTTATTTTTTATGAGATGCAAACAATTGGAGCAAAAAAGAGACAAAAATTTAGATAAAATATTTTCTTGATTGTTAAAAGTGAGACCATTTGTCCCAAAATGTGCTGAAACATGTCAGAATGACATGGGCATTTCACATTTTTTAAACTATGATTACCTACTTGTTAAGTTTTTGTTTATTAAGTATCGTTATGGTCTATTGATGTATGAGGTGAAAACTATGAAAGTAGACTTACCAGCAAATCCGTTTCTAGATATATTTCATGACAGCACTGTAGAAGGTTGATTCCCTACCCTAATAGGGACAGAGAACACAAAGAGGTGAAATAGTCCCTCCTCATTTACTGTCCAAAGGATTTTTCTAGTGCCAAAACAACAACAGACATATGCACAAAAAATCTGTTTGATGTTCCTAGAGTTCTTTTTTGAGAGGACAAATTCAGATTCACTCCAAAGACTCTCAGGAAATTTTTCAAAACCACATTACTAAGTTTTGTTTGACCTCATCTAATCAATAAATGAAGATAAAGTTTCTTGAAATTAAATGTTGATGTCAGAAGTGCGATTTGAACACACAACTCCACCGGAATGCAGCGCCTTAGACCGCTCGGCCATCCTGACTTCGATATGCAATTGGAACTTAACTCCTTCCATGCTAGTCAGCAGAAATGTTACCATTCCTTGTGATTAAAAACTTGTCACACCACCCCAAAAAAGTCAATAAATAACATTTTTTATATGCGTACTTTTCGTCTGCATTAATTTTTAAACCTCCATTTATTTTGTTTGGATGTTAGAAATGTTAGATTTCTCACAAATGCGGTGATGCACCACATTTCTTCAGAAACTACTGTTTGGCCACACAGCAGGGCTTTGAAAGGAAGAGCCCTATTTGGGTTTTGCAATGCAGATTTTGCAGGAATACCTTGCAGATGAAATTTGCAGAGTACCAAAACAGCAGAAAACCTCCCAAAGTGACCACATTTTAGAAATTATTTTGCACAATGAGTTAATCAACACCTGCAATTACTATTGTCAGCCTATAGGTGTTTTCACTCTGAACCATCCAGCATTGCAAGTATGCCAGTTTAGTGCCCAGCTTTTGCTTGCAGAGACAAGCAACCCATACATTTTTAAGTGGGCTCTACTCACTGGAGCAATATCAAATATGTAGATGCTTTGTCTCACCATTAAAGTAGAAACCTCCTATATTTCAAATTAAAGATGACGGACCTGTGTGGAGCTTGTGTTTTTTGCCTTTTTGACTTTGTCCACAGCATATTTTTTAAGGACATTTGTCTCAGTAATGCCTCAGTGTTTCAAAGTCAAACAAGCTGACTATAATCATTCAGCTAGTGTCTGATAAGTGCTGTCTGTTTCAGCTATCAGGTTACCTTTTAATCCTCTTACAGCTAAGTCAATCTGAAATAAAACAAAATAGAGGAATAATTACTAAAAAACATTCATGTGTTCAAAAGGAAAAAGTTACCGTTTCTCAAATTTTTAACATTTTGTTTTCTGTAGATAGTTAAGATTTTTAGGCCTTTTGATCATGATCAGTCCATGTGTTTTGTTTAATATCTCCTTAACATGTAAACGGTGAAGAAAAAGCATTTTGCCGAAACCCGGGATCTTTAGATCTTCAGTCTAACGCTCTCCCAACTGAGCTATTTCGGCCATATCTATACATTTTCTGGGGGGTTTGACACTCTGCAAATGTCAAGTGTCACACCTGGAGGGATATATTATAATTTTTCATTTGACTGTTTTTTGAAGCATGATTTCTATTTGAAACGCCTTCCATTTTGCTGTACATATTTAATAACATTCATTAACTATTTGTGAATGAGTAGAAAAAGACAGCAATTTTGCCATTGAATTTTTACATTTTCAGTTTGTCTCCATGCACCAGTATAATTCTGACCCTGTGCTTCTAGAATAGGTCATGGTCGCACATAAAACACAATTTGCATGCATAATGTTACATCAAGTTTTATTTTTTATGAGATGCAAACAATTGGAGCAAAAAAGAGACAAAAATTTAGAGAAAATATTTTATTGATTGTTAATGTTAAAAGTGAGACCATTTGTCCCAAAATGTGCTGAAACATGTCAGAAGGACATGGGCATTTCACATTTTTTAAACTATGATTACCTACTTGTTAAGTTTTTGTTTATTAAGTATCGTTATGGTCTATTGATGTATGAGGTGAAAACTATGAAAGTAGACTTACCAGCAAATCCGTTTCTAGATATATTTCATGACAGCACTGTAGAAGGTTGATTCCCTACCCTAATAGGGACAGAGAACACAAAGAGGTGAAATAGTCCCTCCTCAATGACTGTCCAAAGGATTTTTCTAGTGCCAAAAGAACAACAGAGATATGCACAAAAAATCTGTTTGATGTTCCTAGAGTTCTTTTTTGAGAGGACAAATTCAGATTCACTACAAAGACTCTCAGGAAATTTTTCAAAACCACATTACTAAGTTTTGTTTGACCTCATCTAATCAATAAATGAAGATAAAGTTTCTTGAAATTAAATGTTGATGTCAGAAGTGGGATTTGAAACCACTCCTCCAGGGGAGACACGCAGCGCCTTAGACCGCTCGGCCATCCTGACTTCGATATGCAATTGGAACTTAACTCCTTCCATGCTAGTCAGCAGAAATGTTACCATCCCTTGTGATTAAAAACTTGTCACACCACCCCAAAAAAGTCAATAAATAACATTTTTTATATGCGTACTTTTCGTCTGCATTAATTTTTAAACCTCCATTTATTTTGTTTGGATATTAGAAATGTTAGATTTCTCACAAATGCGGTGATGCACCACATTTCTTCAGAAACTACTGTTTGGCCACACAGCAGGGCTTTGAAAGGAAGAGCCCTATTTGGGTTTTGCAATGCAGATTTTGCAGGAATACCTTGCAGATGAAATTTGCAGAGTACCAAAACAGCAGAAAACCTCCCAAAGTGACCACATTTTAGAAATTATTTTGCACAATGAGTTAATCAACACCTGCAATTTCTATTGTCAGCCTATAGGTGTTTTCACTCTGAACCATCCAGCATTGCAAGTATGCCAGTTTAGTGCCCAGCTTTTGCTTGCAGAGACAAGCAACCCATCCATTTTTAAGTGGGCTCTACTCACTGGAGCAATGTCAAATATGTAGATGCTTTGTCTCACCATTAAAGTAGAAACCTCCTATATTTCAAATTAAAGATGACGGACCTGTGTGGAGCTTGTGTTTTTTGCCTTTTTGACTTTGTCCACAGCATATTTTTTAAGGACATTTGTCTCAGTAATGCCTCAGTGTTTCAAAGTCAAACAAGCTGACTATAATCATTCAGCTAGTGTCTGATAAGTGCTGTCTGTTTCAGCTATCAGGTTACCTTTTAATCCTCTTACAGCTAAGTCAATCTGAAATAAAACAAAATAGAGGAAAAATTACTAAAAAACATTCATGTGTTCAAAAGGAAAAAGTTACCGTTTCTCAAATTTTTAACATTTTGTTTTCTGTAGATAGTTAAGATTTTTAGGCCTTTTGATCATGATCAGTCCATGTGCTTTGTTTAATATCTCCTTAAAATGTAAGCGGTGAAGAAAAAGCATTTTGCCGAAACCCGGGATTGGACCAGGGACCTTTAGATCTTCAGTCTAACGCTCTCCCAACTGAGCTATTTCGACCATATCTATACATTTTCTGGGGGGTTTGACACTCTGCAAATGTCAAGTGTCACACCTGGAGGGATATATTATAATTTTTCATTTGACTGTTTTTTGAAGCATGATTTCTATTTGAAACGCCTTCCATTTTGCTGTACATATTTAATAACATTCATTAACTATTTGTGAATGAGTAGAAAAAGACAGCAATTTTGCCATTGAATTTTTACATTTTCAGTTTGTCTCCATGCACCAGTATAATTCTGACCCTGTGCTTCTAGAATAGGTCATGGTCGCACATAAAACACAATTTGCATGCATAATGTTACATCAAGTTTTATTTTTTATGAGATGCAAACAATTGGAGCAAAAAAGAGACAAAAATTTAGAGAAGATATTTTATTGATTGTTAAAAGTGAGACCATTTGTCCCAAAATGTGCTGAAACATGTCAGAAGGACATGGGCATTTCACATTTTTTAAACTATGATTACCTACTTGTTAAGTTTTTGTTAATTAAGTATCGTTATGGTCTATTGATGTATGAGGTGAAAACTATGAAAGTAGACTTACCAGCAAATCCGTTTCTAGATATATTTCATGACAGCACTGTAGAAGGTTGATTCCCTACCCTAATAGGGACAGAGAACACAAAGAGGTGAAATAGTCCCTCCTCATTGACTGTCCAAAGGATTTTTCTAGTGCCAAAAGAACAACAGACATATGCACAAAAAAACCTGTTTGATGTTCCTAGAGTTCTTTTTTGAGAGGACAAATTCAGATTCACTCCAAAGACTCTCAGGAAATTTTTCAAAACCACATTACTTGTTTTGTTTTGTTTGACCTCATCTAATCAATAAATGAAGATAAAGTTTCTTGAAATTAAATGTTGATGTCTGAAGTGGGATTTGAACCCACGCCTCCAGGGAAGACTGCGACCTGAACGCAGCGCCTTAGACCGCTCGGCCATCCTGACTTCTTTATGCAATTGGAACTTAACTCCTTCCATGCTAGTCAGCAGAAATGTTACCATCCCTTGTGATTAAAAACTTGTCACACCACCCCAAAAAAGTCAATAAATAACATTTTTTATATGCGTACTTTTCGTCTGCATTAATTTTTAAACCTCCATTTATTTTGTTTGGATATTAGAAATGTTAGATTTCTCACAAATGCGGTGATGCACCACATTTCTTCAGAAACTACTGTTTGGCCACACAGCAGGGCTTTGAAAGGAAGAGCCCTATTTGGGTTTTGCAATGCATATTTTGCAGGAATACCTTGCAGATGAAATTTGCAGAGTACCAAAACAGCAGAAAACCTCCCAAAGTGACCACATTTTAGAAATTATTTTGCACAATGAGTTAATCAACACCTGCAATTACTATTGTCAGCCTATAGGTGTTTTCACTCTGAACCATCCAGCATTGCAAGTATGCCAGTTTAGTGCCCAGCTTTTGCTTGCAGAGACAAGCAACCCATACATTTTTAAGTGGGCTCTACTCACTGGAGCAATGTCAAATATGTAGATGCTTTGTCTCACCATTAAAGTAGAAACCTCCTATATTTCAAATTAAAGATGACGGACCTGTGTGGAGCTTGTGTTTTTTGCCTTTTTGACTTTGTCCACAGCATATTTTTTAAGGACATTTTTCTCAGTAATGCCTCAGTGTTTCAAAGTCAAACAAGCTGACTATAATCATTCAGCTAGTGTCTGATAAGTGCTGTCTGTTTCAGCTATCAGGTTACCTTTTAATCCTCTTACAGCTAAGTCAATCTGAAATAAAACAAAAGAGAGGAAAAATTACTAAAAAACATTCATGTGTTCAAAAGGAAAAAGTTACCGTTTCTCAAATTTTTAACATTTTGTTTTCTGTAGATAGTTAAGATTTTTAGGCCTTTAGATCTTGATCAGTCCATGTGCTTTGTTTAATATCTCCTTAAAATGTAAACGGTGAAGAAAAAGCAATTTGCTGAAACCCGGGATTGGACCAGGGACCTTTAGATCTTCAGTCTAACGCTCTCCCAACTGAGATATTTCGGCCATATCTATACATTTTCTGGGGGGTTTGACACTCTGCAAATGTCAAGTGTCACACCTGGAGGGATATATTATAATTTTTCATTTGACTGTTTTTTGAAGCATGATTTCTATTTGAAACGCCTTCCATTTTGCTGTACATATATAATAACATTCATTAACTATTTGTGAATGAGTAGAAAAAGACAGCAATTTTGCCATTGAATTTTTACATTTTCAGTTTGTCTCCATGCACCAGTATAATTCTGACCCTGTGCTTCTAGAATAGGTCATGGTCGCACATAAAACACAATTTGCATGCATAAAGTTACATCAAGTTTTATTTTTTATGAGATGCAAACAATTGGAGCAAAAAAGAGACAAAAATTTAGAGAAAATATTTTATTGATTGTTAAAAGTGAGACCATTTGTCCCAAAATGTGCTGAAACATGTCAGAAGGACATGGGCATTTCACATTTTTTAAACTATGATTACCTACTTGTTAAGTTTTTGTTAATTAAGTATCGTTATGGTCTATTGATGTATGAGGTGAAAACTATGAAAGTAGACTTACCAGCAAATCCGTTTCTAGATATATTTCATGACAGCACTGTAGAAGGTTGATTCCCTACCCTAATAGGGACAGAGAACACAAAGAGGTGAAATAGTCCCTCCTCATTGACTGTCCAAAGGATTTTTCTAGTGCCAAAAGAACAACAGACATATGCACAAAAAATCTGTTTGATGTTCCTAGAGTTCTTTTTTGAGAGGACAAATTCAGATTCACTCCAAAGACTCTCAGGAAATTTTTCAAAACCACATTACTAAGTTTTGTTTGACCTCATCTAATCAATAAATGAAGATAAAGTTTCTTGAAATTAAATGTTGATGTCAGAAGTGGGATTTGAACCCACGCCTCCAGGGGAGACTGCGACCTGCGACTGCGACAAAATAGAGGAAAAATTACTAAAAAACATTCATGTGTTCAAAAGGAAAAAGTTACCGTTTCTCAAATTTTTAACAGAGACTGCCACGTGAACGCAGCGCCTTAGACCACTTGGCCATCCTGACTTCGACATGCAATTGGAACTTAACTCCTTCCATGCTAGTCAGCAGAAATGTTACCATTCCTTGTGATTAAAAACTTGTCACACCACCCCAAAAAAGTCAATAAATAACATTTTTATATGCGTACTTTTCGTCTGCATAAATTTTTAAACCTCCATTTATTTTGTTTGGATATTAGAAATGTTAGATTTCTCACAAATGCGGTGATGCACCACATTTCTTCAGAAACTACTGTTTGGCCACACAGCAGGGCTTTGAAAGGAAGAGCCCTATTTGGGTTTTGCAATGCAGATTTTGCAGGAATACTTTGCAGAGTACCAAAACAGCAGAAAACCTCCCAAAGTGACCACATTTTAGAAATTATTTTGCACAATGAGTTAATCAACACCTGCAATTACTATTGTCAGCCTATAGGTGTTTTCACTCTGAACCATCCAGCATTGCAAGTATGCCAGTTTAGTGCCCAGCTTTTGCTTGCAGAGACAAGCAACCCATACATTTTTAAGTGGGCTCTACTCACTGGAGCAATGTCAAATATGTAGATGCTTTGTCTCACCATTAAAGTAGAAACCTCCTATATTTCAAATTAAAGATGACGGACCTGTGTGGAGCTTGTGTTTTTTGCCTTTTTGACTTTGTCCACAGCATATTTTTTAAGGACATTTGTCTCAGTAATGCCTCAGTGTTTCAAAGTCAAACAAGCTGACTATAATCATTCAGCTAGTGTCTGATAAGTGCTGTCTGTTTCAGCTATCAGGTTACCTTTTAATCCTCTTACAGCTAAGTCAATCTGAAATAAAACAAAATAGAGGAAAAATTACTAAAAAACATTCATGTGTTCAAAAGGAAAAAGTTACCGTTTCTCAAATTTTTAACATTTTGTTTTCTGTAGATAGTTAAGATTTTTAGGCCTTTTGATCATGATCAGTCCATGTGCTTTGTTTAATATCTCCTTAAAATGTAAACGGTGAAGAAAAAGCATTTTGCCGAAACCCGGGATTGGACCAGGGACCTTTAGATCTTCAGTCTAACGCTCTCCCAACTGAGCTATTTCGGCCATATCTATACATTTTCTGGGGGGTTTGACACTCTGCAAATGTCAAGTGTCACACCTGGAGGGATATATTATAATTTTTCATTTGACTGTTTTTTGAAGCATGATTTCTATTTGAAACGCCTTCCATTTTGCTGTACATATTTAATAACATTCATTAACTATTTGTGAATGAGTAGAAAAAGACAGCAATTTTGCCATTGAATTTTTACATTTTCAGTTTGTCTCCATGCACCAGTATAATTCTGACCCTGTGCTTCTAGAATAGGTCATGGTCGCACATAAAACACAATTTGCATGCATAATGTTACATCAAGTTTTATTTTTTATGAGATGCAAACAATTGGAGCAAAAAAGAGACAAAAATTTAGAGAAAATATTTTATTGATTGTTAAAAGTGAGACCATTTGTCCCAAAATGTGCTGAAACATGTCAGAAGGACATGGGCATTTCACATTTTTTAAACTATGATTACCTACTTGTTAAGTTTTTGTTAATTAAGTATCGTTATGGTCTATTGATGTATGAGGTGAAAACTATGAAAGTAGACTTACCAGCAAATCCGTTTCTAGATATATTTCATGACAGCACTGTAGAAGGTTGATTCCCTACCCTAATAGGGACAGAGAACACAAAGAGGTGAAATAGTCCCTCCTCATTGACTGTCCAAAGGATTTTTCTAGTGCCAAAAGAACAACAGACATATGCACAAAAAAACCTGTTTGATGTTCCTAGAGTTCTTTTTTGAGAGGACAAATTCAGATTCACTCCAAAGACTCTCAGGAAATTTTTCAAAACCACATTACTAAGTTTTGTTTGACCTCATCTAATCAATAAATGAAGATAAAGTTTCTTGAAAATAAATGTTGATGTCAGAAGTGGGATTTGAACCCACGCCTCCAGGGAAGACTGCGACCTGAACGCAGCGCCTTAGACCGCTCGGCCATCCTGACTTCGATATGCAATTGGAACTTAACTCCTTCCATGCTAGTCAGCAGAAATGTTACCATCCCTTGTGATTAAAAACTTGTCACACCACCCCAAAAAAGTCAATAAATAACATTTTTTATATGCGTACTTTTCGTCTGCATTAATTTTTAAACCTCCATTTATTTTGTTTGGATATTAGAAATGTTAGATTTCTCACAAATGCGGTGATGCACCACATTTCTTCAGAAACTACTGTTTGGCCACACAGCAGGGCTTTGAAAGGAAGAGCCCTATTTGGGTTTTGCAATGCAGATTTTGCAGGAATACCTTGCAGATGAAATTTGCAGAGTACCAAAACAGCAGAAAACCTCCCAAAGTGACCACATTTTAGAAATTATTTTGCACAATGAGTTAATCAACACCTGCAATTACTATTGTCAGCCTATAGGTGTTTTCACTCTGAACCATCCAGCATTGCAAGTATGCCAGTTTAGTGCCCAGCTTTTGCTTGCAGAGACAAGCAACCCATACATTTTTAAGTGGGCTCTACTCACTGGAGCAATGTCAAATATGTAGATGCTTTGTCTCACCATTAAAGTAGAAACCTCCTATTTTTCAAATTAAAGATGACGGACCTTTGTGGAGCTTGTGTTTTTTGCCTTTTTGACTTTGTCCACAGCATATTTTTTAAGGACATTTGTCTCAGTAATGCCTCAGTGTTTCAAAGTCAAACAAGCTGACTATAATCATTCAGCTAGTGTCTGATAAGTGCTGTCTGTTTCAGCTATCAGGTTACCTTTTAATCCTCTTACAGCTAAGTCAATCTGAAATAAAACAAAATAGAGGAAAAATTACTAAAAAACATTCATGTGTTCAAAAGGAAAAAGTTACCGTTTCTCAAATTTTTAACATTTTGTTTTCTGTAGATAGTTAAGATTTTTAGGCCTTTTGATCATGATCAGTCCATGTGCTTTGTTTAATATCTCCTTAAAATGTAAACGGTGAAGAAAAAGCATTTTGCCGAAACCCGGGATTGGACCAGGGACCTTTAGATCTTCAGTCTAACGCTCTCCCAACTGAGCTATTTCGGCCATATCTATACATTTTCTGGGGGGTTTGACACTCTGCAAATGTCAAGTGTCACACCTGGAGGGATATATTATAATTTTTCATTTGACTGTTTTTTGAAGCATGATTTCTATTTGAAACGCCTTCCATTTTGCTGTACATATTTAATAACATTCATTAACTATTTGTGAATGAGTAGAAAAAGACAGCAATTTTGCCATTGAATTTTTACATTTTCAGTTTGTCTCCATGCACCAGTATAATTCTGACCCTGTGCTTCTAGAATAGGTCATGGTCGCACATAAAACACAATTTGCATGCATAATGTTACATCAAGTTTTATTTTTTATGAGATGCAAACAATTGGAGCAAAAAAGAGACAAAAATTTAGAGAAAATATTTTATTGATTGTTAAAAGTGAGACCATTTGTCCCAAAATGTGCTGAAACATGTCAGAAGGACATGGGCATTTCACATTTTTTAAACTATGATTACCTACTTGTTAAGTTTTTGTTAATTAAGTATCGTTATGGTCTATTGATGTATGAGGTGAAAACTATGAAAGTAGACTTACCAGCAAATCCGTTTCTAGATATATTTCATGACAGCACTGTAGAAGGTTGATTCCCTACCCTAATAGGGACAGAGAACACAAAGAGGTGAAATAGTCCCTCCTCATTGACTGTCCAAAGGATTTTTCTAGTGCCAAAAGAACAACAGACATATGCACAAAAAAACCTGTTTGATGTTCCTAGAGTTCTTTTTTGAGAGGACAAATTCAGATTCACTCCAAAGACTCTCAGGAAATTTTTCAAAACCACATTACTAAGTTTTGTTTGACCTCATCTAATCAATAAATGAAGATAAAGTTTCTTGAAAATAAATGTTGATGTCAGAAGTGGGATTTGAACCCACGCCTCCAGGGAAGACTGCGACCTGAACGCAGCGCCTTAGACCGCTCGGCCATCCTGACTTCGATATGCAATTGGAACTTAACTCCTTCCATGCTAGTCAGCAGAAATGTTACCATTCCTTGTGATTAAAAACTTGTCACACCACCCCAAAAAAGTCAATAAATAACATTTTTTATATGCGTACTTTTCGTCTGCATTAATTTTTAAACCTCCATTTATTTTGTTTGGATATTAGAAATGTTAGATTTCTCACAAATGCGGTGATGCACCACATTTCTTCAGAAACTACTGTTTGGCCACACAGCAGGGCTTTGAAAGGAAGAGCCCTATTTGGGTTTTGCAATGCATATTTTGCAGGAATACCTTGCAGATGAAATTTGCAGAGTACCAAAACAGCAGAAAACCTCCCAAAGTGACCACATTTTAGAAATTATTTTGCACAATGAGTTAATCAACACCTGCAATTACTATTGTCAGCCTATAGGTGTTTTCACTCTGAACCATCCAGCATTGCAAGTATGCCAGTTTAGTGCCCAGCTTTTGCTTGCAGAGACAAGCAACCCATACATTTTTAAGTGGGCTCTACTCACTGGAGCAATGTCAAATATGTAGATGCTTTGTCTCACCATTAAAGTAGAAACCTCCTATATTTCAAATTAAAGATGACGGACCTGTGTGGAGCTTGTGTTTTTTGCCTTTTTGACTTTGTCCACAGCATATTTTTTAAGGACATTTGTCTCAGTAATGCCTCAGTGTTTCAAAGTCAAACAAGCTGACTATAATCATTCAGCTAGTGTCTGATAAGTGCTGTCTGTTTCAGCTATCAGGTTACCTTTTAATCCTCTTACAGCTAAGTCAATCTGAAATAAAACAAAATAGAGGAAAAATTACTAAAAAACATTCATGTGTTCAAAAGGAAAAAGTTACCGTTTCTCAAATTTTTAACATTTTGTTTTCTGTAGATAGTTAAGATTTTTAGGCCTTTTACATTAGCTGTAAATAATGAGTCCATGTGCTTTGTTTAATATCTCCTTAAAATGGAAACGGTGAAGAAAAAGCATTTTGCTGAAACCTGGGATTGGACCAGGAACCTTTAGATCTTCAGTCTAACGCTTTCCCAACTGAGCTATTTTGGCCATATCTATGCATTTTCTGGGGGGTTTGACACTCTGCAAATGTCAAGTGTCACACCTGGAGGGATATATTATAATTTTTAATTTGACTGTTTTTTGAAGCATGATTTCTATTTGAAACGCCTTCCATTTTGCTGTACATATTTAATAACATTCATTAACTATTTGTGAATGAGTAGAAAAAGACAGCAATTTTGCCATTGAAGTTTTACATTTTCAGTTTGTCTCCATGCACCAGTATAATTCTGACCCTGTGCTTCTAGAATAGGTCATGGTCGCACATAAAACACAATTTGCATGCATAATGTTACATCAAGATTTATTTTTTATGAGATGCAAACAATTGGAGCAAAATAGAGACAAAAATTTAGAGAAAATATTTTATTGATTGTTAATGTTAAAAGTGAGACCATTTGTCCCAAAATGTGCTGAAGCATGTCAGAATGACATGGGCATTTCACATTTTTTAAACTATGATTAACTACTTGTTAAGTTTTTGTTTATTAAGTATCGTTATGGTCTATTGATGTATGAGGTGAAAACTATGAAAGTAGACTTACCAGCAAATCCGTTTCTAGATATATTTCATGACAGCACTGTAGAAGGTTGATTCCCTACCCTAATAGGGACAGAGAACACAAAGGGGTGAAATAGTCCCTCCTCATTGACTGTCCAAAGGATTTTTCTATTGCCAAAAGAACAACAGACATATGCACAAAAAATCTGTTTGATGTTGCTAGAGTTCTTTTTTGAGAGGACAAATTCAGATTCACTCCAAAGACTCTCAGGAAATTTTTCAAAACCACATTACTAAGTTTTGTTTGACCTCATCTAATCAATAAATGAAGATAAAGTTTCTTGAAATTAAATGTTGATGTCAGAAGTGGGAGAAGTGGGAGTCTGCGACCTTAACGCAGCGCCTTAGACCGCTCGGCCATCCTGACTTCGATATGCAATTGGAACTTAACTCCTTCCATGCTAGTCAGCAGAAATGTTACCATTTCTTGTGATTAAAAACTTGTCACACCACCCCAAAAAAGTCAATAAATAACATTTTTTATATGCGTACTTTTCGTCTGCATTAATTTTTAAACCTCCATTTATTTTGTTTGGATATTAGAAATGTTAGATTTCTCACAAATGCGGTGATGCGCCACATTTCTTCAGAAACTACTGTTTGGCCACACAGCAGGGCTTTGAAAGGAAGAGCCCTATTTGGGTTTTGCAATGCAGATTTTGCAGGAATACCTTGCAGATGAAATTTGCAGAGTACCAAAACAGCAGAAAACCTCCCAAAGTGACCACATTTTAGAAATTATTTTGCACAATGAGTTAATCAACACCTGCAATTACTATTGTCAGCCTATAGGTGTTTTCACTCTGAACCATCCAGCATTGCAAGTATGCCAGTTTAGTGCCCAGCTTTTGCTTGCAGAGACAAGCAACCCATACATTTTTAAGTGGGCTCTACTCACTGGAGCAATGTCAAATATGTAGATGCTTTGTCTCACCATTAAAGTAGAAACCTCCTATTTTTCAAATTAAAGATGACGGACCTTTGTGGAGCTTGTGTTTTTTGCCTTTTTGACTTTGTCCACAGCATATTTTTTAAGGACATTTGTCTCAGTAATGCCTCAGTGTTTCAAAGTCAAACAAGCTGACTATAATCATTCAGCTAGTGTCTGAAAAGTGCTGACTGTTTCAGCTATCAGGTTACCTTTTAATCCTCTTACAGCTAAGTCAATCTGAAATAAAACAAAATAGAGGAAAAATTACTAAAAAACATTCATGTGTTCAAAAGGAAAAAGTTACCGTTTCTCAAATTTTTAACATTTTGTTTTCTGTAGATAGTTAAGATTTTTAGGCCTTTTGATCATGATCAGTCCATGTGCTTTGTTTAATATCTCCTTAAAATGTAAACGGTGAAGAAAAAGCATTTTGCCGAAACACGGGATTGGACCAGGGACCTTTAGATCTTCAGTCTAACGCTCTCCCAACTGAGCTATTTCGGCCATATCTATACATTTTCTGGTGGGTTTGACACTCTGCAAATGTCAAGTGTCACACCTGGAGGGATATATTATAATTTTTCATTTGACTGTTTTTTGAAGCATGATTTCTATTTGAAACGCCTTCCATTTTGCTGCACATATTTAATAACATTCATTAACTATTTGTGAATGAGTAGAAAAAGACAGCAATTTTGCCATTGAATTTTTACATTTTCAGTTTGTCTCCATGCACCAGTATAATTCTGACCCCGTGCTTCTAGAATATTTCATGGTCGCACATAAAACACAATTTGCATGCATAATGTTACATCAAGTTTTATTTTTTATGAGATGCAAACAATTGGAGCAAAAAAGAGACAAAAATTTAGAGAAAATATTTTATTGATTGTTAATGTTAAAAGTGAGACCATTTGTCCCAAAATGTGCTGAAACATGTCAGAATGACATGGGCATTTCACATTTTTTAAACTATGATTACCTACTTGTTAAGTTTTTGTTTATTAAGTATCGTTATGGTCTATTGATGTATGAGGTGAAAACTATGAAAGTAGACTTACCAGCAAATCCGTTTCTAGATATATTTCATGACAGCACTGTAGAAGGTTGATTCCCTACCCTAATAGGGACAGAGAACACAAAGAGGTGAAATAGTCCCTCCTTATTGACTGTCCAAAGGATTTTTCTATTGCCAAAAGAACAACAGACATATGCACAAAAAATCTGTTTGATGTTCCTAGAGTTCTTTTTTGAGAGGACAAATTCAGATTCACTCCAAAGACTCTCAGGAAATTTTTCAAAACCACATTACTAAGTTTTGTTTGACCTCATCTAATCAATAAATGAAGAAAAAAGTTTCTTGAAATTAAAAGTTGATGTCAGAGGTGGGATTTGAACCACTTGTAAACGGTGAAGAAAAAGCATTTTGCCGAAACCCGGGATTGGACCAGGGACCTTTAAATCTTCTGTCTAACGCTCTCCCAACTGAGCTATTTCGGCCATATCTATACATTTTCTGGGGGGTTTGACACTCTGCAAATGTCAAGTGTCACACCTGGAGGGATATATTATAATTTTTCATTTGACTGTTTTTTGAAGCATGATTTCTATTTGAAACACCTTCCATTTTGCTGTACATATTTAATAACATTCATTAACTATTTGTGAATGAGTAGAAAAAGACAGCAATTTTGCCATTGAATTTTTACATTTTCAGATTGTCTCCATGCACCAGTATAATTCTGACCCTGTGCTTCTAGAATAGGTCATGGTCGCACATAAAACACAATTTGCATGCATAATGTTACATCAAGTTTTATTTTTTATGAGATGCAAACAATTGGAGCAAAAAAGAGACAAAAATTTAGAGAAAATATTTTATTGATTTTTAATGTTAAAAGTGAGACCATTTTTCCCAAAATGTGCTGAAACATGTCAGAATGACATGGGCATTTCACATTTTTTAAACTATGATTACCTACTTGTTACGTTTTTGTTTATTAAGTATCGTTATGGTCTATTGATGTATGAGGTGAAAACTATGAAAGTAGACTTACCAGCAAATCCGTTTCTAGATATATTTCATGACAGCACTGTAGAAGGTTGATTCCCTACCCTAATAGGGACAGAGAACACAAAGAGGTGAAATAGTCCCTCCTCATTGACTGTCCAAAGGATTTTTCTAGTGCCAAAAGAACAACAGACATATGCACAAAAAATCTGTTTGATGTTCCTAGAGTTCTTTTTTGAGAGGACAAATTCAGATTCACTCCAAAGACTCTCAGGAAATTTTTCAAAACCACATTACTAAGTTTTGTTTGACCTCATCTAATCAATAAATGAAGAAAAAAGTTTCTTGAAATTAAAAGTTCATGTCAGAGGTGGGATTTGAACCACTTGTAAACGGTGAAGAAAAAGCATTTTGCCGAAACCCGGGATTGGACCAGGGACCTTTAGATCTTCAGTCTAACGCTCTCCTATCTGAGCTATTTCGGCCAAATCTATACAATTTCTGGGGGGTTTGACACTCTGCAAATGTCAAGTGTGACACCTGGAGGGATATATTATAATTTTTCATTTGACTGTTTTTTGAAGCATGATTTCTATTTGAAACGCCTTCCATTTTGCTGTACATATTTAATAACATTCATTAACTATTTGTGAATGAGTAGAAAAAGACAGCAATTTTGCCATTGAAGTTTTACATTTTCAGTTTGTCTCCATGCACCAGTATAATTCTGACCCTGTGCTTCTAGAATAGGTCATGGTCGCACATAAAACACAATTTGCATGCATAATGTTACATCAAGTTTTATTTTTTATGAGATGCAAACAATTGGAGCAAAATAGAGACAAAAATTTAGAGAAAATATTTTATTGATTGTTAATGTTAAAAGTGAGACCATTTGTCCCAAAATGTGCTGAAACATGTCAGAATGACATGGGCATTTCACATTTTTTAAACTATGATTACCTACTTGTTAAGTTTTTGTTTATTAAGTATCGTTATGGTCTATTGATGTATGAGGTGAAAACTATGAAAGTAGACTTACCAGCAAATCCGTTTCTAGATATATTTCATGACAGCACTGTAGAAGGTTGATTCCCTACCCTAATAGGGACAGAGAACACAAAGAGGTGAAATAGTCCCTCCTCATTGACTGTCCAAAGGATTTTTCTAGTGCCAAAAGAACAACAGACATATGCACAAAAAATCTGTTTGATGTTCCTAGAGTTCTTTTTTGAGAGGACAAATTCAGATTCACTCCAAAGACTCTCAGGAAATTTTTCAAAACCACATTACTAAGTTTTGTTTGACCTCATCTAATCAATAAATGAAGAAAAAAGTTTCTTGAAATTAAAAGTTGATGTCAGAGGTGGGATTTGAACCACTTGTAAACGGTGAAGAAAAAGCATTTTGCCGAAACCCGGGATTGGACCAGGGACCTTTAGATCTTCAGTCTAACGCTCTCCCAACTGAGCTATTTCGGCCATATCGATACATTTTCTGGGGGGTTTGACACTCTGCAAATGTCAAGTGTCACACCTGGAGGGATATATTATAATTTTTCATTTGACTGTTTTTTGAAGCATGATTTCTATTTGAAACGCCTTCCATTTTGCTGTACATATTTAATAACATTCATTAACTATTTGTGAATGAGTAGAAAAAGACAGCAATTTTGCCATTGAAGTTTTACATTTTCAGTTTGTCTCCATGCACCAGTATAATTCTGACCCTGTGCTTCTAGAATAGGTCATGGTCGCACATAAAACACAATTTGCATGCATAATGTTACATCAAGATTTATTTTTTATGAGATGCAAACAATTGGAGCAAAATAGAGACAAAAATTTAGAGAAAATATTTTATTGATTGTTAATGTTAAAAGTGAGACCATTTGTCCCAAAATGTGCTGAAACATGTCAGAATGACATGGGCATTTCACATTTTTTAAACTATGATTAACTACTTGTTAAGTTTTTGTTTATTAAGTATCGTTATGGTCTATTGATGTATGAGGTGAAAACTATGAAAGTAGACTTACCAGCAAATCCGTTTCTAGATATATTTCATGACAGCACTGTAGAAGGTTGATTCCCTACCCTAATAGGGACAGAGAACACAAAGAGGTGAAATAGTCTATCCTCATTGACTGTCCAAAGGATTTTTCTAGTGCCAAAAGAACAACAGACATATGCACAAAAAATCTGTTTGATGTTCCTAGAGTTCTTTTTTGAGAGGACAAATTCAGATTCACTCCAAAGACTCACAGGAATACATTTTTCAAAACCACATTACTAAGTTTTGTTTGACCTCATCTAATCAATAAATGAAGATAAAGTTTCTTGAAATGAAAAGTTGATGTCATGCCTTCAGGGGAGACTGCGACCTGAACGCAGCGCCTCAGACCGCTCGGCCATCCTGACATCGATATGCAATTGGAACTTAACTCCTTCCATGCTAGTCAGCAGAAAAGTTACCATTTCTTGTGATTAAAAACTTGTCACACCACCCCAAAAAAGTCAATAAATAACATTTTTTATATGCGTACTTTTCGTCTGCATTAATTTTTAAACCTCCATTTATTTTGTTTGGATATTAGAAATATTAGATTTCTCACAAATGCGGTGATGAACCACATTTCTTCAGAAACTACTGTTTGGCCACACAGCAGGGCTTTGAAAGGAAGAGCCCTATTTGGGTTTTGCAATGCAGATTTTGCAGGAATACTTTGCAGATGAACTTTGCAGAGTACCAAAACAGCAGAAAACCTCCCAAAGTGACCACATTTTAGAAATTATTTTGCACAATGAGCTAATCAACACCTGCAATTACTATTGTCAGCCTATAGGTGTTTTTACTCTGAACCATCCAGCATTGCAAGTATGCCAGTTTAGTGCCCAGCTTTTGCTTGCAGAGACAAGCAACCCATACATTTTTATGTGGGCTCTACTCACTGGAGCAATGTCAAATATGTAGATGCTTTGTCTTACCATTAAAGTAGAAACCTCCTATATTTCAAATTAAAGATGACGGACCTGTGTGAAGCTTGTGTTTTTTGCCTTTTTGACTTTGTCCCCAGCATATTTTTTAAGGACATTTGTCTCAGTAATGCCTCAGTGTTTCAAAGTCAAACAAGCTGACTATAATCACTCAGCTAGTGTCTGATAAGTGCTGTCTGTTTCAGCTATCAGGTTACCTTTTAATCCTCTTACAGCTAAAGCCCCCGTTACACACTGCGATATCACGAGCAATATCGCTGAAAAGTCACAGATTTGGTGACGTTACAGCGATATTACTAGCGATATCGCTGCATGTGATACTTACCTCCGACCGGCTCCCCCGTTGGTTATCGCTGATCGCGCAAGAAGCTCCTGGACCATTCCTCGCCCGTCACTTCTTGCGGCGCTTCCTGTGGTGCCGACAAGCGACGCGTGGAGCCGGGTGGGAGGACGCAGGATCGCCGCGTCTGACAGGTAAGTAGTGATCCCTGTCCCCAGCGATGTCGCTGGTGAGATCTGCCTGAGTAGCAGCTCACTAGCGACCACCTAGCGATTCACCAGCGATCCTGACCGCGTCATATCGCTGGTCGGGATCGCTGGTGAGTCGCTAGGTGTAACGGTACCCTAAGTCAATCTGAAATAAAACAAAATAGAGGAAAAATAACTAAAAAACATTCATGTGTTCAAAAGGAAAAAGTTACCGTTTCTCAAATTTTTAACATTTTGTTTTCTGTAGATAGTTAAGATTTTTAGGCCTTTTGATCATGATCAGTCCATGTGCTTTGTTTAATATCTCCTTAAAATGGAAACGGTGAAGAAAAAGCATTTTGCCGAAACCCGGGATTGGACCAGGGACCTTTAGTCTAACGCTCTCCCAACTGAGCTATTTCGGCCATATCTATACATTTTCTGGGGGGTTTGACACTCTGCAAATGTCAAGTGTCACACCTGGAGGGATATATTATAATTTTTCATTTGACTGTTTTTTGAAGCATGATTTCTATTTGAAACGCCTTCCATTTTGCTGTACATATTTAATAACATTCATTAACTATTTGTGAATGAGTAGAAAAAGACAGTAATTTTGCCATTGAATTTTTACATTTTCAGTTTGTCTCCATGCACCAGTATAATTCTGACCCTGTGCTTCTAGGATAGGTCATGGTCGCACATAAAACACAATTTGCATGCATAATGTTACATCAAGTTTTATTTTTTATGAGATGCAAACAATTGGAGCAAAAAAGAGACAAAAATTTAGAGAAAATATTTTATTGATTGTTAAAAGTGAGACCATTTGTCCCAAAATGTGCTGAAACATGTCAGAAGGACATGGGCATTTCACATTTTTTAAACTATGATTACCTACTTGTTAAGTTTTTGTTAATTAAGTATCGTTATGGTCTATTGATGTATGAGGTGAAAACTATGAAAGTAGACTTACCAGCAAATCCGTTTCTAGATATATTTCATGACAGCACTGTAGAAGGTTGATTCCCTACCCTAATAGGGACAGAGAACACAAAGAGGTGAAATAGTCCCTCCTCATTGACTGTCCAAAGGATTTTTCTAGTGCCAAAAGAACAACAGACATATGCACAAAAAAACCTGTTTGATGTTCCTAGAGTTCTTTTTTGAGAGGACAAATTCAGATTCACTCCAAAGACTCTCAGGAAATTTTTCAAAACCACATTACTAAGTTTTGTTTGACCTCATCTAATCAATAAATGAAGATAAAGTTTCTTGAAAATAAATGTCAGAAGTGGGATTTGAACCCACGCCTCCAGGGAAGACTGCGACCTGAACGCAGCGCCTTAGACCGCTCGGCCATCCTGACTTCGATATGCAATTGGAACTTAACTCCTTCCATGCTAGTCAGCAGAAATGTTACCATCCCTTGTGATTAAAAACTTGTCACACCACCCCAAAAAAGTCAATAAATAACATTTTTTATATGCGTACTTTTCGTCTGCATTAATTTTTAAACCTCCATTTATTTTGTTTGGATATTAGAAATGTTAGATTTCTCACAAATGCGGTGATGCACCACATTTCTTCAGAAACTACTGTTTGGCCACACAGCAGGGCTTTGAAAGGAAGAGCCCTATTTGGGTTTTGCAATGCAGATTTTGCAGGAATACCTTGCAGATGAAATTTGCAGAGTACCAAAACAGCAGAAAACCTCCCAAAGTGACCACATTTTAGAAATTATTTTGCACAATGAGTTAATCAACACCTGCAATTACTATTGTCAGCCTATAGGTGTTTTCACTCTGAACCATCCAGCATTGCAAGTATGCCAGTTTAGTGCCCAGCTTTTGCTTGCAGAGACAAGCAACCCATACATTTTTAAGTGGGCTCTACTCACTGGAGCAATGTCAAATATGTAGATGCTTTGTCTCACCATTAAAGTAGAAACCTCCTATATTTCAAATTAAAGATGACGGACCTGTGTGGAGCTTGTGTTTTTTGCCTTTTTGACTTTGTCCACAGCATATTTTTTAAGGACATTTGTCTCAGTAATGCCTCAGTGTTTCAAAGTCAAACAAGCTGACTATAATCATTCAGCTAGTGTCTGATAAGTGCTGTCTGTTTCAGCTATCAGGTTACCTTTTAATCCTCTTACAGCTAAGTCAATCTGAAATAAAACAAAATAGAGGAAAAATTACTAAAAAACATTCATGTGTTCAAAAGGAAAAAGTTACTGTTTCTCAAATTTTTAACATTTTGTTTTCTGTAGATAGTTAAGATTTTTAGGCCTTTTGATCATGATCAGTCCATGTGCTTTGTTTAATATCTCCTTAAAATGTAAACGGTGAAGAAAAAGCATTTTGCCGAAACCCGGGATTGGACCAGGGACCTTTAGATCTTCAGTCTAACGCTCTCCCAACTGAGCTATTTCGGCCATATCTATACATTTTCTGGGGGGTTTGACACTCTGCAAATGTCAAGTGTCACACCTGGAGGGATATATTATAATTTTTCATTTGACTGTTTTTTGAAGCATGATTTCTATTTGAAACGCCTTCCATTTTGCTGTACATATTTAATAACATTCATTAACTATTTGTGAATGAGTAGAAAAAGACAGCAATTTTGCCATTGAATTTTTACATTTTCAGTTTGTCTCCATGCACCAGTATAATTCTGACCCTGTGCTTCTAGAATAGGTCATGGTCGCACATAAAACACAATTTGCATGCATAATGTTACATCAAGTTTTATTTTTTATGAGATGCAAACAATTGGAGCAAAAAAGAGACAAAAATTTAGAGAAAATATTTTATTGATTGTTAAAAGTGAGACCATTTGTCCCAAAATGTGCTGAAACATGTCAGAAGGACATGGGCATTTCACATTTTTTAAACTATGATTACCTACTTGTTAAGTTTTTGTTAATTAAGTATCGTTATGGTCTATTGATGTATGAGGTGAAAACTATGAAAGTAGACTTACCAGCAAATCCGTTTCTAGATATATTTCATGACAGCACTGTAGAAGGTTGATTCCCTACCCTAATAGGGACAGAGAACACAAAGAGGTGAAATAGTCCCTCCTCATTGACTGTCCAAAGGATTTTTCTAGTGCCAAAAGAACAACAGACATATGCACAAAAAAACCTGTTTGATGTTCCTAGAGTTCTTTTTTGAGAGGACAAATTCAGATTCACTCCAAAGACTCTCAGGAAATTTTTCAAAACCACATTACTAAGTTTTGTTTGACCTCATCTAATCAATAAATGAAGATAAAGTTTCTTGAAATTAAATGTTGATGTCAGAAGTGGGATTTGAACCCACGCCTCCAGGGAAGACTGCGACCTGCGACTGCGACAAAATAGAGGAAAAATTACTAAAAAACATTCATGTGTTCAAAAGGAAAAAGTTACCGTTTCTCAAATTTTTAACAGAGACTGCCACCTGAACGCAGCGCCTTAGACCGCTCGGCCATCATGACTTCGATATGCAATTGGAACTTAACTCCTTCCATGCTAGTCAGCAGAAATGTTACCATCCCTTGTGATTAAAAACTTGTCACACCACCCCAAAAAAGTCAATAAATAACATTTTTTATATGCATACTTTTCGTCTGCATTAATTTTTAAACCTCCATTTATTTTGTTTGGATATTAGAAATGTTAGATTTCTCACAAATGCGGTGATGCACCACATTTCTTCAGAAACTACTGTTTGGCCACACAGCAGGGCTTTGAAAGGAAGAGCCCTATTTGGGTTTTGCAATGCAGATTTTGCAGGAATACCTTGCAGATGAAATTTGCAGAGTACCAAAACAGCAGAAAACCTCCCAAAGTGACCACATTTTAGAAATTATTTTGCACAATGAGTTAATCAACACCTGCAATTACTATTGTCAGCCTATAGGTGTTTTCACTCTGAACCATCCAGCATTGCAAGTATGCCAGTTTAGTGCCCAGCTTTTGCTTGCAGAGACAAGCAACCCATACATTTTTAAGTGGGCTCTACTCACTGGAGCAATGTCAAATATGTAGATGCTTTGTCTCACCATTAAAGTAGAAACCTCCTATATTTCAAATTAAAGATGACGGACCTGTGTGGAGCTTGTGTTTTTTGCCTTTTTGACTTTGTCCACAGCATATTTTTTAAGGACATTTGTCTCAGTAATGCCTCAGTGTTTCAAAGTCAAACAAGCTGACTATAATCATTCAGCTAGTGTCTGATAAGTGCTGTCTGTTTCAGCTATCAGGTTACCTTTTAATCCTCTTACAGCTAAGTCAATCTGAAATAAAACAAAATAGAGGATAAATTACTAAAAAACATTCATGTGTTCAAAAGGAAAAAGTTACCGTTTCTCAAATTTTTAACATTTTGTTTTCTGTAGATAGTTAAGATTTTTAGGCCTTTTGATCATGATCAGTCCATGTGCTTTGTTTAATATCTCCTTAAAATGTAAACGGTGAAGAAAAAGCATTTTGCCGAAACCCGGGACCTTTAGATCTTCAGTCTAACGCTCTCCCAACTGAGCTATTTCGGCCATATCTATACATTTTCTGGGGGGTTTGACACTCTGCAAATGTCAAGTGTCACACCTGGAGGGATATATTATAATTTTTCATTTGACTGTTTTTTGAAGCATGATTTCTATTTGAAACGACTTCCATTTTGCTGTACATATTTAATAACATTCATTAACTATTTGTGAATGAGTAGAAAAAGACAGCAATTTTGCCATTGAATTTTTACATTTTCAGTTTGTCTCCATGCACCAGTATAATTCTGACCCTGTGCTTCTAGAATAGGTCATGGTCGCACATAAAACACAATTTGCATGCATAATGTTACATCAAGTTTTATTTTTTATGAGATGCAAACAATTGGAGCAAAAAAGAGACAAAAATTTAGAGAAAATATTTTATTGATTGTTAAAAGTGAGACCATTTGTCCCAAAATGTGCTGAAACATGTCAGAAGGACATGGGCATTTCACATTTTTTAAACTATGATTACCTACTTGTTAAGTTTTTGTTAATTAAGTATCGTTATGGTCTATTGATGTATGAGGTGAAAACTATGAAAGTAGACTTACCAGCAAATCCGTTTCTAGATATATTTCATGACAGCACTTTAGAAGGTTGATTCCCTACCCTAATAGGGACAGAGAACACAAAGAGGTGAAATAGTCCCTCCTCATTGACTGTCCAAAGGATTTTTCTAGTGCCAAAAGAACAACAGACATATGCACAAAAAAACCTGTTTGATGTTCCTAGAGTTCTTTTTTGAGAGGACAAATTCAGATTCACTCCAAAGACTCTCAGGAAATTTTTCAAAACCACATTACTAAGTTTTGTTTGACCTCATCTAATCAATAAATGAAGATAAAGTTTCTTGAAATTAAATGTTGATGTCAGAAGTGGGATTTGAACCCACGCCTCCAGGGAAGACTGCGACCTGAACGCAGCGCCTTAGACCGCTCGGCCATCCTGACTTCGATATGCAATTGGAACTTAACTCCTTCCATGCTAGTCAGCAGAAATATTACCATCCCTTGTGATTAAAAACTTGTCACACCACCCCAAAAAAGTCAATAAATAACATTTTTTATATGCGTACTTTTCGTCTGCATTAATTTTTAAACCTCCATTTATTTTGTTTGGATATTAGAAATGTTAGATTTCTCACAAATGCGGTGATGCACCACATTTCTTCAGAAACTACTGTTTGGCCACACAGCAGGGCTTTGAAAGGAAGAGCGCTATTTGGGTTTTGCAATGCAGATTTTGCAGGAATACCTTGCAGATGAAATTTGCAGAGTACCAAAACAGCAGAAAACCTCCCAAAGTGACCACATTTTAGAAATTATTTTGCACAATGAGTTAATCAACACCTGCAATTACTATTGTCAGCCTATAGGTGTTTTCACTCTGAACCATCCAGCATTGCAAGTATGCCAGTTTAGTGCCCAGCTTTTGCTTGCAGAGACAAGCAACCCATACATTTTTAAGTGGGCTCTACTCACTGGAGCAATGTCAAATATGTAGATGCTTTGTCTCACCATTAAAGTAGAAACCTCCTATATTTCAAATTAAAGATGACGGACCTGTGTGGAGCTTGTGTTTTTTGCCTTTTTGACTTTGTCCACAGCATATTTTTTAAGGACATTTGTCTCAGTAATGCCTCAGTGTTTCAAAGTCAAACAAGCTGACTATAATCATTCAGCTAGTGTCTGATAAGTGCTGTCTGTTTCAGCTATCAGGTTACCTTTTAATCCTCTTACAGCTAAGTCAATCTGAAATAAAACAAAATAGAGGAAAAATTACTAAAAAACATTCATGTGTTCAAAAGGAAAAAGTTACCGTTTCTCAAATTTTTAACATTTTGTTTTCTGTAGATAGTTAAGATTTTTAGGCCTTTTGATCATGATCAGTCCATGTGCTTTGTTTAATATCTCCTTAAAATGTAAACGGTGAAGAAAAAGCATTTTGCCGAAACCCGGGATTGGACCAGGGACCTTTAGATCTTCAGTCTAACGCTCTCCCAACTGAGCTATTTCGGCCATATCTATACATTTTCTGGGGGGTTTGACACTCTGCAAATGTCAAGTGTCACACCTGGAGGGATATATTATAATTTTTCATTTGACTGTTTTTTGAAGCATGATTTCTATTTGAAACGACTTCCATTTTGCTGTACATATTTAATAACATTCATTAACTATTTGTGAATGAGTAGAAAAAGACAGCAATTTTGCCATTGAATTTTTACATTTTCAGTTTGTCTCCATGCACCAGTATAATTCTGACCCTGTGCTTCTAGAATAGGTCATGGTCGCACATAAAACACAATTTGCATGCATAATGTTACATCAAGTTTTATTTTTTATGAGATGCAAACAATTGGAGCAAAAAAGAGACAAAAATTTAGAGAAAATATTTTATTGATTGTTAAAAGTGAGACCATTTGTCCCAAAATGTGCTGAAACATGTCAGAAGGACATGGGCATTTCACATTTTTTAAACTATGATTACCTACTTGTTAAGTTTTTGTTTATTAAGTATCGTTATGGTCTATTGATGTATGAGGTGAAAACTATGAAAGTAGACTTACCAGCAAATCCGTTTCTAGATATATTTCATGACAGCACTGTAGAAGGTTGATTCCCTACCCTAATAGGGACAGAGAACACAAAGAGGTGAAATAGTCCCTCCTCATTGACTGTCCAAAGGATTTTTCTAGTGCCAAAAGAACAACAGACATATGCACAAAAAATCTGTTTGATGTTCCTAGAGTTCTTTTTTGAGAGGACAAATTCAGATTCACTCCAAAGACTCTCAGGAAATTTTTCAAAACCACATTACTAAGTTTTGTTTGACCTCATCTAATCAATAAATGAAGATAAAGTTTCTTGAAATTAAATGTTGATGTCAGAAGTGGGATTTGAACCCACGCCTCCAGGGAAGACTGCAACCTGAACGCAGCGCCTTAGACCACTGGGCCATCCTGACTTCGATATGCAATTGGAACTTAACTCCTTCCATGCTAGTCAGCAGAAATGTTACCATCCCTTGTGATTAAAAACTTGTCACACCACCCCAAAAAAGTCAATAAATAACATTTTTTATATGCGTACTTTTCGTCTGCATTAATTTTAAACCTTCATTTATTTTGTATGGATATTAGAAATGTTAGATTTCTCACAAATGCGGTGATGCACCACATTTCTTCAGAAACTACTGTTTGGCCACACAGCAGGGCTTTGAAAGGAAGAGCCCTATTTGGGTTTTGCAATGCAGATTTTGCAGGAATACCTTGCAGATGAAATTTGCAGAGTACCAAAACAGCAGAAAACCTCCCAAAGTGACCACATTTTAGAAATTATTTTGCACAATGAGTTAATCAACACCTGCAATTACTATTGTCAGCCTATAGGTGTTTTCACTCTGAACCATCCAGCATTGCATGTATGCCAGTTTAGTGCCCAGCTTTTGCTTGCAGAGACAAGCAACCCATACATTTTTAAGTGGGCTCTACTCACTGGAGCAATGTCAAATATGTAGATGCTTTGTCTCACCATTAAAGTAGAAACCTCCTATATTTCAAATTAAAGATGACGGACCTGTGTGGAGCTTGTGTTTTTTGCCTTTTTGACTTTGTCCACAGCATATTTTTTAAGGACATTTGTCTCAGTAATGCCTCAGTGTTTCAAAGTCAAACAAGCTGACTATAATCATTCAGCTAGTGTCTGATAAGTGCTGTCTGTTTCAGCTATCAGGTTACCTTTTAATCCTCTTACAGCTAAGTCAATCTGAAATAAAACAAAATAGAGGAAAAATTACTAAAAAACATTCATGTGTTCAAAAGGAAAAAGTTACCGTTTCTCAAATTTTTAACATTTTGTTTTCTGTAGATAGTTAAGATTTTTAGGCCTTTTGATCATGATCAGTCCATGTGCTTTGTTTAATATCTCCTTAAAATGTAAACGGTGAAGAAAAAGCATTTTGCCGAAACCCGGGATTGGACCAGGGACCTTTAGATCTTCAGTCTAACGCTCTCCCAACTGAGATATTTCGGCCATATCTATACATTTTCTGGGGGGTTTGACACTCTACAAATGTCAAGTGTCACACCTAGAGGGATATATTATAATTTTTCATTTGACTGTTTTTTGAAGCATGATTTCTATTTGAAACGCCTTCCATTTTGCTGTACATATTTAATAACATTCATTAACTATTTGTGAATGAGTAGAAAAAGACAGCAATTTTGCCATTGAATTTTTACATTTTCAGTTTGTCTCCATGCACCAGTATAATTCTGACCCTGTGCTTCTAGAATAGGTCATGGTCGCACATAAAACACAATTTGCATGCATAATGTTACATCAAGTTTTATTTTTTATGAGATGCAAACAATTGGAGCAAAAAAGAGACAAAAATTTAGAGAAAATATTTTATTGATTGTTAAAAGTGAGACCATTTGTCCCAAAATGTGCTGAAACATGTCAGAAGGACATGGGCATTTCACATTTTTTAAACTATGATTACCTACTTGTTAAGTTTTTGTTAATTAAGTATCGTTATGGTCTATTGATGTATGAGGTGAAAACTATGAAAGTAGACTTACCAGCAAATCCGTTTCTAGATATATTTCATGACAGCACTGTAGAAGGTTGATTCCCTACCCTAATAGGGACAGAGAACACAAAGAGGTGAAATAGTCCCTCCTCATTGACTGTCCAAAGGATTTTTCTAGTGCCAAAAGAACAACAGACATATGCACAAAAAAACCTGTTTGATGTTCCTAGAGTTCTTTTTTGAGAGGACAAATTCAGATTCACTCCAAAGACTCTCAGGAAATTTTTCAAAACCACATTACTAAGTTTTGTTTGACCTCATCTAATCAATAAATGAAGATAAAGTTTCTTGAAAATAAATGTCAGAAGTGGGATTTGAACCCACGCCTCCAGGGAAGACTGCGACCTGAACGCAGCGCCTTAGACCGCTCGGCCATCCTGACTTCGATATGCAATTGGAACTTAACTCCTTCCATGCTAGTCAGCAGAAATGTTACCATCCCTTGTGATTAAAAACTTGTCACACCACCCCAAAAAAGTCAATAAATAACATTTTTTATATGCGTACTTTTCGTCTGCATTAATTTTTAAACCTCCATTTATTTTGTTTGGATATTAGAAATGTTAGATTTCTCACAAATGCGGTGATGCACCACATTTCTTCAGAAACTACTGTTTGGCCACACAGCAGGGCTTTGAAAGGAAGAGCGCTATTTGGGTTTTGCAATGCAGATTTTGCAGGAATACCTTGCAGATGAAATTTGCAGAGTACCAAAACAGCAGAAAACCTCCCAAAGTGACCACATTTTAGAAATTATTTTGCACAATGAGTTAATCAACACCTGCAATTACTATTGTCAGCCTATAGGTGTTTTCACTCTGAACCATCCAGCATTGCAAGTATGCCAGTTTAGTGCCCAGCTTTTGCTTGCAGAGACAAGCAACCCATACATTTTTAAGTGGGCTCTACTCACTGGAGCAATGTCAAATATGTAGATGCTTTGTCTCACCATTAAAGTAGAAACCTCCTATATTTCAAATTAAAGATGACGGACCTGTGTGGAGCTTGTGTTTTTTGCCTTTTTGACTTTGTCCACAGCATATTTTTTAAGGACATTTGTCTCAGTAATGCCTCAGTGTTTCAAAGTCAAACAAGCTGACTATAATCATTCAGCTAGTGTCTGATAAGTGCTGTCTGTTTCAGCTATCAGGTTACCTTTTAATCCTCTTACAGCTAAGTCAATCTGAAATAAAACAAAATAGAGGAAAAATTACTAAAAAACATTCATGTGTTCAAAAGGAAAAAGTTACCGTTTCTCAAATTTTTAACATTTTGTTTTCTGTAGATAGTTAAGATTTTTAGGCCTTTTGATCATGATCAGTCCATGTGCTTTGTTTAATATCTCCTTAAAATGTAAACGGTGAAGAAAAAGCATTTTGCCGAAACCCGGGACCTTTAGATCTTCAGTCTAACGCTCTCCCAACTGAGCTATTTCGGCCATATCTATACATTTTCTGGGGGGTTTGACACTCTGCAAATGTCAAGTGTCACACCTGGAGGGATATATTATAATTTTTCATTTGACTGTTTTTTGAAGCATGATTTCTATTTGAAACGACTTCCATTTTGCTGTACATATTTAATAACATTCATTAACTATTTGTGAATGAGTAGAAAAAGACAGCAATTTTGCCATTGAATTTTTACATTTTCAGTTTGTCTCCATGCACCAGTATAATTCTGACCCTGTGCTTCTAGAATAGGTCATGGTCACACATAAAACACAATTTGCATGCATAATGTTACATCAAGTTTTATTTTTTATGAGATGCAAACAATTGGAGCAAAAAAGAGACAAAAATTTAGAGAAAATATTTTATTGATTGTGAAAAGTGAGACCATTTGTCCCAAAATGTGCTGAAACATGTCAGAAGGACATGGGCATTTCACATTTTTTAAACTATGATTACCTACTTGTTAAGTTTTTGTTAATTAAGTATCGTTATGGTCTATTGATGTATGAGGTGAAAACTATGAAAGTAGACTTACCAGCAAATCCGTTTCTAGATATATTTCATGACAGCACTTTAGAAGGTTGATTCCCTACCCTAATAGGGACAGAGAACACAAAGAGGTGAAATAGTCCCTCCTCATTGACTGTCCAAAGGATTTTTCTAGTGCCAAAAGAACAACAGACATATGCACAAAAAAACCTGTTTGATGTTCCTAGAGTTCTTTTTTGAGAGGACAAATTCAGATTCACTCCAAAGACTCTCAGGAAATTTTTCAAAACCACATTACTAAGTTTTGTTTGACCTCATCTAATCAATAAATGAAGATAAAGTTTCTTGAAATTAAATGTTGATGTCAGAAGTTGGATTTGAACCCACTCCTCCAGGGAAGACTGCGACCTGAACGCAGCGCCTTAGACCGCTCGGCCATCCTGACTTCGATATGCAATTGGAACTTAACTCCTTCCATGCTAGTCAGCAGAAATGTTACCATCCCTTGTGATTAAAAACTTGTCACACCACCCCAAAAAAGTCAATAAATAACATTTTTTATATGCGTACTTTTCGTCTGCATTAATTTTTAAACCTCCATTTATTTTGTTTGGATATTAGAAATGTTAGATTTCTCACAAATGCGGTGATGCACCACATTTCTTCAGAAACTACTGTTTGGCCACACAGCAGGGATTTGAAAGGAAGAGCCCTATTTGGGTTTTGCAATGCAGATTTTGCAGGAATACCTTGCAGATGAAATTTGCAGAGTACCAAAACAGCAGAAAACCTCCCAAAGTGACCACATTTTAGAAATTATTTTGCACAATGAGTTAATCAACACCTGCAATTACTATTGTCAGCCTATAGGTGTTTTCACTCTGAACCATCCAGCATTGCAAGTATGCCAGTTTAGTGCCCAGCTTTTGCTTGCAGAGACAAGCAACCCATACATTTTTAAGTGGGCTCTACTCACTGGAGCAATGTCAAATATGTAGATGCTTTGTCTCACCATTAAAGTAGAAACCTCCTATATTTCAAATTAAAGATGACGGACCTGTGTGGAGCTTGTGTTTTTTGCCTTTTTGACTTTGTCCACAGCATATTTTTTAAGGACATTTGTCTCAGTAATGCCTCAGTGTTTCAAAGTCAAACAAGCTGACTATAATCATTCAGCTAGTGTCTGATAAGTGCTGTCTGTTTCAGCTATCAGGTTACCTTTTAATCCTCTTACAGCTAAGTCAATCTGAAATAAAACAAAATAGAGGAAAAATTACTAAAAAACATTCATGTGTTCAAAAGGAAAAAGTTACCGTTTCTCAAATTTTTAACATTTTGTTTTCTGTAGATAGTTAAGATTTTTAGGCCTTTTGATCATGATCAGTCCATGTGCTTTGTTTAATATCTCCTTAAAATGTAAACGGTGAAGAAAAAGCATTTTGTCGAAACCCGGGATTGGACCAGGGACCTTTAGATCTTCAGTCTAACGCTCTCCCAACTGAGCTATTTCGGCCATATCTATACATTTTCTGGGGGGTTTGACACTCTGCAAATGTCAAGTGTCACACCTGGAGGGATATATTATAATTTTTCATTTGACTGTTTTTTGAAGCATGATTTCTATTTGAAACGACTTCCATTTTGCTGTACATATTTAATAACATTCATTAACTATTTGTGAATGAGTAGAAAAAGACAGCAATTTTGCCATTGAATTTTTACATTTTCAGTTTGTCTCCATGCACCAGTATAATTCTGACCCTGTGCTTCTAGAATAGGTCATGGTCGCACATAAAACACAATTTGCATGCATAATGTTACATCAAGTTTTATTTTTTATGAGATGCAAACAATTGGAGCAAAAAAGAGACAAAAATTTAGAGAAAATATTTTATTGATTGTTAAAAGTGAGACCATTTGTCCCAAAATGTGCTGAAACATGTCAGAAGGACATGGGCATTTCACATTTTTTAAACTATGATTACCTACTTGTTAAGTTTTTGTTAATTAAGTATCGTTATGGTCTATTGATGTATGAGGTGAAAACTATGAAAGTAGACTTACCAGCAAATCCGTTTCTAGATATATTTCATGACAGCACTTTAGAAGGTTGATTCCCTACCCTAATAGGGACAGAGAACACAAAGAGGTGAAATAGTCCCTCCTCATTGACTGTCCAAAGGATTTTTCTAGTGCCAAAAGAACAACAGACATATGCACAAAAAAACCTGTTTGATGTTCCTAGAGTTCTTTTTTGAGAGGACAAATTCAGATTCACTCCAAAGACTCTCAGGAAATTTTTCAAAACCACATTACTAAGTTTTGTTTGACCTCATCTAATCAATAAATGAAGATAAAGTTTCTTGAAATTAAATGTTGATGTCAGAAGTTGGATTTGAACCCACTCCTCCAGGGAAGACTGCGACCTGAACGCAGCGCCTTAGACCGCTCGGCCATCCTGACTTCGATATGCAATTGGAACTTAACTCCTTCCATGCTAGTCAGCAGAAATGTTACCATCCCTTGTGATTAAAAACTTGTCACACCACCCCAAAAAAGTCAATAAATAACATTTTTTATATGCGTACTTTTCGTCTGCATTAATTTTTAAACCTCCATTTATTTTGTTTGGATATTAGAAATGTTAGATTTCTCACAAATGCGGTGATGCACCACATTTCTTCAGAAACTACTGTTTGGCCACACAGCAGGGATTTGAAAGGAAGAGCCCTATTTGGGTTTTGCAATGCAGATTTTGCAGGAATACCTTGCAGATGAAATTTGCAGAGTACCAAAACAGCAGAAAACCTCCCAAAGTGACCACATTTTAGAAATTATTTTGCACAATGAGTTAATCAACACCTGCAATTACTATTGTCAGCCTATAGGTGTTTTCACTCTGAACCATCCAGCATTGCAAGTATGCCAGTTTAGTGCCCAGCTTTTGCTTGCAGAGACAAGCAACCCATACATTTTTAAGTGGGCTCTACTCACTGGAGCAATGTCAAATATGTAGATGCTTTGTCTCACCATTAAAGTAGAAACCTCCTATATTTCAAATTAAAGATGACGGACCTGTGTGGAGCTTGTGTTTTTTGCCTTTTTGACTTTGTCCACAGCATATTTTTTAAGGACATTTGTCTCAGTAATGCCTCAGTGTTTCAAAGTCAAACAAGCTGACTATAATCATTCAGCTAGTGTCTGATAAGTGCTGTCTGTTTCAGCTATCAGGTTACCTTTTAATCCTCTTACAGCTAAGTCAATCTGAAATAAAACAAAATAGAGGAAAAATTACTAAAAAACATTCATGTGTTCAAAAGGAAAAAGTTACCGTTTCTCAAATTTTTAACATTTTGTTTTCTGTAGATAGTTAAGATTTTTAGGCCTTTTGATCATGATCAGTCCATGTGCTTTGTTTAATATCTCCTTAAAATGTAAACGGTGAAGAAAAAGCATTTTGTCGAAACCCGGGATTGGACCAGGGACCTTTAGATCTTCAGTCTAACGCTCTCCCAACTGAGCTATTTCGGCCATATCTATACATTTTCTGGGGGGTTTGACACTCTGCAAATGTCAAGTGTCACACCTGGAGGGATATATTATAATTTTTCATTTGACTGTTTTTTGAAGCATGATTTCTATTTGAAACGACTTCCATTTTGCTGTACATATTTAATAACATTCATTAACTATTTGTGAATGAGTAGAAAAAGACAGCAATTTTGCCATTGAATTTTTACATTTTCAGTTTGTCTCCATGCACCAGTATAATTCTGACCCTGTGCTTCTAGAATAGGTCATGGTCGCACATAAAACACAATTTGCATGCATAATGTTACATCAAGTTTTATTTTTTATGAGATGCAAACAATTGGAGCAAAAAAGAGACAAAAATTTAGAGAAAATATTTTATTGATTGTTAAAAGTGAGACCATTTGTCCCAAAATGTGCTGAAACATGTCAGAAGGACATGGGCATTTCACATTTTTTAAACTATGATTACCTACTTGTTAAGTTTTTGTTAATTAAGTATCGTTATGGTCTATTGATGTATGAGGTGAAAACTATGAAAGTAGACTTACCAGCAAATCCGTTTCTAGATATATTTCATGACAGCACTTTAGAAGGTTGATTCCCTACCCTAATAGGGACAGAGAACACAAAGAGGTGAAATAGTCCCTCCTCATTGACTGTCCAAAGGATTTTTCTAGTGCCAAAAGAACAACAGACATATGCACAAAAAAACCTGTTTGATGTTCCTAGAGTTCTTTTTTGAGAGGACAAATTCAGATTCACTCCAAAGACTCTCAGGAAATTTTTCAAAACCACATTACTAAGTTTTGTTTGACCTCATCTAATCAATAAATGAAGATAAAGTTTCTTGAAATTAAATGTTGATGTCAGAAGTTGGATTTGAACCCACTCCTCCAGGGAAGACTGCGACCTGAACGCAGCGCCTTAGACCACTCGGCCATCCTGACTTCGATATGCAATTGGAACTTAACTCCTTCCATGCTAGTCAGCAGAAATGTTACCATCCCTTGTGATTAAAAACTTGTCACACCACCCCAAAAAAGTCAATAAATAACATTTTTTATATGCGTACTTTTCGTCTGCATTAATTTTTAAACCTCCATTTATTTTGTTTGGATATTAGAAATGTTAGATTTCTCACAAATGCGGTGATGCACCACATTTCTTCAGAAACTACTGTTTGGCCACACAGCAGGGCTTTGAAAGGAAGAGCCCTATTTGGGTTTTGCAATGCAGATTTTGCAGGAATACCTTGCAGATGAAATTTGCAGAGTACCAAAACAGCAGAAAACCTCCCAAAGTGACCACATTTTAGAAATTATTTTGCACAATGAGTTAATCAACACCTGCAATTACTATTGTCAGCCTATAGGTGTTTTCACTCTGAACCATCCAGCATTGCAAGTATGCCAGTTTAGTGCCCAGCTTTTGCTTGCAGAGACAAGCAACCCATACATTTTTAAGTGGGCTCTACTCACTGGAGCAATGTCAAATATGTAGATGCTTTGTCTCACCATTAAAGTAGAAACCTCCTATATTTCAAATTAAAGATGACGGACCTGTGTGGAGCTTGTGTTTTTTGCCTTTTTGACTTTGTCCACAGCATATTTTTTAAGGACATTTGTCTCAGTAATGCCTCAGTGTTTCAAAGTCAAACAAGCTGACTATAATCATTCAGCTAGTGTCTGATAAGTGCTGTCTGTTTCAGCTATCAGGTTACCTTTTAATCCTCTTACAGCTAAGTCAATCTGAAATAAAACAAAATAGAGGAAAAATTACTAAAAAACATTCATGTGTTCAAAAGGAAAAAGTTACCGTTTCTCAAATTTTTAACATTTTGTTTTCTGTAGATAGTTAAGATTTTTAGGCCTTTTGATCATGATCAGTCCATGTGCTTTGTTTAATATCTCCTTAAAATGTAAACGGTGAAGAAAAAGCATTTTGCCGAAACCCGGGATTGGACCAGGGACCTTTAGATCTTCAGTCTAACACTCTCCCAACTGAGCTATTTCGGCCATATCTATACATTTTCTGGGGGGTTTGACACTCTGCAAATGTCAAGTGTCACACCTGGAGGGATATATTATAATTTTTCATTTGACTGTTTTTTGAAGCATGATTTCTATTTGAAACGACTTCCATTTTGCTGTACATATTTAATAACATTCATTAACTATTTGTGAATGAGTAGAAAAAGACAGCAATTTTGCCATTGAATTTTTACATTTTCAGTTTGTCTCCATGCACCAGTATAATTCTGACCCTGTGCTTCTAGAATAGGTCATGGTCGCACATAAAACACAATTTGCATGCATAATGTTACATCAAGTTTTATTTTTTATGAGATGCAAACAATTGGAGCAAAAAAGAGACAAAAATTTAGAGAAAACATTTTATTGATTGTTAAAAGTGAGACCATTTGTCCCAAAATGTGCTGAAACATGTCAGAAGGACATGGGCATTTCACATTTTTTAAACTATGATTACCTACTTGTTAAGTTTTTGTTAATTAAGTATCGTTATGGTCTATTGATGTATGAGGTGAAAACTATGAAAGTAGACTTACCAGCAAATCCGTTTCTAGATATATTTCATGACAGCACTTTAGAAGGTTGATTCCCTACCCTAATAGGGACAGAGAACACAAAGAGGTGAAATAGTCCCTCCTCATTGACTGTCCAAAGGATTTTTCTAGTGCCAAAAGAACAACAGACATATGCACAAAAAAACCTGTTTGATGTTCCTAGAGTTCTTTTTTGAGAGGACAAATTCAGATTCACTCCAAAGACTCTCAGGAAATTTTTCAAAACCACATTACTAAGTTTTGTTTGACCTCATCTAATCAATAAATGAAGATAAAGTTTCTTGAAATTAAATGTTGATGTCAGAAGTTGGATTTGAACCCACTCCTCCAGGGAAGACTGCGACCTGAACGCAGCGCCTTAGACCACTCGGCCATCCTGACTTCGATATGCAATTGGAACTTAACTCCTTCCATGCTAGTCAGCAGAAATGTTACCATCCCTTGTGATTAAAAACTTGTCACACCACCCCAAAAAAGTCAATAAATAACATTTTTTATATGCGTACTTTTCGTCTGCATTAATTTTTAAACCTCCATTTATTTTGTTTGGATATTAGAAATGTTAGATTTCTCACAAATGCGGTGATGCACCACATTTCTTCAGAAACTACTGTTTGGCCACACAGCAGGGCTTTGAAAGGAAGAGCCCTATTTGGGTTTTGCAATGCAGATTTTGCAGGAATACCTTGCAGATGAAATTTGCAGAGTACCAAAACAGCAGAAAACCTCCCAAAGTGACCACATTTTAGAAATTATTTTGCACAATGAGTTAATCAACACCTGCAATTACTATTGTCAGCCTATAGGTGTTTTCACTCTGAACCATCCAGCATTGCAAGTATGCCAGTTTAGTGCCCAGCTTTTGCTTGCAGAGACAAGCAACCCATACATTTTTAAGTGGGCTCTACTCACTGGAGCAATGTCAAATATGTAGATGCTTTGTCTCACCATTAAAGTAGAAACCTCCTATATTTCAAATTAAAGATGACGGACCTGTGTGGAGCTTGTGTTTTTTGCCTTTTTGACTTTGTCCACAGCATATTTTTTAAGGACATTTGTCTCAGTAATGCCTCAGTGTTTCAAAGTCAAACAAGCTGACTATAATCATTCAGCTAGTGTCTGATAAGTGCTGTCTGTTTCAGCTATCAGGTTACCTTTTAATCCTCTTACAGCTAAGTCAATCTGAAATAAAACAAAATAGAGGAAAAATTACTAAAAAACATTCATGTGTTCAAAAGGAAAAAGTTACCGTTTCTCAAATTTTTAACATTTTGTTTTCTGTAGATAGTTAAGATTTTTAGGCCTTTTGATCATGATCAGTCCATGTGCTTTGTTTAATATCTCCTTAAAATGTAAACGGTGAAGAAAAAGTATTTTGCCGAAACCCGGGATTGGACCAGGGACCTTTAGATCTTCAGTCTAACGATCTCCCAACTGAGCTATTTCAGCCATATCTATACATTTTCTGGGGGGTTTGACACTCTGCAAATGTCAAGTGTCACACCTGGAGGGATATATTATAATTTTTCATTTGACTGTTTTTTGAAGCATGATTTCTATTTGAAACGACTTCCATTTTGCTGTACATATTTAATAACATTCATTAACTATTTGTGAATGAGTAGAAAAAGACAGCAATTTTGCCATTGAATTTTTACATTTTCAGTTTGTCTCCATGCACCAGTATAATTCTGACCCTGTGCTTCTAGAATAGGTCATGGTCGCACATAAAACACAATTTGCATGCATAATGTTACATCAAGTTTTATTTTTTATGAGATGCAAACAATTGGAGCAAAAAAGAGACAAAAATTTAGAGAAAATATTTTATTGATTGTTAAAAGTGAGACCATTTGTCCCAAAATGTGCTGAAACATGTCAGAAGGACATGGGCATTTCACATTTTTTAAACTATGATTACCTACTTGTTAAGTTTTTGTTAATTAAGTATCGTTATGGTCTATTGATGTATGAGGTGAAAACTATGAAAGTAGACTTACCAGCAAATCCGTTTCTAGATATATTTCATGACAGCACTTTAGAAGGTTGATTCCCTACCCTAATAGGGACAGAGAACACAAAGAGGTGAAATAGTCCCTCCTCATTGACTGTCCAAAGGATTTTTCTAGTGCCAAAAGAACAACAGACATATGCACAAAAAAACCTGTTTGATGTTCCTAGAGTTCTTTTTTGAGAGGACAAATTCAGATTCACTCCAAAGACTCTCAGGAAATTTTTCAAAACCACATTACTAAGTTTTGTTTGACCTCATCTAATCAATAAATGAAGATAAAGTTTCTTGAAATTAAATGTTGATGTCAGAAGTTGGATTTGAACCCACTCCTCCAGGGAAGACTGCGACCTGAACGCAGCGCCTTAGACCACTCGGCCATCCTGACTTCGATATGCAATTGGAACTTAACTCCTTCCATGCTAGTCAGCAGAAATGTTACCATCCCTTGTGATTAAAAACTTGTCACACCACCCCAAAAAAGTCAATAAATAACATTTTTTATATGCGTACTTTTCGTCTGCATTAATTTTTAAACCTCCATTTATTTTGTTTGGATATTAGAAATGTTAGATTTCTCACAAATGCGGTGATGCACCACATTTCTTCAGAAACTACTGTTTGGCCACACAGCAGGGCTTTGAAATGAAGAGCCCTATTTGGGTTTTGCAATGCAGATTTTGCAGGAATACCTTGCAGATGAAATTTGCAGAGTACCAAAACAGCAGAAAACCTCCCAAAGTGACCACATTTTAGAAATTATTTTGCACAATGAGTTAATCAACACCTGCAATTACTATTGTCAGCCTATAGGTGTTTTCACTCTGAACCATCCAGCATTGCAAGTATGCCAGTTTAGTGCCCAGCTTTTGCTTGCAGAGACAAGCAACCCATACATTTTTAAGTGGGCTCTACTCACTGGAGCAATGTCAAATATGTAGATGCTTTGTCTCACCATTAAAGTAGAAACCTCCTATATTTCAAATTAAAGATGACGGACCTGTGTGGAGCTTGTGTTTTTTGCCTTTTTGACTTTGTCCACAGCATATTTTTTAAGGACATTTGTCTCAGTAATGCCTCAGTGTTTCAAAGTCAAACAAGCTGACTATAATCATTCAGCTAGTGTCTGATAAGTGCTGTCTGTTTCAGCTATCAGGTTACCTTTTAATCCTCTTACAGCTAAGTCAATCTGAAATAAAACAAAATAGAGGAAAAATTACTAAAAAACATTCATGTGTTCAAAAGGAAAAAGTTACCGTTTCTCAAATTTTTAACATTTTGTTTTCTGTAGATAGTTAAGATTTTTAGGCCTTTTGATCATGATCAGTCCATGTGCTTTGTTTAATATCTCCTTAAAATGTAAACGGTGAAGAAAAAGCATTTTGCCGAAACCCGGGATTGGACCAGGGACCTTTAGATCTTCAGTCTAACGCTCTCCCAACTGAGCTATTTCGGCCATATCTATACATTTTCTGGGGGGTTTGACACTCTGCAAATGTCAAGTGTCACACCTGGAGGGATATATTATAATTTTTCATTTGACTGTTTTTTGAAGCATGATTTCTATTTGAAACGCCTTCCATTTTGCTGTACATATTTAATAACATTCATTAACTATTTGTGAATGAGTAGAAAAAGACAGCAATTTTGCCATTGAATTTTTACATTTTCAGTTTGTCTCCATGCACCAGTATAATTCTGACCCTGTGCTTCTAGAATAGGTCATGGTCGCACATAAAACACAATTTGCATGCATAATGTTACATCAAGTTTTATTTTTTATGAGATGCAAACAATTGGAGCAAAAAAGAGACAAAAATTTAGAGAAAATATTTTATTGATTGTTAAAAGTGAGACCATTTGTCCCAAAATGTGCTGAAACATGTCAGAAGGACATGGGCATTTCACATTTTTTAAACTATGATTACCTACTTGTTAAGTTTTTGTTAATTAAGTATCGTTATGGTCTATTGATGTATGAGGTGAAAACTATGAAAGTAGACTTACCAGCAAATCCGTTTCTAGATATATTTCATGACAGCACTGTAGAAGGTTGATTCCCTACCCTAATAGGGACAGAGAACACAAAGAGGTGAAATAGTCCCTCCTCATTGACTGTCCAAAGGATTTTTCTAGTGCCAAAAGAACAACAGACATATGCACAAAAAATCTGTTTGATGTTCCTAGAGTTCTTTTTTGAGAGGACAAATTCAGATTCACTCCAAAGACTCTCAGGAAATTTTTCAAAACCACATTACTAAGTTTTGTTTGACCTCATCTAATCAATAAATGAAGATAAAGTTTCTTGAAAATAAATGTTGATGTCAGAAGTGGGATTTGCACCCACACCTCCAGGGGAGACTGCGACCTGAACACAGCGCCTTAGACCGCTCTGCCATCCTGACTTCGAAATGCAATTGGAACTTAACTCCTTCCATGCTAGTCAGCAGAAATGTTACCATTCCTTGTGATTAAAAACTTGTCACACCACCCCAAAAAAGTCAATAAATAACATTTTTTATATGCGTACTTTTCGTCTGCATTAATTTTTAAACCTCCATTTATTTTGTTTGGATATTAGAAATGTTAGATTTCTCACAAATGGGGTGATGCACCACATTTCTTCAGAAACTACTGTTTGGCCACACAGCAGGGCTGTGAAAGGAAGAGCCCTATTTGGGTTTTGCAATGCAGATTTTGCAGGAATACCTTGCAGATGAAATTTGCAGAGTACCAAAACAGCAGAAAACCTCCCAAAGTGACCACATTTTAGAAATTATTTTGCACAATGAGTTAATCAACACCTGCAATTACTATTGTCAGCCTATAGGTGTTTTCACTCTGAACCATCCAGCATTGCAAGTATGCCAGTTTAGTGCCCAGCTTTTGCTTGCAGAGACAAGCAACCCATACATTTTTAAGTGGGCTCTACTCACTGGAGCAATGTCAAATATGTAGATGCTTTGTCTCACCATTAAAGTAGAAACCTCCTATATTTCAAATTAAAGATGACGGACCTGTGTGGAGCTTGTGTTTTTTGCCTTTTTGACTTTGTCCACAGCATATTTTTTAAGGACATTTGTCTCAGTAATGCCTCAGTGTTTCAAAGTCAAACAAGCTGACTATAATCATTCAGCTAGTGTCTGATAAGTGCTGTCTGTTTCAGCTATCAGGTTACCTTTTAATCCTCTTACAGCTAAGTCAATCTGAAATAAAACAAAATAGAGGAAAAATTACTAAAAAACATTCATGTGTTCAAAAGGAAAAAGTTACCGTTTCTCAAATTTTTAACATTTTGTTTTCTGTAGATAGTTAAGATTTTTAGGCCTTTTGATCATGATCAGTCCATGTGCTTTGTTTAATATCTCCTTAAAATGTAAACGGTGAAGAAAAAGCATTTTGCCGAAACCTGGGATTGGACCAAGGACCTTTAGATCTTCAGTCTAACGCTCTCCCAACTGAGCTATTTCGGCCATATCTATACATTTTCTGGGGGGTTTGACACTCTGCAAATGTCAAGTGTCACACCTGGAGGGATATATTATAATTTTTCATTTGACTGTTTTTTGAAGCATGATTTCTATTTGAAACGCCTTCCATTTTGCTGTACATATTTAATAACATTCATTAACTATTTGTGAATGAGTAGAAAAAGACAGCAATTTTGCCATTGAATTTTTACATTTTCAGTTTGTCTCCATGCACCAGTATAATTCTGACCCTGTGCTTCTAGAATAGGTCATGGTCGCACATAAAACACAATTTGCATGCATAATGTTACATCAAGTTTTATTTTTTATGAGATGCAAACAATTGGAGCAAAAAAGAGACAAAAATTTAGAGAAAACATTTTATTGATTGTTAAAAGTGAGACCATTTGTCCCAAAATGTGCTGAAACATGTCAGAAGGACATGGGCATTTCACATTTTTTAAACTATGATTACCTACTTGTTAAGTTTTTGTTAATTAAGTATCGTTATGGTCTATTGATGTATGAGGTGAAAACTATGAAAGTAGACTTACCAGCAAATCCGTTTCTAGATATATTTCATGACAGCACTTTAGAAGGTTGATTCCCTACCCTAATAGGGACAGAGAACACAAAGAGGTGAAATAGTCCCTCCTCATTGACTGTCCAAAGGATTTTTCTAGTGCCAAAAGAACAACAGACATATGCACAAAAAAACCTGTTTGATGTTCCTAGAGTTCTTTTTTGAGAGGACAAATTCAGATTCACTCCAAAGACTCTCAGGAAATTTTTCAAAACCACATTACTAAGTTTTGTTTGACCTCATCTAATCAATAAATGAAGATAAAGTTTCTTGAAATTAAATGTTGATGTCAGAAGTTGGATTTGAACCCACTCCTCCAGGGAAGACTGCGACCTGAACGCAGCGCCTTAGACCACTCGGCCATCCTGACTTCGATATGCAATTGGAACTTAACTCCTTCCATGCTAGTCAGCAGAAATGTTACCATCCCTTGTGATTAAAAACTTGTCACACCACCCCAAAAAAGTCAATAAATAACATTTTTTATATGCGTACTTTTCGTCTGCATTAATTTTTAAACCTCCATTTATTTTGTTTGGATATTAGAAATGTTAGATTTCTCACAAATGCGGTGATGCACCACATTTCTTCAGAAACTACTGTTTGGCCACACAGCAGGGCTTTGAAAGGAAGAGCCCTATTTGGGTTTTGCAATGCAGATTTTGCAGGAATACCTTGCAGATGAAATTTGCAGAGTACCAAAACAGCAGAAAACCTCCCAAAGTGACCACATTTTAGAAATTATTTTGCACAATGAGTTAATCAACACCTGCAATTACTATTGTCAGCCTATAGGTGTTTTCACTCTGAACCATCCAGCATTGCAAGTATGCCAGTTTAGTGCCCAGCTTTTGCTTGCAGAGACAAGCAACCCATACATTTTTAAGTGGGCTCTACTCACTGGAGCAATGTCAAATATGTAGATGCTTTGTCTCACCATTAAAGTAGAAACCTCCTATATTTCAAATTAAAGATGACGGACCTGTGTGGAGCTTGTGTTTTTTGCCTTTTTGACTTTGTCCACAGCATATTTTTTAAGGACATTTGTCTCAGTAATGCCTCAGTGTTTCAAAGTCAAACAAGCTGACTATAATCATTCAGCTAGTGTCTGATAAGTGCTGTCTGTTTCAGCTATCAGGTTACCTTTTAATCCTCTTACAGCTAAGTCAATCTGAAATAAAACAAAATAGAGGAAAAATTACTAAAAAACATTCATGTGTTCAAAAGGAAAAAGTTACCGTTTCTCAAATTTTTAACATTTTGTTTTCTGTAGATAGTTAAGATTTTTAGGCCTTTTGATCATGATCAGTCCATGTGCTTTGTTTAATATCTCCTTAAAATGTAAACGGTGAAGAAAAAGTATTTTGCCGAAACCCGGGATTGGACCAGGGACCTTTAGATCTTCAGTCTAACGATCTCCCAACTGAGCTATTTCGGCCATATCTATACATTTTCTGGGGGGTTTGACACTCTGCAAATGTCAAGTGTCACACCTGGAGGGATATATTATAATTTTTCATTTGACTGTTTTTTGAAGCATGATTTCTATTTGAAACGACTTCCATTTTGCTGTACATATTTAATAACATTCATTAACTATTTGTGAATGAGTAGAAAAAGACAGCAATTTTGCCATTGAATTTTTACATTTTCAGTTTGTCTCCATGCACCAGTATAATTCTGACCCTGTGCTTCTAGAATAGGTCATGGTCGCACATAAAACACAATTTGCATGCATAATGTTACATCAAGTTTTATTTTTTATGAGATGCAAACAATTGGAGCAAAAAAGAGACAAAAATTTAGAGAAAATATTTTATTGATTGTTAAAAGTGAGACCATTTGTCCCAAAATGTGCTGAAACATGTCAGAAGGACATGGGCATTTCACATTTTTTAAACTATGATTACCTACTTGTTAAGTTTTTGTTAATTAAGTATCGTTATGGTCTATTGATGTATGAGGTGAAAACTATGAAAGTAGACTTACCAGCAAATCCGTTTCTAGATATATTTCATGACAGCACTTTAGAAGGTTGATTCCCTACCCTAATAGGGACAGAGAACACAAAGAGGTGAAATAGTCCCTCCTCATTGACTGTCCAAAGGATTTTTCTAGTGCCAAAAGAACAACAGACATATGCACAAAAAAACCTGTTTGATGTTCCTAGAGTTCTTTTTTGAGAGGACAAATTCAGATTCACTCCAAAGACTCTCAGGAAATTTTTCAAAACCACATTACTAAGTTTTGTTTGACCTCATCTAATCAATAAATGAAGATAAAGTTTCTTGAAATTAAATGTTGACGTCAGAAGTTGGATTTGAACCCACTCCTCCAGGGAAGACTGCGACCTGAACGCAGCGCCTTAGACCACTCGGCCATCCTGACTTCGATATGCAATTGGAACTTAACTCCTTCCATGCTAGTCAGCAGAAATGTTACCATCCCTTGTGATTAAAAACTTGTCACACCACCCCAAAAAAGTCAATAAATAACATTTTTTATATGCGTACTTTTCGTCTGCATTAATTTTTAAACCTCCATTTATTTTGTTTGGATATTAGAAATGTTAGATTTCTCACAAATGCGGTGATGCACCACATTTCTTCAGAAACTACTGTTTGGCCACACAGCAGGGCTTTGAAAGGAAGAGCCCTATTTGGGTTTTGCAATGCAGATTTTGCAGGAATACCTTGCAGATGAAATTTGCAGAGTACCAAAACAGCAGAAAACCTCCCAAAGTGACCACATTTTAGAAATTATTTTGCACAATGAGTTAATCAACACCTGCAATTACTATTGTCAGCCTATAGGTGTTTTCACTCTGAACCATCCAGCATTGCAAGTATGCCAGTTTAGTGCCCAGCTTTTGCTTGCAGAGACAAGCAACCCATACATTTTTAAGTGGGCTCTACTCACTGGAGCAATGTCAAATATGTAGATGCTTTGTCTCACCATTAAAGTAGAAACCTCCTATATTTCAAATTAAAGATGACGGACCTGTGTGGAGCTTGTGTTTTTTGCCTTTTTGACTTTGTCCACAGCATATTTTTTAAGGACATTTGTCTCAGTAATGCCTCAGTGTTTCAAAGTCAAACAAGCTGACTATAATCATTCAGCTAGTGTCTGATAAGTGCTGTCTGTTTCAGCTATCAGGTTACCTTTTAATCCTCTTACAGCTAAGTCAATCTGAAATAAAACAAAATAGAGGAAAAATTACTAAAAAACATTCATGTGTTCAAAAGGAAAAAGTTACCGTTTCTCAAATTTTTAACATTTTGTTTTCTGTAGATAGTTAAGATTTTTAGGCCTTTTGATCATGATCAGTCCATGTGCTTTGTTTAATATCTCCTTAAAATGTAAACGGTGAAGAAAAAGCATTTTGCCGAAACCCGGGATTGGACCAGGGACCTTTAGATCTTCAGTCTAACGCTCTCCCAACTGAGCTATTTCGGCCATATCTATACATTTTCTGGGGGGTTTGACACTCTGCAAATGTCAAGTGTCACACCTGGAGGGATATATTATAATTTTTCATTTGACTGTTTTTTGAAGCATGATTTCTATTTGAAACGCCTTCCATTTTGCTGTACATATTTAATAACATTCATTAACTATTTGTGAATGAGTAGAAAAAGACAGCAATTTTGCCATTGAATTTTTACATTTTCAGTTTGTCTCCATGCACCAGTATAATTCTGACCCTGTGCTTCTAGAATAGGTCATGGTCGCACATAAAACACAATTTGCATGCATAATGTTACATCAAGTTTTATTTTTTATGAGATGCAAACAATTGGAGCAAAAAAGAGACAAAAATTTAGAGAAAATATTTTATTGATTGTTAAAAGTGAGACCATTTGTCCCAAAATGTGCTGAAACATGTCAGAAGGACATGGGCATTTCACATTTTTTAAACTATGATTACCTACTTGTTAAGTTTTTGTTAATTAAGTATCGTTATGGTCTATTGATGTATGAGGTGAAAACTATGAAAGTAGACTTACCAGCAAATCCGTTTCTAGATATATTTCATGACAGCACTGTAGAAGGTTGATTCCCTACCCTAATAGGGACAGAGAACACAAAGAGGTGAAATAGTCCCTCCTCATTGACTGTCCAAAGGATTTTTCTAGTGCCAAAAGAACAACAGACATATGCACAAAAAATCTGTTTGATGTTCCTAGAGTTCTTTTTTGAGAGGACAAATTCAGATTCACTCCAAAGACTCTCAGGAAATTTTTCAAAACCACATTACTAAGTTTTGTTTGACCTCATCTAATCAATAAATGAAGATAAAGTTTCTTGAAAATAAATGTTGATGTCAGAAGTGGGATTTGCACCCACACCTCCAGGGGAGACTGCGACCTGAACACAGCGCCTTAGACCGCTCTGCCATCCTGACTTCGAAATGCAATTGGAACTTAACTCCTTCCATGCTAGTCAGCAGAAATGTTACCATAGAATCATAGAATCATAGAATCGTAGAGTTGGAAGGGACCTCCTGGGCCATCTGGTCCAACCCCCTGCTCAAAGCAGGATTCGCTAAATCATCCCAGTCAGATGTCTGTCCAGCCTCTGTTTGAAGACTTCCATTGAAGGAGAACTCACCACTTCTCGTGGCAGCCTGTTCCACTCATTGATCACTCTAACTGTCAAAAAGTTTTTTCTAATATCTAATCTGTGTCTCCTCCCATTCAGTTTCATCCCATTGCTTCTAGTCTTTCCTTGTGCAAATGAGAATAAAGTTGATCCTTCTGCAATGTGACAGCCCTTTAGATATTTGTAGACAGCTATTAAGTCTCCTCTCAGTCTTCTCTTTTGCAAACTAAACATTCCCAAATCCTGCAACCTTTCCTCATAAGACAGGGTTTGCAGACCGGTCACCATTCTGGTCGCTCTTTTCTGAACTTGCTCCAGTTTGTTGATGTCTTTTTTAAAATGTGGTGCCCAAAACTGGACACAATATTCCAGATGAGGTCTGACCAAAGAGGAGTAGAGGGAAATAATGACTTCACGTGATCTAGACTGTATGCTTCTGTTAATACACCCTAGAATTGCATTTGCCTTTTTTGCTGCTGCATCACACTGTTGACTCATATTCAGTCTGTGATCTATTAGTATACCCAAGTCTTTTTCACATGTGCTGTCACTTAGCCCTATTCCTCCCATTCTATATATGCTTTACCATTCCTTGTGATTAAAAACTTGTCACACCACCCCAAAAAAGTCAATAAATAACATTTTTTATATGCGTACTTTTCGTCTGCATTAATTTTTAAACCTCCATTTATTTTGTTTGGATATTAGAAATGTTAGATTTCTCACAAATGGGGTGATGCACCACATTTCTTCAGAAACTACTGTTTGGCCACACAGCAGGGCTGTGAAAGGAAGAGCCCTATTTGGGTTTTGCAATGCAGATTTTGCAGGAATACCTTGCAGATGAAATTTGCAGAGTACCAAAACAGCAGAAAACCTCCCAAAGTGACCACATTTTAGAAATTATTTTGCACAATGAGTTAATCAACACCTGCAATTACTATTGTCAGCCTATAGGTGTTTTCACTCTGAACCATCCAGCATTGCAAGTATGCCAGTTTAGTGCCCAGCTTTTGCTTGCAGAGACAAGCAACCCATACATTTTTAAGTGGGCTCTACTCACTGGAGCAATGTCAAATATGTAGATGCTTTGTCTCACCATTAAAGTAGAAACCTCCTATATTTCAAATTAAAGATGACGGACCTGTGTGGAGCTTGTGTTTTTTGCCTTTTTGACTTTGTCCACAGCATATTTTTTAAGGACATTTGTCTCAGTAATGCCTCAGTGTTTCAAAGTCAAACAAGCTGACTATAATCATTCAGCTAGTGTCTGATAAGTGCTGTCTGTTTCAGCTATCAGGTTACCTTTTAATCCTCTTACAGCTAAGTCAATCTGAAATAAAACAAAATAGAGGAAAAATTACTAAAAAACATTCATGTGTTCAAAAGGAAAAAGTTACCGTTTCTCAAATTTTTAACATTTTGTTTTCTGTAGATAGTTAAGATTTTTAGGCCTTTTGATCATGATCAGTCCATGTGCTTTGTTTAATATCTCCTTAAAATGTAAACGGTGAAGAAAAAGCATTTTGCCGAAACCTGGGATTGGACCAGGGACCTTTAGATATTCAGTCTAACGCTCTCCCAACTGAGCTATTTCGGCCATATCTATACATTTTCTGGGGGGTTTGACACTCTGCAAATGTCAAGTGTCACACCTGGAGGGATATATTATAATTTTTCATTTGACTGTTTTTTGAAGCATGATTTCTATTTGAAACGCCTTCCATTTTGCTGTACATATTTAATAACATTCATTAACTATTTGTGAATGAGTAGAAAAAGACAGCAATTTTGCCATTGAATTTTTACATTTTCAGTTTGTCTCCATGCACCAGTATAATTCTGACCCTGTGCTTCTAGAATAGGTCATGGTCGCACATAAAACACAATTTGCATGCATAATGTTACATCAAGTTTTATTTTTTATGAGATGCAAACAATTGGAGCAAAAAAGAGACAAAAATTTAGAGAAAATATTTTATTGATTGTTAAAAGTGAGACCATTTGTCCCAAAATGTGCTGAAACATGTCAGAAGGACATGGGCATTTCACATTTTTTAAACTATGATTACCTACTTGTTAAGTTTTTGTTTATTAAGTATCGTTATGGTCTATTGATGTATGAGGTGAAAACTATGAAAGTAGACTTACCAGCAAATCCGTTTCTAGATATATTTCATGACAGCACTGTAGAAGGTTGATTCCCTACCCTAATAGGGACAGAGAACACAAAGAGGTGAAATAGTCCCTCCTCATTGACTGTCCAAAGGATTTTTCTAGTGCCAAAAGAACAACAGACATATGCACAAAAAATCTGTTTGATGTTCCTAGAGTTCTTTTTTGAGAGGACAAATTCAGATTCACTCCAAAGACTGTCAGGAAATTTTTCAAAACCACATTACATGAAGATAAAGTTTCTTGAAATTAAATGTTGATGTCAGAAGTGGGATTTGAACCCACACCTCCAGGGGAGACTGCGACCTGAACGCAGCACCTTAGACCGCTCGGCCATCCTGACTTCAATATGCAATTGGAACTTAACTCCTTCCATGCTAGTCAGCAGAAATGTTACCATTCCTTGTGATTAAAAACTTGTCACACCACCCCAAAAAAGTCAATAAATAACATTTTTTATATGCGTACTTTTCGTCTGCATTAATTTTTAAACCTCCATTTATTTTGTTTGGATATTAGAAATGTTAGATTTCTCACAAATGCGGTGATGCACCACATTTCTTCAGAAACTACTGTTTGGCCACACAGCAGGGCTTTGAAAGGAAGAGCCCTATTTGGGTTTTGCAATGCAGATTTTGCAGGAATACCTTGCAGGTGAAATTTGCAGAGTACCAAAACAGCAGAAAACCTCCCAAAGTGACCACATTTTAGAAATTATTTTGCACAATGAGTTAATCAACACCTGCAATTACTATTGTCAGCCTATAGGTGTTTTCACTCTGAACCATCCAGCATTGCAAGTATGCCAGTTTAGTGCCCAGCTTTTGCTTGCAAAGACAAGCAACCCATACATTTTTAAGTGGGCTCTACTCACTGGAGCAATGTCAAATATGTAGATGCTTTGTCTCACCATTAAAGTAGAAACCTCCTATATTTCAAATTAAAGATGACGGACCTGTGTGGAGCTTGTGTTTTTTGCCTTTTTGACTTTGTCCACAGCATATTTTTTAAGGACATTTGTCTCAGTAATGCCTCAGTGTTTCAAAGTCAAACAAGCTGACTATAATCATTCAGCTAGTGTCTGATAAGTGCTGTCTGTTTCAGCTATCAGGTTACCTTTTAATCCTCTTACAGCTAAGTCAATCTGAAATAAAACAAAATAGAGGAAAAATTACTAAAAAACATTCATGTGTTCAAAAGGAAAAAGTTACCGTTTCTCAAATTTTTAACATTTTGTTTTCTGTAGATAGTTAAGATTTTTAGGCCTTTTGATCATGATCAGTCCATGTGCTTTGTTTAATATCTCCTTAAAATGTAAACGGTGAAGAAAAAGCATTTTGCCGAAACACGGGACCTTTAGATCTTCAGTCTAACGCTCTCCCAACTGAGCTATTTCGGCCATATCTATACATTTTCTGGGGGGTTTGACACTCTGCAAATGTCAAGTGTCACACCTGGAGGGATATAATATAATTTTTCATTTGACTGTTTTTTGAAGCATGATTTCTATTTGAAACGCCTTCCATTTTGCTGTACATATTTAATAACATTCATTAACTATTTGTGAATGAGTAGAAAAAGACAGCAATTTTGCCATTGAATTTTTACATTTTCAGTTTGTCTCCATGCACCAGTATAATTCTGACCCTGTGCTTCTAGAATAGGTCATGGTCGCACATAAAACACAATTTGCATGCATAATGTTACATCAAGTTTTATTTTTTATGAGATGCAAACAATTGGAGCAAAAAAGAGACAAAAATTTAGAGAAAATATTTTATTGATTGTTAATGTTAAAAGTGAGACCATTTGTCCCAAAATGTGCTGAAACATGTCAGAAGGACATGGGCATTTCACATTTTTTAAACTATGATTACCTACTTGTTAAGTTTTTGTTTATTAAGTATCGTTATGGTCTATTGATGTATGAGGTGAAAACTATGAAAGTAGACTTACCAGCAAATCCGTTTCTAGATATATTTCATGACAGCACTGTAGAAGGTTGATTCCCTACCCTAATAGGGACAGAGAACACAAAGAGGTGAAATAGTCCCTCCTCATTGACTGTCCAAAGGATTTTTCTAGTGCCAAAAGAACAACAGACATATGCACAAAAAATCTGTTTGATGTTCCTAGAGTTCTTTTTTGAGAGGACAAATTCAGATTCACTCCAAAGACTCTCAGGAAATTTTTCAATACCACATTACATGAAGATAAAGTTTCTTGAAATTAAATGTTGATGTCAGAAGTGGGATTTGAACCCACACCTCCAGGGGAGACTGGGACCTGAACGCAGCACCTTAGACCGCTCGGCCATCCTGACTTCAATATGCCATTGGAACTTAACTCCTTCCATGCTAGTCAGCAGAAATGTTACCATTCCTTGTGATTAAAAACTTGTCACACCACCCCAAAAAAGTCAATAAATAACATTTTTTATATGCGTACTTTTCGTCTGCATTAATTTTTAAACCTCCATTTATTTTGTTTGGATATTAGAAATGTTAGATTTCTCACAAATGCGGTGATGCACCACATTTCTTCAGAAACTACTGTTTGGCCACACAGCAGGGCTTTGAAAGGAAGAGCCCTATTTGGGTTTTGCAATGCAGATTTTGCAGGAATACCTTGCAGGTGAAATTTGCAGAGTACCAAAACAGCAGAAAACCTCCCAAAGTGACCACATTTTAGAAATTATTTTGCACAATGAGTTAATCAACACCTGCAATTACTATTGTCAGCCTATAGGTGTTTTCACTCTGAACCATCCAGCATTGCAAGTATGCCAGTTTAGTGCCCAGCTTTTGCTTGCAAAGACAAGCAACCCATACATTTTTAAGTGGGCTCTACTCACTGGAGCAATGTCAAATATGTAGATGCTTTGTCTCACCATTAAAGTAGAAACCTCCTATATTTCAAATTAAAGATGACGGACCTGTGTGGAGCTTGTGTTTTTTGCCTTTTTGACTTTGTCCACAGCATATTTTTTAAGGACATTTGTCTCAGTAATGCCTCAGTGTTTCAAAGTCAAACAAGCTGACTATAATCATTCAGCTAGTGTCTGATAAGTGCTGTCTGTTTCAGCTATCAGGTTACCTTTTAATCCTCTTACAGCTAAGTCAATCTGAAATAAAACAAAATAGAGGAAAAATTACTAAAAAACATTCATGTGTTCAAAAGGAAAAAGTTACCGTTTCTCAAATTTTTAACATTTTGTTTTCTGTAGATAGTTAAGATTTTTAGGCCTTTTGATCATGATCAGTCCATGTGCTTTGTTTAATATCTCCTTAAAATGTAAACGGTGAAGAAAAAGCATTTTGCTGAAACCCGGGACCTTTAGATCTTCAGTCTAACGCTCTCCCAACTGAGCTATTTCGGCCATATCTATACATTTTCTGGGGGGTTTGACACTCTGCAAATGTCAAGTGTCACACCTGGAGGGATATATTATAATTTTTCATTTGACTGTTTTTTGAAGCATGATTTCTATTTGAAACGCCTTCCATTTTGCTGTACATATTTAATAACATTCATTAACTATTTGTGAATGAGTAGAAAAAGACAGCAATTTTGCCATTGAATTTTTACATTTTCAGTTTGTCTCCATGCACCAGTATAATTCTGACCCTGTGCTTCTAGAATAGGTCATGGTCGCACATAAAACACAATTTGCATGCATAATGTTACATCAAGTTTTATTTTTTATGAGATGCAAACAATTGGAGCAAAAAAGAGACAAAAATTTAGAGAAAATATTTTATTGATTGTTAATGTTAAAAGTGAGACCATTTGTCCCAAAATGTGCTGAAACATGTCAGAAGGACATGGGCATTTCACATTTTTTAAACTATGATTACCTACTTGTTAAGTTTTTGTTTATTAAGTATCGTTATGGTCTATTGATGTATGAGGTGAAAACTATGAAAGTAGACTTACCAGCAAATCCGTTTCTAGATATATTTCATGACAGCACTGTAGAAGGTTGATTCCCTACCCTAATAGGGACAGAGAACACAAAGAGGTGAAATAGTCCCTCCTCATTGACTGTCCAAAGGATTTTTCTAGTGCCAAAAGAACAACAGACATATGCACAAAAAATCTGTTTGATGTTCTTTTTTGAGAGGACAAATTCAGATTCACTCCAAAGACTCTCAGGAAATTTTTCAAAACCACATTACTAAGTTTTGTTTGACCTCATCTCATCAATAAATGAAGATAAAGTTTCTTGAAATTAAATGTTGATGTCAGAAGTGGGATTTGAACCCACACCTCCAGGGGAGACTGCAACCTGAACGCAGCGCCTTAGACCGCTCGGCCATCCTGACTTCGATATGCAATTGGAACTTAACTCCTTCCATGCTAGTCAGCAGAAATGTTACCATTCCTTGTGATTAAAAACTTGTCACACCACCCCAAAAAAGTCAATAAATAACATTTTTTATATGCGTACTTTTCGTCTGCATTAATTTTTAAACCTCCATTTATTTTGTTTGGATATTAGAAATGTTAGATTTCTCACAAATGCGGTGATGCACCACATTTCTTCAGAAACTACTGTTTGGCCACACAGCAGGGCTTTGAAAGGAAGAGCCCTATTTGGGTTTTGCAATGCAGATTTTGCAGGAATACCTTGCAGATGAAATTTGCAGAGTACCAAAACAGCAGAAAACCTCCCAAAGTGACCACATTTTAGAAATTATTTTGCATAATGAGTTAATCAACACCTGCAATTACTATTGTCAGCCTATAGGTGTTTTCACTCTGAACCATCCAGCATTGCAAGTATGCCAGTTTAGTGCCCAGCTTTTGCTTGCAGAGACAAGCAACCCATACATTTTTAAGTGGGCTCTACTCACTGGAGCAATGTCAAATATGTAGATGCTTTGTCTCACCATTAAAGTAGAAACCTCCTATATTTCAAATTAAAGATGACGGACCTGTGTGGAGCTTGTGTTTTTTGCCTTTTTGACTTTGTCCACAGCATATTTTTTAAGGACATTTGTCTCAGTAATGCCTCAGTGTTTCAAAGTCAAACAAGCTGACTATAATCATTCAGCTAGTGTCTGATAAGTGCTGTCTGTTTCAGCTATCAGGTTACCTTTTAATCCTCTTACAGCTAAGTCAATCTGAAATAAAACAAAATAGAGGAAAAATTACTAAAAAACATTCATGTGTTCAAAAGGAAAAAGTTACCGTTTCTCAAATTTTTAACATTTTGTTTTCTGTAGATAGTTAAGATTTTTAGGCCTTTTGATCATGATCAGTCCATGTGCTTTGTTTAATATCTCCTTAAAATGTAAACGGTGAAGAAAAAGCATTTTGCCGAAACCCAGGACCTTTAGATCTTCAGTCTAACGCTCTCCCAACTGAGCTATTTCGGCCATATCTATACATTTTCTGGGGGGTTTGACACTCTGCAAATGTCAAGTGTCACACCTGGAGGGATATATTATAATTTTTCATTTGACTGTTTTTTGAAGCATGATTTCTATTTGAAACGCCTTCCATTTTGCTGTACATATTTAATAACATTCATTAACTATTTGTGAATGAGTAGAAAAAGACAGCAATTTTGCCATTGAATTTTTACATTTTCAGTTTGTCTCCATGCACCAGTAAAATTCTGACCCTGTGCTTCTAGAATAGGTCATGGTCGCACATAAAACACAATTTGCATGCATAATGTTACATCAAGTTTTATTTTTTATGAGATGCAAACAATTGGAGCAAAAAAGAGACAAAAATTTAGAGAAAATATTTTATTGATTGTTAATGTTAAAAGTGAGACCATTTGTCCCAAAATGTGCTGAAACATGTCAGAAGGACATGGGCATTTCACATTTTTTAAACTATGACTACCTACTTGTTAAGTTTTTGTTTATTAAGTATCGTTATGGTCTATTGATGTATGAGGTGAAAACTATGAAAGTAGACTTACCAGCAAATCCGTTTCTAGATATATTTCATGACAGCACTGTAGAAGGTTGATTCCCTACCCTAATAGGGACAGAGAACACAAAGAGGTGAAATAGTCCCTCCTCATTGACTGTCCAAAGGATTTTTCTAGTGCCAAAAGAACAACAGACATATGCACAAAAAATCTGTTTGATGTTCTTTTTTGAGAGGACAAATTCAGATTCACTCCAAAGACTCTCAGGAAATTTTTCAAAACCACATTACTAAGTTTTGTTTGACCTCATCTCATCAATAAATGAAGATAAAGTTTCTTAAAAATTAAATGTTGATGTCAGAAGTGGGATTTGAACCCACGCCTCCAGGGAAGACTGCAACCTGAACACAGCGCCTTAGACCGCTCGGCCATCCTGACTTCGAAATGCAATTGGAACTTAACTCCTTCCATGCTAGTCAGCAGAAATGTTACCATTCCTTGTGATTAAAAACTTGTCACACCACCCCAAAAAAGTCAATAAATAACATTTTTTATATGCGTACTTTTCGTCTGCATTAATTTTTAAACCTCCATTTATTTTGTTTGGATATTAGAAATGTTAGAGTTCTCACAAATGCGGTGATGCACCACATTTCTTCAGAAACTACTGTTTGGCCACACAGCAGGGCTTTGAAAGGAAGAGCCCTATTTGGGTTTTGCAATGCAGATTTTGCAGGAATACCTTGCAGATGAAATTTGCAGAGTACCAAAACAGCAGAAAACCTCCCAAAGTGACCACATTTTAGAAATTATTTTGCACAATGAGTTAATCAACACCTGCAATTACTATTGTCAGCCTATAGGTGTTTTCACTCTGAACCATCCAGCATTGCAAGTATGCCAGTTTAGTGCCCAGCTTTTGCTTGCAGAGACAAGCAACCTATACATTTTTAAGTGGGCTCTACTCACTGGAGCAATGTCAAATATGTAGATGCTTTGTCTCACCATTAAAGTAGAAACCTCCTATATTTCAAATTAAAGATGACGGACCTGTGTGGAGCTTGTGTTTTTTGCCTTTTTGACTTTGTCCACAGCATATTTTTTAAGGACATTTGTCTCAGTAATGCCTCAGTGTTTCAAAGTCAAACAATCTGACTATAATCATTCAGCTAGTGTCTGATAAGTGCTGTCTGTTTCAGCTATCAGGTTACCTTTTAATCCTCTTACAGCTAAGTCAATCTGAAATAAAACAAAATAGAGGAAAAATTACTAAAAAACATTCATGTGTTCAAAAGGAAAAAGTTACCGTTTCTCAAATTTTTAACATTTTCTTTTCTGTAGATAGTTAAGATTTTTAGGCCTTTTGATCATGATCAGTCCATGTGCTTTGTTTAATATCTCCTTAAAATGTAAACGGTGAAGAAAAAGCATTTTGCCGAAACCCGGGACCTTTAGATCTTCAGTGTAACGCTCTCCCAACTGAGCTATTTCGGCCATATCTATACATTTTCTTGGAGGTTTGACACTCTGCAAATGTCAAGTGTCACACCTGGAGGGATATATTATAATTTTTCATTTGACTGTTTTTTGAAGCATGATTTCTATTTGAAACGCCTTCCATTTTGCTGTACATATTTAATAACATTCATTAACTATTTGTGAATGAGTAGAAAAAGACAGCAATTTTGCCATTGAATTTTTACATTTTCAGTTTGTCTCCATGCACCAGTATAATCCTGACCCTGTGCTTCTAGAATAGGTCATGGTCGCACATAAAACACAATTTGCATGCATAATGTTACATCAAGTTTTATTTTTTATGAGATGCAAACAATTGGAGCAAAAAAGAGACAAAAATTTAGAGAAAATATTTTATTGATTGTTAATGTTAAAAGTGAGACCATTTGTCCCAAAATGTGCTGAAACATGTCAGAAGGACATGGGCATTTCACATTTTTTAAACTATGATTACCTACTTGTTAAGTTTTTGTTTATTAAGTATCGTTATGGTCTATTGATGTATGAGGTGAAAACTATGAAAGTAGACTTACCAGCAAATCCGTTTCTAGATATATTTCATGACAGCACTGTAGAAGGTTGATTCCCTACCCTAATAGGGACAGAGAACACAAAGAGGTGAAATAGTCCCTCCTCATTGACTGTCCAAAGGATTTTTCTAGTGCCAAAAGAACAACAGACATATGCACAAAAAATCTGTTTGATGTTACTAGAGTTCTTTTTTGAGAGGACAAATTCAGATTCACTCCAAAGACTCTCAGGAAATTTTTCAAAACCACATTACTAAGTTTTGTTTGACCTCATCTAATCAATAAATGAAGATAAAGTTTCTTGAAATTAAATGTTGATGTCAGAAGTGGGATTTGAACCCACGCCTCCAGGGGAGACTGCAACCTGAACACAGCGCCTTAGACCGCTCGGCCATCCTGACTTCAAAATGCAATTGGAACTTAACTCCTTCCATGCTAGTCAGCAGAAATGTTACCATTCCTTGTGATTAAAAACTTGTCACACCACCCCAAAAAAGTCAATAAATAACATTTTTTATATGCGTACTTTTCATCTGCATTAATTTTTAAACCTCCATTTATTTTGTTTGGATATTAGAAATGTTAGAGTTCTCACAAATGCGGTGATGCACCACATTTCTTCAGAAACTACTGTTTGGCCACACAGCAGGGCTTTGAAAGGAAGAGCCCTATTTGGGTTTTGCAATGCAGATTTTGCAGGAATACCTTGCAGATGAAATTTGCAGAGTACCAAAACAGCAGAAAACCTCCCAAAGTGACCACATTTTAGAAATTATTTTGCACAATGAGTTAATCAACACCTGCAATTACTATTGTCAGCCTATAGGTGTTTTCACTCTGAACCATCCAGCATTGCAAGTATGCCAGTTTAGTGCCCAGCTTTTGCTTGCAGAGACAAGCAACCTATACATTTTTAAGTGGGCTCTACTCACTGGAGCAATGTCAAATATGTAGATGCTTTGTCTCACCATTAAAGTAGAAACCTCCTATATTTCAAATTAAAGATGACGGACCTGTGTGGAGCTTGTGTTTTTTGCCTTTTTGACTTTGTCCACAGCATATTTTTTAAGGACATTTGTCTCAGTAATGCCTCAGTGTTTCAAAGTCAAACAAGCTGACTATAATCATTCAGCTAGTGTCTGATAAGTGCTGTCTGTTTCAGCTATCAGGTTACCTTTTAATCCTCTTACAGCTAAGTCAATCTGAAATAAAACAAAATAGAGGAAAAATTACTAAAAAACATTCATGTGTTCAAAAGGAAAAAGTCACCGTTTCTCAAATTTTTAACATTTTCTTTTCTGTAGATAGTTAAGATTTTTAGGCCTTTTGATCATGATCAGTCCATGTGCTTTGTTTAATATCTCCTTAAAATGTAAACGGTGAAGAAAAAGCATTTTGCCGAAACCCAGGACCTTTAGATCTTCAGTCTAACGCTCTCCCAACTGAGCTATTTCGGCCATATCTATACATTTTCTGGGGGGTTTGACACTCTGCAAATGTCAAGTGTCACACCTGGAGGGATATATTATAATTTTTCATTTGACTGTTTTTTGAAGCATGATTTCTATTTGAAACGCCTTCCATTTTGCTGTACATATTTAATAACATTCATTAACTATTTGTGAATGAGTAGAAAAAGACAGCAATTTTGCCATTGAATTTTTACATTTTCAGTTTGTCTCCATGCACCAGTATAATTCTGACCCTGTGCTTCTAGAATAGGTCATGGTCGCACATAAAACACAATTTGCATGCATAATGTTACATCAAGTTTTATTTTTTATGAGATGCAAACAATTGGAGCAAAAAAGAGACAAAAATTTAGAGAAAATATTTTATTGATTGTTAATGTTAAAAGTGAGACCATTTGTCCCAAAATGTGCTGAAACATGTCAGAAGGACATGGGCATTTCACATTTTTTAAACTATGATTACCTACTTGTTAAGTTTTTGTTTATTAAGTATCGTTATGGTCTATTGATGTATGAGGTGAAAACTATGAAAGTAGACTTACCAGCAAATCCGTTTCTAGATATATTTCATGACAGCACTGTAGAAGGTTGATTCCCTACCCTAATAGGGACAGAGAACACAAAGAGGTGAAATAGTCCCTCCTCATTGACTGTCCAAAGGATTTTTCTAGTGCCAAAAGAACAACAGACATATGCACAAAAAATCTGTTTGATGTTCCTAGAGTTCTTTTTTGAGAGGACAAATTCAGATTCACTCCAAAGACTGTCAGGAAATTTTTCAAAACCACATTACATGAAGATAAAGTTTCTTGAAATTAAATGTTGATGTCAGAAGTGGGATTTGAACCCACACCTCCAGGGGAGACTGCGACCTGAACACAGCACCTTAGACCGCTCGGCCATCCTGACTTCAATATGCAATTGGAACTTAACTCCTTCCATGCTAGTCAGCAGAAATGTTACCATTCCTTGTGATTAAAAACTTGTCACACCACCCCAAAAAAGTCAATAAATAACATTTTTTATATGCGTACTTTTCGTCTGCATTAATTTTTAAACCTCCATTTATTTTGTTTGGATATTAGAAATGTTAGATTTCTCACAAATGCGGTGATGCACCACATTTCTTCAGAAACTACTGTTTGGCCACACAGCAGGGCTTTGAAAGGAAGAGCCCTATTTGGGTTTTGCAATGCAGATTTTGCAGGAATACCTTGCAGGTGAAATTTGCAGAGTACCAAAACAGCAGAAAACCTCCCAAAGTGACCACATTTTAGAAATTATTTTGCACAATGAGTTAATCAACACCTGCAATTACTATTGTCAGCCTATAGGTGTTTTCACTCTGAACCATCCAGCATTGCAAGTATGCCAGTTTAGTGCCCAGCTTTTGCTTGCAAAGACAAGCAACCCATACATTTTTAAGTGGGCTCTACTCACTGGAGCAATGTCAAATATGTAGATGCTTTGTCTCACCATTAAAGTAGAAACCTCCTATATTTCAAATTAAAGATGACGGACCTGTGTGGAGCTTGTGTTTTTTGCCTTTTTGACTTTGTCCACAGCATATTTTTTAAGGACATTTGTCTCAGTAATGCCTCAGTGTTTCAAAGTCAAACAAGCTGACTATAATCATTCAGCTAGTGTCTGATAAGTGCTGTCTGTTTCAGCTATCAGGTTACCTTTTAATCCTCTTACAGCTAAGTCAATCTGAAATAAAACAAAATAGAGGAAAAATTACTAAAAAACATTCATGTGTTCAAAAGGAAAAAGTTACCGTTTCTCAAATTTTTAACATTTTGTTTTCTGTAGATAGTTAAGATTTTTAGGCCTTTTGATCATGATCAGTCCATGTGCTTTGTTTAATATCTCCTTAAAATGTAAACGGTGAAGAAAAAGCATTTTGCCGAAACACGGGACCTTTAGATCTTCAGTCTAACGCTCTCCCAACTGAGCTATTTCGGCCATATCTATACATTTTCTGGGGGGTTTGACACTCTGCAAATGTCAAGTGTCACACCTGGAGGGATATAATATAATTTTTCATTTGACTGTTTTTTGAAGCATGATTTCTATTTGAAACGCCTTCCATTTTGCTGTACATATTTAATAACATTCATTAACTATTTGTGAATGAGTAGAAAAAGACAGCAATTTTGCCATTGAATTTTTACATTTTCAGTTTGTCTCCATGCACCAGTATAATTCTGACCCTGTGCTTCTAGAATAGGTCATGGTCGCACATAAAACACAATTTGCATGCATAATGTTACATCAAGTTTTATTTTTTATGAGATGCAAACAATTGGAGCAAAAAAGAGACAAAAATTTAGAGAAAATATTTTATTGATTGTTAATGTTAAAAGTGAGACCATTTGTCCCAAAATGTGCTGAAACATGTCAGAAGGACATGGGCATTTCACATTTTTTAAACTATGATTACCTACTTGTTAAGTTTTTGTTTATTAAGTATCGTTATGGTCTATTGATGTATGAGGTGAAAACTATGAAAGTAGACTTACCAGCAAATCCGTTTCTAGATATATTTCATGACAGCACTGTAGAAGGTTGATTCCCTACCCTAATAGGGACAGAGAACACAAAGAGGTGAAATAGTCCCTCCTCATTGACTGTCCAAAGGATTTTTCTAGTGCCAAAAGAACAACAGACATATGCACAAAAAATCTGTTTGATGTTCCTAGAGTTCTTTTTTGAGAGGACAAATTCAGATTCACTCCAAAGACTGTCAGGAAATTTTTCAAAACCACATTACATGAAGATAAAGTTTCTTGAAATTAAATGTTGATGTCAGAAGTGGGATTTGAACCCACACCTCCAGGGGAGACTGCGACCTGAACACAGCACCTTAGACCGCTCGGCCATCCTGACTTCAATATGCAATTGGAACTTAACTCCTTCCATGCTAGTCAGCAGAAATGTTACCATTCCTTGTGATTAAAAACTTGTCACACCACCCCAAAAAAGTCAATAAATAACATTTTTTATATGCGTACTTTTCGTCTGCATTAATTTTTAAACCTCCATTTATTTTGTTTGGATATTAGAAATGTTAGATTTCTCACAAATGCGGTGATGCACCACATTTCTTCAGAAACTACTGTTTGGCCACACAGCAGGGCTTTGAAAGGAAGAGCCCTATTTGGGTTTTGCAATGCAGATTTTGCAGGAATACCTTGCAGGTGAAATTTGCAGAGTACCAAAACAGCAGAAAACCTCCCAAAGTGACCACATTTTAGAAATTATTTTGCACAATGAGTTAATCAACACCTGCAATTACTATTGTCAGCCTATAGGTGTTTTCACTCTGAACCATCCAGCATTGCAAGTATGCCAGTTTAGTGCCCAGCTTTTGCTTGCAAAGACAAGCAACCCATACATTTTTAAGTGGGCTCTACTCACTGGAGCAATGTCAAATATGTAGATGCTTTGTCTCACCATTAAAGTAGAAACCTCCTATATTTCAAATTAAAGATGACGGACCTGTGTGGAGCTTGTGTTTTTTGCCTTTTTGACTTTGTCCACAGCATATTTTTTAAGGACATTTGTCTCAGTAATGCCTCAGTGTTTCAAAGTCAAACAAGCTGACTATAATCATTCAGCTAGTGTCTGATAAGTGCTGTCTGTTTCAGCTATCAGGTTACCTTTTAATCCTCTTACAGCTAAGTCAATCTGAAATAAAACAAAATAGAGGAAAAATTACTAAAAAACATTCATGTGTTCAAAAGGAAAAAGTTACCGTTTCTCAAATTTTTAACATTTTGTTTTCTGTAGATAGTTAAGATTTTTAGGCCTTTTGATCATGATCAGTCCATGTGCTTTGTTTAATATCTCCTTAAAATGTAAACGGTGAAGAAAAAGCATTTTGCCGAAACACGGGACCTTTAGATCTTCAGTCTAACGCTCTCCCAACTGAGCTATTTCGGCCATATCTATACATTTTCTGGGGGGTTTGACACTCTGCAAATGTCAAGTGTCACACCTGGAGGGATATAATATAATTTTTCATTTGACTGTTTTTTGAAGCATGATTTCTATTTGAAACGCCTTCCATTTTGCTGTACATATTTAATAACATTCATTAACTATTTGTGAATGAGTAGAAAAAGACAGCAATTTTGCCATTGAATTTTTACATTTTCAGTTTGTCTCCATGCACCAGTATAATTCTGACCCTGTGCTTCTAGAATAGGTCATGGTCGCACATAAAACACAATTTGCATGCATAATGTTACATCAAGTTTTATTTTTTATGAGATGCAAACAATTGGAGCAAAAAAGAGACAAAAATTTAGAGAAAATATTTTATTGATTGTTAATGTTAAAAGTGAGACCATTTGTCCCAAAATGTGCTGAAACATGTCAGAAGGACATGGGCATTTCACATTTTTTAAACTATGATTACCTACTTGTTAAGTTTTTGTTTATTAAGTATCGTTATGGTCTATTGATGTATGAGGTGAAAACTATGAAAGTAGACTTACCAGCAAATCCGTTTCTAGATATATTTCATGACAGCACTGTAGAAGGTTGATTCCCTACCCTAATAGGGACAGAGAACACAAAGAGGTGAAATAGTCCCTCCTCATTGACTGTCCAAAGGATTTTTCTAGTGCCAAAAGAACAACAGACATATGCACAAAAAATCTGTTTGATGTTCTTTTTTGAGAGGACAAATTCAGATTCACTCCAAAGACTCTCAGGAAATTTTTCAAAACCACATTACTAAGTTTTGTTTGACCTCATCTCATCAATAAATGAAGATAAAGTTTCTTGAAATTAAATGTTGATGTCAGAAGTGGGATTTGAACCCACACCTCCAGGGGAGACTGCAACCTGAACGCAGCGCCTTAGACCGCTCGGCCATCCTGACTTCGATATGCAATTGGAACTTAACTCCTTCCATGCTAGTCAGCAGAAATGTTACCATTCCTTGTGATTAAAAACTTGTCACACCACCCCAAAAAAGTCAATAAATAACATTTTTTATATGCGTACTTTTCGTCTGCATTAATTTTTAAACCTCCATTTATTTTGTTTGGATATTAGAAATGTTAGATTTCTCACAAATGCGGTGATGCACCACATTTCTTCAGAAACTACTGTTTGGCCACACAGCAGGGCTTTGAAAGGAAGAGCCCTATTTGGGTTTTGCAATGCAGATTTTGCAGGAATACCTTGCAGATGAAATTTGCAGAGTACCAAAACAGCAGAAAACCTCCCAAAGTGACCACATTTTAGAAATTATTTTGCATAATGAGTTAATCAACACCTGCAATTACTATTGTCAGCCTATAGGTGTTTTCACTCTGAACCATCCAGCATTGCAAGTATGCCAGTTTAGTGCCCAGCTTTTGCTTGCAGAGACAAGCAACCCATACATTTTTAAGTGGGCTCTACTCACTGGAGCAATGTCAAATATGTAGATGCTTTGTCTCACCATTAAAGTAGAAACCTCCTATATTTCAAATTAAAGATGACGGACCTGTGTGGAGCTTGTGTTTTTTGCCTTTTTGACTTTGTCCACAGCATATTTTTTAAGGACATTTGTCTCAGTAATGCCTCAGTGTTTCAAAGTCAAACAAGCTGACTATAATCATTCAGCTAGTGTCTGATAAGTGCTGTCTGTTTCAGCTATCAGGTTACCTTTTAATCCTCTTACAGCTAAGTCAATCTGAAATAAAACAAAATAGAGGAAAAATTACTAAAAAACATTCATGTGTTCAAAAGGAAAAAGTTACCGTTTCTCAAATTTTTAACATTTTGTTTTCTGTAGATAGTTAAGATTTTTAGGCCTTTTGATCATGATCAGTCCATGTGCTTTGTTTAATATCTCCTTAAAATGTAAACGGTGAAGAAAAAGCATTTTGCCGAAACCCAGGACCTTTAGATCTTCAGTCTAACGCTCTCCCAACTGAGCTATTTCGGCCATATCTATACATTTTCTGGGGGGTTTGACACTCTGCAAATGTCAAGTGTCACACCTGGAGGGATATATTATAATTTTTCATTTGACTGTTTTTTGAAGCATGATTTCTATTTGAAACGCCTTCCATTTTGCTGTACATATTTAATAACATTCATTAACTATTTGTGAATGAGTAGAAAAAGACAGCAATTTTGCCATTGAATTTTTACATTTTCAGTTTGTCTCCATGCACCAGTAAAATTCTGACCCTGTGCTTCTAGAATAGGTCATGGTCGCACATAAAACACAATTTGCATGCATAATGTTACATCAAGTTTTATTTTTTATGAGATGCAAACAATTGGAGCAAAAAAGAGACAAAAATTTAGAGAAAATATTTTATTGATTGTTAATGTTAAAAGTGAGACCATTTGTCCCAAAATGTGCTGAAACATGTCAGAAGGACATGGGCATTTCACATTTTTTAAACTATGATTACCTACTTGTTAAGTTTTTGTTTATTAAGTATCGTTATGGTCTATTGATGTATGAGGTGAAAACTATGAAAGTAGACTTACCAGCAAATCCGTTTCTAGATATATTTCATGACAGCACTGTAGAAGGTTGATTCCCTACCCTAATAGGGACAGAGAACACAAAGAGGTGAAATAGTCCCTCCTCATTGACTGTCCAAAGGATTTTTCTAGTGCCAAAAGAACAACAGACATATGCACAAAAAATCTGTTTGATGTTCTTTTTTGAGAGGACAAATTCAGATTCACTCCAAAGACTCTCAGGAAATTTTTCAAAACCACATTACTAAGTTTTGTTTGACCTCATCTCATCAATAAATGAAGATAAAGTTTCTTGAAAATAAATGTTGATGTCAGAAGTGGGATTTGAACCCACACCTCCAGGGGAGACTGCAACCTGAACGCAGCGCCTTAGACCGCTCGGCCATCCTGACTTCGATATGCAATTGGAACTTAACTCCTTCCATGCTAGTCAGCAGAAATGTTACCATTCCTTGTGATTAAAAACTTGTCACACCACCCCAAAAAAGTCAATAAATAACATTTTTTATATGCGTACTTTTCGTCTGCATTAATTTTTAAACCTCCATTTATTTTGTTTGGATATTAGAAATGTTAGATTTCTCACAAATGCGGTGATGCACCACATTTCTTCAGAAACTACTGTTTGGCCACACAGCAGGGCTTTGAAAGGAAGAGCCCTATTTGGGTTTTGCAATGCAGATTTTGCAGGAATACCTTGCAGATGAAATTTGCAGAGTACCAAAACAGCAGAAAACCTCCCAAAGTGACCACATTTTAGAAATTATTTTGCATAATGAGTTAATCAACACCTGCAATTACTATTGTCAGCCTATAGGTGTTTTCACTCTGAACCATCCAGCATTGCAAGTATGCCAGTTTAGTGCCCAGCTTTTGCTTGCAGAGACAAGCAACCCATACATTTTTAAGTGGGATCTACTCACTGGAGCAATGTCAAATATGTAGATGCTTTGTCTCACCATTAAAGTAGAAACCTACTATATTTCAAATTAAAGATGACGGACCTGTGTGGAGCTTGTGTTTTTTGCCTTTTTGACTTTGTCCACAGCATATTTTTTAAGGACATTTGTCTCAGTAATGCCTCAGTGTTTCAAAGTCAAACAAGCTGACTATAATCATTCAGCTAGTGTCTGATAAGTGCTGTCTGTTTCAGCTATCAGGTTACCTTTTAATCCTCTTACAGCTAAGTCAATCTGAAATAAAACAAAATAGAGGAAAAATTACTAAAAAACATTCATGTGTTCAAAAGGAAAAAGTTACCGTTTCTCAAATTTTTAACATTTTGTTTTCTGTAGATAGTTAAGATTTTTAGGCCTTTTGATCATGATCAGTCCATGTGCTTTGTTTAATATCTCCTTAAAATGTAAACGGTGAAGAAAAAGCATTTTGCCGAAACCCAGGACCTTTAGATCTTCAGTCTAACGCTCTCTCAACTGAGCTATTTCGGCCATATCTATACATTTTCTGGGGGGTTTGACACTCTGCAAATGTCAAGTGTCACACCTGGAGGGATATATTATAATTTTTCATTTGACTGTTTTTTGAAGCATGATTTCTATTTGAAACGCCTTCCATTTTGCTGTACATATTTAATAACATTCATTAACTATTTGTGAATGAGTAGAAAAAGACAGCAATTTTGCCATTGAATTTTTACATTTTCAGTTTGTCTCCATGCACCAGTATAATTCTGACCCTGTGCTTCTAGAATAGGTCATGGTCGCACATAAAACACAATTTGCATGCATAATGTTACATCAAGTTTTATTTTTTATGAGATGCAAACAATTGGAGCAAAAAAGAGACAAAAATTTAGAGAAAATATTTTATTGATTGTTAAAAGTGAGACCATTTGTCCCAAAATGTGCTGAAACATGTCAGAATGACATGGGCATTTCACATTTTTTAAACTATGATTACCTACTTGTTAAGTTTTTGTTTATTAAGTATCGTTATGGTCTATTGATGTATGAGGTGAAAACTATGAAAGTAGACTTACCAGCAAATCCGTTTATAGATATATTTCATGACAGCACCGTAGAAGGTTGATTCCCTATCCTAATAGGGACAGAGAACACAAAGAGGTGAAATAGTCCCTCCTCATTGACTGTCCAAAGGATTTTTCTAGTGCCAAAAGAACAACAGACATATGCACAAAAAATCTGTTTGATGTTCCTAGAGTTCTTTTTTGAGAGGACAAATTCAGATTCACTCCAAAGACTCTCAGGAAATTTTTCAAAACCACATTACATGAAGATAAAGTTTCTTGAAATTAAATGTTGATGTCAGAAGTGGGATTTGAACCCACGCCTCCAGGGGAGACTGCGACCTGAACGCAGCACCTTAGACCGCTCGGCCATCCTGACTTCAATATGCAATTGGAACTTAACTCCTTCCATGCTAGTCAGCAGAAATGTTACCATTCCTTGTGATTAAAAACTTGTCACACCACCCCAAAAAAGTCAATAAATAACATTTTTTATATGCGTACTTTTCGTCTGCATTAATTTTTAAACCTCCATTTATTTTGTTTGGATATTAGAAATGTTAGATTTCTCACAAATGCGGTGATGCACCACATTTCTTCAGAAACTACTGTTTGGCCACACAGCAGGGCTTTGAAAGGAAGAGCCCTATTTGGGTTTTGCAATGCAGATTTTGCAGGAATACCTTGCAGATGAAATTTGCAGAGTACCAAAACAGCAGAAAACCTCCCAAAGTGACCACATTTTAGAAATTATTTTGCACAATGAGTTAATCAACACCTGCAATTACTATTGTCAGCCTATAGGTGTTTTCACTCTGAACCATCCAGCATTGCAAGTATGCCAGTTTAGTGCCCAGCTTTTGCTTGCAGAGACAAGCAACCCATACATTTTTAAGTGGGCTCTACTCACTGGAGCAATGTCAAATATGTAGATGCTTTGTCTCACCATTAAAGTAGAAACCTCCTATATTTCAAATTAAAGATGACGGACCTGTGTGGAGCTTGTGTTTGTTGCCTTTTTGACTTTGTCCACAGCATATTTTTTAAGGACATTTGTCTCAGTAATGCCTCAGTGTTTCAAAGTCAAACAAGCTGACTATAATCATTCAGCTAGTGTCTGATAAGTGCTGTCTGTTTCAGCTATCAGGTTACCTTTTAATCCTCTTACAGCTAAGTCAATCTGAAATAAAACAAAATAGAGGAAAAATTACTAAAAAACATTCATGTGTTCAAAAGGAAAAAGTTACCGTTTCTCAAATTTTTAACATTTTGTTTTCTGTAGATAGTTAAGATTTTTAGGCCTTTTGATCATGATCAGTCCATGTGCTTTGTTTAATATCTCCTTAAAATGTAAACGGTGAAGAAAAAGCATTTTGCCGAAACCCGGGACCTTTAGATTTTCAGTCTAACGCTCTCCCAACTGAGCTATTTCGGCCATATCTATACATTTTCTGGGGGGTTTGACACTCTGCAAATGTCAAGTGTCACACCTGGAGGGATATATTATAATTTTTCATTTGACTGTTTTTTGAAGCATGATTTCTATTTGAAACGCCTTCCATTTTGCTGTACATATTTAATAACATTCATTAACTATTTGTGAATGAGTAGAAAAAGACAGCAATTTTGCCATTGAATTTTTACATTTTCAGTTTGTCTCCATGCACCAGTATAATTCTGACCCTGTGCTTCTAGAATAGGTCATGGTCGCACATAAAACACAATTTGCATGCATAATGTTACATCAAGTTTTATTTTTTATGAGATGCAAACAATTGGAGCAAAAAAGAGACAAAAATTTAGAGAAAATATTTTATTGATTGTTAATGTTAAAAGTGAGACCATTTGTCCCAAAATGTGCTGAAACATGTCAGAAGGACATGGGCATTTCACATTTTTTAAACTATGATTACCTACTTGTTAAGTTTTTGTTTATTAAGTATCGTTATGGTCTATTGATGTATGAGGTGAAAACTATGAAAGTAGACTTACCAGCAAATCCGTTTCTAGATATATTTCATGACAGCACTGTAGAAGGTTGATTCCCTACCCTAATAGGGACAGAGAACACAAAGAGGTGAAATAGTCCCTCCTCATTGACTGTCCAAAGGATTTTTCTAGTGCCAAAAGAACAACAGACATATGCACAAAAAATCTGTTTGATGTTCTTTTTTGAGAGGACAAATTCAGATTCACTCCAAAGACTCTCAGGAAATTTTTCAAAACCACATTACTAAGTTTTGTTTGACCTCATCTAATCAATGAAGATAAAGTTTCTTGAAATTAAATGTTGATGTCAGAAGTGGGATTTGAACCCACGTCTCCAGGGGAGATTGCGACCTGAACGCAGCGCCTTAGACCGCTCGGCCATCCTGACTTCAATATGCGATTGGAACTTAACTCCTTCCATGCTAGTCAGCAGAAATGTTACCATTCCTTGTGATTAAAAACTTGTCACACCACCCCAAAAAAGTCAATAAATAACATTTTTTATATGCGTACTTTTCGTCTGCATTAATTTTTAAACCTCCATTTATTTTGTTTGGATATTAGAAATGTTAGATTTCTCACAAATGCGGTGATGCACCACATTTCTTCAGAAACTACTGTTTGGCCACACAGCAGGGCTTTGAAAGGAAGAGCCCTATTTGGGTTTTGCAATGCAGATTTTGCAGGAATACCTTGCAGATGAAATTTGCAGAGTACCAAAACAGCAGAAAACCTCCCAAAGTGACCACATTTTAGAAATTATTTTGCACAATGAGTTAATCAACACCTGCAATTACTATTGTCAGCCTATAGGTGTTTTCACTCTGAACCATCCAGCATTGCAAGTATGCCAGTTTAGTGCCCAGCTTTTGCTTGCAGAGACAAGCAACCCATACATTTTTAAGTGGGCTCTACTCACTGGAGCAATGTCAAATATGTAGATGCTTTGTCTCACCATTAAAGCAGAAACCTCCTATATTTCAAATTAAAGATGACGGACCTGTGTGGAGCTTGTGTTTTTTGCCTTTTTGACTTTGTCCACAGCATATTTTTTAAGGACATTTGTCTCAGTAATGCCTCAGTGTTTCAAAGTCAAACAAGCTGACTATAATCATTCAGCTAGTGTCTGATAAGTGCTGTCTGTTTCAGCTATCAGGTTACCTTTTAATCCTCTTACAGCTAAGTCAATCTGAAATAAAACAAAATAGAGGAAAAATTACTAAAAAACATTCATGTGTTCAAAAGGAAAAAGTTACCGTTTCTCAAATTTTTAACATTTTGTTTTCTGTAGATAGTTAAGATTTTTAGGCCTTTTGATCATGATCAGTCCATGTGCTTTGTTTAATATCTCCTTAAAATGTAAACGGTGAAGAAAAAGCATTTTGCCGAATCCCGGGACCTTTAGATCTTCAGTCTAACGCTCTCCCAACTGAGCTATTTCGGCCATATCTGTACATTTTCTGGGGGGTTTGACACTCTGCAAATGTCAAGTGTCACACCTGGAGGGATATATTATAATTTTTCATTTGACTGTTTTTTGAAGCATGATTTCTATTTGAAACGCCTTCCATTTTGCTGTACATATTTAATAACATTCATTAACTATTTGTGAATGAGTAGAAAAAGACAGCAATTTTGCCATTGAATTTTTACATTTTCAGTTTGTCTCCATGCACCAGTATAATTCTGACCCTGTGCTTCTAGAATAGGTCATGGTCGCACATAAAACACAATTTGCATGCATAATGTTACATCAAGTTTTATTTTTTATGAGATGCAAACAATTGGAGCAAAAAAGAGACAAAAATTTTGAGAAAATATTTTATTGATTGTTAAAAGTGAGACCATTTGTCCCAAAATGTGCTGAAACATGTCAGAAGGACATGGGCATTTCACATTTTTTAAACTATGATTACCTACTTGTTAAGTTTTTGTTTATTAAGTATCATTATGGTCTTTTGATGTATGAGGTGAAAACTATGAAAGTAGACTTACCAGCAAATCCGTTTCTAGATATATTTCATGACAGCACTGTAGAAGGTTGATTCCCTACCCTAATAGGGACAGAGAACACAAAGAGGTGAAATAGTCCCTCCTCATTGACTGTCCAAAGGATTTTTCTAGTGCCAAAAGAACAACAGACATATGCACAAAAAATCTGTTTGATGTTCCTAGAGTTCTTTTTTGAGAGGACAAATTCAGATTCACTCCAAAGACTCTCAGGAAATTTTTCAAAACCACATTACTAAGTTTTGTTTGACCTCATCTAATCAATAAATGAAGATAAAGTTTCTTGAAATTAAATGTTGATGTCAGAAGTGGGATTTGAACCCACGCCTCCAGGGTAGTCTGCGACCTGAACGCAGCGCCTTAGACCGCTCGGCCATCCTGACTTCAATATGCGAATGGAACTTAACTCCTTCCATGCTAGTCAGCAGAAATGTTACCATTCCTTGTGATTAAAAACTTGTCACACCACCCCAAAAAAGTCAATAAATAACATTTTTTATATGCGTACTTTTCGTCTGCATTAATTTTTAAACCTCCATTTATTTTGTTTGGATATTAGAAATGTTAGATTTCTCACAAATGCGGTGATGCACCACATTTCTTCAGAAACTACTGTTTGGCCACACAGCAGGGCTTTGAAAGGAAGAGCCCTATTTGGGTTTTGCAATGCAGATTTTGCAGGAATACCTTGCAGATGAAATTTGCAGAGTACCAAAACAGCAGAAAACCTCCCAAAGTGACCACATTTTAGAAATTATTTTGCACAATGAGTTAATCAACACCTGCAATTACTATTGTCAGCCTATAGGTGTTTTCACTCTGAACCATCCAGCATTGCAAGTATGCCAGTTTAGTGCCCAGCTTTTGCTTGCAGAGACAAGCAACCCATACATTTTTAAGTGGGCTCTACTCACTGGAGCAATGTCAAATATGTAGATGCTTTGTCTCACCATTAAAGCAGAAACCTCCTATATTTCAAATTAAAGATGACGGACCTGTGTGGAGCTTGTGTTTTTTGCCTTTTTGACTTTGTCCACAGCATATTTTTTAAGGACATTTGTCTCAGTAATGCCTCAGTGTTTCAAAGTCAAACAAGCTGACTATAATCATTCAGCTAGTGTCTGATAAGTGCTGTCTGTTTCAGCTATCAGGTTACCTTTTAATCCTCTTACAGCTAAGTCAATCTGAAATAAAACAAAATAGAGGAAAAATTACTAAAAAACATTCATGTGCTCAAAAGGAAAAAGTTACCGTTTCTCAAATTTTTAACATTTTGTTTTCTGTAGATAGTTAAGATTTTTAGGCCTTTTGATCATGATCAGTCCATGTGCTTTGTTTAATATCTCCTTAAAATGTAAACGGTGAAGAAAAAGCATTTTGCCGAATCCCGGGACCTTTAGATCTTCAGTCTAACGCTCTCCCAACTGAGCTATTTCGGCCATATCTGTACATTTTCTGGGGGGTTTGACACTCTGCAAATGTCAAGTGTCACACCTGGAGGGATATATTATAATTTTTCATTTGACTGTTTTTTGAAGCATGATTTCTATTTGAAACGCCTTCCATTTTGCTGTACATATTTAATAACATTCATTAACTATTTGTGAATGAGTAGAAAAAGACAGCAATTTTGCCATTGAATTTTTACATTTTCAGTTTGTCTCCATGCACCAGTATAATTCTGACCCTGTGCTTCTAGAATAGGTCATGGTCGCACATAAAACACAATTTGCATGCATAATGTTACATCAAGTTTTATTTTTTATGAGATGAAAACAATTGGAGCAAAAAAGAGACAAAAATTTAGAGAAAATATTTTATTGATTGTTAAAAGTGAGACCATTTGTCCCAAAATGTGCTGAAACATGTCAGAAGGACATGGGCATTTCACATTTTTTAAACTATGATTACCTACTTGTTAAGTTTTTGTTTATTAAGTATCGTTATGGTCTATTGATGTATGAGGTGAAAACTATGAAAGTAGACTTACCAGCAAATCCGTTTCTAGATATATTTCATGACAGCACTGTAGAAGGTTGATTCCCTACCCTAATAGGGACAGAGAACACAAAGAGGTGAAATAGTCCCTCCTCATTGACTGTCCAAAGGATTTTTCTAGTGCCAAAAGAACAACAGACATATGCACAAAAAATCTGTTTGATGTTCCTAGAGTTCTTTTTTGAGAGGACAAATTCAGATTCACTCCAAAGACTCTCAGGAAATTTTTCAAAACCACATTACTAAGTTTTGTTTGACCTCATCTAATCAATAAATGAAGATAAAGTTTCTTGAAATTAAATGTTGATATCAGAAGTGGGATTTGAACCCACGCCTCCAGGGGAGACTGCGACCTGCGACTGCGACAAAATAGAGGAAAAATTACTAAAAAACATTCATGTGTTCAAAAGGAAAAAGTTACCGTTTCTCAAATTTTTAACAGAGACTGCCACCTGAACACAGCGCCTTAGACCGCTCGGCCATCTTGACTTCGATATGCAATTGGAACTTAACTCCTTCCATGCTAGTCAGCAGAAATGTTACCATTCCTTGTGATTAAAAACTTGTCACACCACCCAAAAAAAGTCAATAAGTAACATTTTTTATATGCGTACTTTTCGTCTGCATAAATTTTTAAACCTCCATTTATTTTGTTTGGATATTAGAAATGTTAGATTTCTCACAAATGCGGTGATGCACCACATTTCTTCAGAAACTACTGTTTGGCCACACAGCAGGGCTTTGAAAGGAAGAGCCCTATTTGGGTTTTGCAATGCAGATTTTGCAGGAATACCTTGCAGATGAAATTTGCAGAGTACCAAAACAGCAGAAAACCTCCCAAAGTGACCACATTTTAGAAATTATTTTGCACAATGAGTTAATCAACACCTGCAATTACTATTGTCAGCCTATAGGTGTTTTCACTCTGAACCATCCAGCATTGCAAGTATGCCAGTTTAGTGCCCAGCTTTTGCTTGCAGAGACAAGCAACCCATACATTTTTAAGTGGGCTCTACTCACTGGAGCAATGTCAAATATGTAGATGCTTTGTCTCACCATTAAAGTAGAAACCTCCTATATTTCAAATTAAAGATGACGGACCTGTGTGGAGCTTGTGTTTTTTGCCTTTTTGACTTTGTCCACAGCATATTTTTTAAGGACATTTGTCTCAGTAATGCCTCAGTGTTTCAAAGTCAAACAAGCTGACTATAATCATTCAGCTAGTGTCTGATAAGTGCTGTCTGTTTCAGCTATCAGGTTACCTTTTAATCCTCTTACAGCTAAGTCAATCTGAAATAAAACAAAATAGAGGAAAAATTACTAAAAAACATTCATGTGTTCAAAAGGAAAAAGTTACCGTTTCTCAAATTTTTAACATTTTGTTTTCTGTAGATAGTTAAAATTTTTACGCCTTTTGATCATGATCAGTCCATGTGCTTTGTTTAATATCTCCTTAAAATGTAAACGGTGAAGAAAAAGCATTTTGCCGAAACCCGGGATTGGACAAGGGACCTTTAGATCTTCAGTCTAACGCTCTCCCAACTGAGCTATTTCGGCCATATCTATACATTTTCTGGGGGGTTTGACACTCTGCAAATGTCAAGTGTCACACCTGGAGGGATATATTATAATTTTTCATTTGACTGTTTTTTGAAGCATGATTTCTATTTGAAACACCTTCCATTTTGCTGTACATATTTAATAACATTCATTAACTATTTGTGAATGAGTAGAAAAAGACAGCAATTTTGCCATTGAATTTTTACATTTTCAGTTTGTCTCCATGCACCAGTATAATTCTGACCCTGTGCTTCTAGAATAGGTCATGGTCGCACATAAAACACAATTTGCATGCATAATGTTACATCAAGTTTTATTTTTTATGAGATGCAAACAATTGGAGCAAAAAAGAGACAAAAATTTAGAGAAAATATTTTATTGATTGTTAAAAGTGAGACCATTTGTCCCAAAATGTGCTGATACATGTCAGAATGACATGGGCATTTCACATTTTTTAAACTATGATTACCTACTTGTTAAGTTTTTGTTTATTAAGTATCGTTATGGTCTATTGATGTATGAGGTGAAAACTATGAAAGTAGACTTACCAGCAAATCCGTTTCTAGATATATTTCATGACAGCACTGTAGAAGGTTGATTCCCTACCCTAATAGGGACAGAGAACACAAAGAGGTGAAATAGTCCCTCCTCATTGACTGTCCAAAGGATTTTTCTAGTGCCAAAAGAACAACAGACATATGCACAAAAAATCTGTTTGATGTTCCTAGAGTTCTTTTTTGAGAGGACAAATTCAGATTCACTCCAAAGACTCTCAGGAAATTTTTCAAACCCACATTACTAAGTTTTGTTTGACCTCATCTAATCAATAAATGAAGATACAGTTTCTTGAAATTAAATGTTGATGTCAGAAGTGGGATTTGAACCCACGCCTCCAGGGGAGACTGCGACCTGCGACTGCGACAAAATAGAGGAAAAATTACTAAAAAACATTCATGTGTTCAAAAGGAAAAAGTTACCGTTTCTCAAATTTTTAACATTTTGTTTTCTGTAGATAGTTAAGATTTTTAGGCCTTTTGATCATGATCAATCCATGTGCTTTGTTTAATATCTCCTTAAAATGTAAACGGTGAAGAAAAAGCATTTTGCCAAAACCCGGGATTGGACCAGGGACCTTTAGATCTTCAGTCTAACGCTCTCCCAACATTTTCTGGGGGGTTTGACACTCTGCAAATGTCAAGTGTCACACCTGGAGGGATATATTATAATTTTTCATTTGACTGTTTTTTGAAGCATGATTTCTATTTGAAACGCCTTCCATTTTGCTGTACATATTTAATAACATTCATTAACTATTTGTGAATGAGTATAAAAAGACAGCAATTTTGCCATTGAATTTTTACATTTTCAGTTTGTCTCCATGCACCAGTATAATTCTGACCCTGTGCTTCTAGAATAGGTCATGGTCGCACATAAAACACAATTTGCATGCATAATGTTACATCAAGTTTTATTTTTTATGAGATGCAAACAATTGGAGCAAAAAAGAGACAAAAATTTAGAGAAAATATTTTATTGATTGTTAAAAGTGAGACCATTTGTCCCAAAATGTGCTGAAACATGTCAGAATGACATGGGCATTTCACATTTTTTAAACTATGATTACCTACTTGTTAAGTTTTTGTTTATTAAGTATCGTTATGGTCTATTGATGTATGAGGTGAAAACTATGAAAGTAGACTTACCAGCAAATCCGTTTCTAGATATATTTCATGACAGCACTGTAGAAGGTTGATTCCCTACCCTAATAGGGACAGAGAACACAAAGAGGTGAAATAGTCCCTCCTCATTGACTGTCCAAAGGATTTTTCTAGTGCCAAAAGAACAACAGACATATGCACAAAAAATCTGTTTGATGTTCCTAGAGTTCTTTTTTGAGAGGACAAATTCAGATTCACTCCAAAGACTCTCAGGAAATTTTTCAAAACCACATTACTAAGTTTTGTTTGACCTCATCTAATCAATAAATGAAGATAAAGTTTCTTGAAATTAAATGTTGATGTCAGAAGTGGGATTTGAACCCACGCCTCCAGGGGAGACTGCGACCTGCGACTGCGACAAAATAGAGGAAAAATTACTAAAAAACATTCATGTGTTCAAAAGGAAAAAGTTACCGTTTCTCAAATTTTTAACATTTTGTTTTCTGTAGATAGTTAAGATTTTTAGGCCTTTTGATCATGATCAATCCATGTGCTTTGTTTAATATCTCCTTAAAATGTAAACGGTGAAGAAAAAGAATTTGCCGAAACCCGGGATTGGACCAGGGACCTTTAGATCTTCAGTCTAACGCTCTCCCAACATTTTATGGGGGTTTGACACTCTGCAAATGTCAAGTGTCACACCTGGAGGGATATATTATAATTTTTCATTTGACTGTTTTTTGAAGCATGATTTCTATTTGAAACGCCTTCCATTTTGCTGTACATATTTAATAACATTCATTAACTATTTGTGAATGAGTAGAAAAAGACAGCAATTTTGCCATTGAATTTTTACATTTTCAGTTTGTCTCCATGCACCAGTATAATTCTGACCCTGTGCTTCTAGAATACGTCATGGTCGCACATAAAACACAATTTGCATGCATAATGTTACATCAAGTTTTATTTTTTATGAGAAGCAAACAATTGGAGCAAAAAAGAGACAAAAATTTAGAGAAAATATTTTATTGATTGTTAAAAGTGAGACCATTTGTCCCAAAATGTGCTGAAACATGTCAGAATGACATGGGCATTTCACATTTTTTAAACTATGATTACCTACTTGTTAAGTTTTTGTTTATTAAGTATCGTTATGGTCTATTGATGTATGAGGTGAAAACTATGAAAGTAGACTTACCAGCAAATCCGTTTCTAGATATATTTCATGACAGCACTGTAGAAGGTTGATTCCCTACCCTAATAGGGACAGAGAACACAAAGAGGTGAAATAGTCCCTCCTCATTGACTGTCCAAAGGATTTTTCTAGTGCCAAAAGAACAACAGACATATGCACAAAAAATCTGTTTGATGTTCCTAGAGTTCTTTTTTGAGAGGACAAATTCAGATTCACTCCAAAGACTCTCAGGAAATTTTTCAAAACCACATTACTAAGTTTTGTTTGACCTCATCTAATCAATAAATGAAGATAAAGTTTCTTGAAATTAAATGTTGATGTCAGAAGTGGGATTTGAACCCACGCCTCCAGGGTAGTCTGCGACCTGAACGCAGCGCCTTAGACCGCTCGGCCATCCTGATTTCAATATGCAATTGGAACTTAACTCCTTCCATGCTAGTCAGCAGAAATGTTACCATTCCTTGTGATTAAAAACTTGTCACACCACCCCAAAAAAGTCAATAAATAACATTTTTTAGAAGCGTACTTTTCGTCTGCATTAATTTTTAAACCTCCATTTATTTTGTTTGGATATTAGAAATGTTAGATTTCTCACAAATGCGGTGATGCACCACATTACTTCAGAAACTACTGTTTGGCCACACAGCAGGGCTTTGAAAGGAAGAGCCCTATTTGGGTTTTGCAATGCAGATTTTGCAGGAATACCTTGCAGATGAAATTTGCATAGTACCAAAACAGCAGAAAACCTCCCAAAGTGACCACATTTTAGAAATTATTTTGCACAATGAGTTAATCAACACCTGCAATTACTATTGTCAGCCTATAGGTGTTTTCACTCTGAACCATCCAGCATTGCAAGTATGCCAGTTTAGTGCCCAGCTTTTGCTTGCAGAGACAAGCAACCCATACATTTTTAAGTGGGCTCTACTCACTGGAGCAATGTCAAATATGTAGATGCTTTGTCTCACCATTAAAGTAGAAACCTCCTATATTTCAAATTGAAGATGACGGACCTGTGTGGAGCTTGTGTTTTTTGCCTTTTTGACTTTGTCCACAGCATATTTTTTAAGGACATTTGTCTCAGTAATGCCTCAGTGTTTCAAAGTCAAACAAGCTGACTATAATCATTCAGCTAGTGTCTGATAAGTGCTGTCTGTTTCAGCTATCAGGTTACCTTTTAATCCTCTTACAGCTAAGTCAATCTGAAATAAAACAAAATAGAGGAAAAATTACTAAAAAACATTCATGTGTTCAAAAGGAAAAAGTTACCGTTTCTCAAATTTTTAACATTTTGTTTTCTGTAGATAGTTAAGATTTTTAGGCCTTTTGATCATGATCAGCCCATGTGCTTTGTTTAATATCTCCTTAAAATGTAAACGGTGAAGAAAAAGCATTTTGCCGAAACCCGGGATTGGACCAGGGACCTTTAGATCTTCAGTCTAACGCTCTCCCAACATTTTATGGGGGGTTTGACACTCTGCAAATGTCAAGTGTCACACCTGGAGGGATATATTATAATTTTTCATTTGACTGTTTTTTGAAGCATGATTTCTATTTGAAACGCCTTCCATTTTGCTGTACATATTTAATAACATTCATTAACTATTTGTGAATGAGTAGAAAAAGACAGCAATTTTGCCATTGAATTTTTACATTTTCAGTTTGTCTCCATGCACCAGAATAATTCTGACCCTGTGCTTCTAGAATAGGTCATGGTCGCACATAAAACACAATTTGCATGCATAATGTTACATCAAGTTTTATTTTTTATGAGATGCAAACAATTGGAGCAAAAAAGAAACAAAAATTTAGAGAAAATATTTTATTGATTGTTAAAAGTGAGACCAGTTGTCCCAAAATGTGCTGAAACATGTCAGCATGACATGGGCATTTCACATTTTTTAAACTATGATTACCTACTTGTTAAGTTTTTGTTTATTAAGTATCGTTATGGTCTATTGATGTATGAGGTGAAAACTATGAAAGTAGACTTACAAGCAAATCCGTTTCTAGATATATTTCATGACAGCACTGTAGAAGGTTGATTCCCTACCCTAATAGGGACAGAGAACACAAAGAGGTGAAATAGTCCCTCCTCATTGACTGTCCAAAGGATTTTTCTAGTGCCAAAAGAACAACAGACATATGCACAAAAAATCTGTTTGATGTTCCTAGAGTTCTTTTTTGAGAGGACATATTCAGATTCACTCCAAAGACTCTCAGGAAATTTTTCAAAACCACATTACTAAGTTTTGTTTGACCTCATCTAATCAATAAATGAAGATAAAGTTTCTTGAAATTAAATGTTGATGTCAGAAGTGGGATTTGAACCCACGCCTCCAGGGGAGACTGCGACCTGCGACTGCGACAAAATAGAGGAAAAATTACTAAAAAACATTCATGTGTTCAAAAGGAAAAAGTTACCGTTTCTCAAATTTTTAACATTTTGTTTTCTGTAGATAGTTAAGATTTTTAGGCCTTTTGATCATGATCAATCCATGTGCTTTGTTTAATATCTCCTTAAAATGTAAACGGTGAAGAAAAAGAATTTGCCGAAACCCAGGATTGGACCAGGGACCTTTAGATCTTCAGTCTAACGCTCTCCCAACATTTTATGGGGGTTTGACACTCTGCAAATGTCAAGTGTCACACCTGGAGGGATATATTATAATTTTTCATTTGACTGTTTTTTGAAGCATGATTTCTATTTGAAACGCCTTCCATTTTGCTGTACATATTTAATAACATTCATTAACTATTTGTGAATGAGTAGAAAAAGACAGCAATTTTGCCATTGAATTTTTACATTTTCAGTTTGTCTCCATGCACCAGTATAATTCTGACCCTGTGCTTCTAGAATAGGTCATGGTCGCACATAAAACACAATTTGCATGCATAATGTTACATCAAGTTTTATTTTTTATGAGATGCAAACAATTGGAGCAAAAAAGAGACAAAAATTTAGAGAAAATATTTTATTGATTGTTAAAAGTGAGACCATTTGTCCCAAAATGTGCTGAAACATGTCAGAATGACATGGGCATTTCACATTTTTTAAACTATGATTACCTACTTGTTAAGTTTTTGTTTATTAAGTATCGTTATGGTCTATTGATGTATGAGGTGAAAACTATGAAAGTAGACTTACCAGCAAATCCGTTTCTAGATATATTTCATGACAGCACTGTAGAAGGTTGATTCCCTACCCTAATAGGGACAGAGAACACAAAGAGGTGAAATAGTCCCTCCTCATTGACTGTCCAAAGGATTTTTCTAGTGCCAAAAGAACAAGAGACATATGCACAAAAAATCTGTTTGATGTTCCTAGAGTTCTTTTTTGAGAGGACAAATTCAGATTCACTCCAAAGACTCTCAGGAAATTTTTCAAAACCACATTACTAAGTTTTGTTTGACCTCATCTAATCAATAAATGAAGATAAAGTTTCTTGAAATTAAATGTTGATGTCAGAAGTGGGATTTGAACCCTCGCCTCCAGGGGAGACTGCGACCTGCGACTGCGACAAAATAGAGGAAAAATTACTAAAAAACATTCATGTGTTCAAAAGGAAAAAGTTACCGTTTCTCAAATTTTTAACATTTTGTTTTCTGTAGATAGTTAAGATTTTTAGGCCTTTTGATCATGATCAATCCATGTGCTTTGTTTAATATCTCCTTAAAATGTAAACGGTGAAGAAAAAGCATTTTGCCGAAACCCGGGATTGGACCAGGGACCTTTAGATCTTCAGTCTAACGCTCTCCCAATATTTTATGCAGGATTTTGCAGGAATACCTTGCAGATGAAATTTGCATAGTACCAAAACAGCAGAAAACCTCCCAAAGTGACCACATTTTAGAAATTATTTTGCACAATGAGTTAATCAACACCTGCAATTACTATTGTCAGCCTATAGGTGTTTTCACTCTGAACCATCCAGCATTGCAAGTATGCCAGTTTAGTGCCCAGCTTTTGCTTGCAGAGACAAGCAACCCATACATTTTTAAGTGGGCTCTACTCACTGGAGCAATGTCAAATATGTAGATGCTTTGTCTCACCATTAAAGTAGAAACCTCCTATATTTCAAATTAAAGATGACGGACCTGTGTGGAGCTTGTGTTTTTTGCCTTTTTGACTTTGTCCACAGCATATTTTTTAAGGACATTTGTCTCAGTAATGCCTCAGTGTTTCAAAGTCAAACAAGCTGACTATAATCATTCAGCTAGTGTCTGATAAGTGCTGTCTGTTTCAGCTATCAGGTTACCTTTTAATCCTCTTACAGCTAAGTCAAACTGAAATAAAACAAAATAGAGGAAAAATTACTAAAAAACATTCATGTGTTCAAAAGGAAAAAGTTACCGTTTCTCAAATTTTTAACATTTTGTTTTCTGTAGATAGTTAAGATTTTTAGGCCTTTTGATCATGATCAGCCCATGTGCTTTGTTTAATATCTCCTTAAAATGTAAACGGTGAAGAAAAAGCATTTTGCCGAAACCCGGGACCATTAGATCTTCAGTCTAACGCTCTCCCAACTGAGCTATTTCGGCCATATCTATACATTTTCTGGGGGGTTTGACACTCTGCAAATGTCAAGTGTCACACCTGGAGGGATATATTATAATTTTTCATTTGACTGTTTTTTGAAGCATGATTTCTATTTGAAACGCCTTCCATTTTGCTGTACATATTTAATAACATTCATTAACTATTTGTGAATGAGTAGAAAAAGACAGCAATTTTGCCATTGAATTTTTACATTTTCAGTTTGTCTCCATGCACCAGTATAATTCTGACCCTGTGCTTCTAGAATAGGTCATGGTCGCACATAAAACACAATTTGCATGCATAATGTTACATCAAGTTTTATTTTTTATGAGATGCAAACAATTGGAGCAAAAAAGAGACAAAAATTTAGAGAAAATATTTTATTGATTGTTAAAAGTGAGACCATTTGTCCCAAAATGTGCTGAAACATGTCAGAAGGACATGGGCATTTCACATTTTTTAAACTATGATTACCTACTTGTTAAGTTTTTGTTTATTAAGTATCGTTATGGTCTATTGATGCATGAGGTGAAAACTATGAAAGTAGACTTACCAGCAAATCCGTTTCTAGATATATTTCATGACAGCACTGTAGAAGGTTGATTCCCTACCCTAATAGGGACAGAGAACACAAAGAGGTGAAATAGTCCCTCCTCATTGACTGTCCAAAGGATTTTTCTAGTGCCAAAAGAACAACAGACATATGCACAAAAAATCTGTTTGATTTTCCTAGAGTTCTTTTTTGAGAGGACAAATTCAGATTCACTCCAAAGACTCTCAGGAAATTTTTCAAAACCACATTACTAAGTTTTGTTTGACCTCATCTAATCAATAAATGAAGATAAAGTTTCTTGAAAATAAATGTTGATGTCAGAAATGGGATTTGCACCCACACCTCCAGGGGAGACTGCGACCTGAACACAGCGCCTTAGACCGCTCGGCCATCCTGACTTCGATATGCAATTGGAACTTAACTCCTTCCATGCTAGTCAGCAGAAATGTTACCATTCCTTGTGATTAAAAACTTGTCACACCACCCCAAAAAAGTCAATAAATAACATTTTTTATATGCGTACTTTTCGTCTGCATTAATTTTTAAACCTCCATTTATTTTGTTTGGATATTAGAAATGTTAGATTTCTCACAAATGGGGTGATGCACCACATTTCTTCAGAAACTACTGTTTGGCCACACAGCAGGGCTTTGAAAGGAAGAGCCCTATTTGGGTTTTGCAATGCAGATTTTGCAGGAATACCTTGCAGATGAAATTTGCAGAGTACCAAAACAGCAGAAAACCTCCCAAAGTGACCACATTTTAGAAATTATTTTGCACAATGAGTTAATCAACACCTGCAATTACTATTGTCAGCCTATAGGTGTTTTCACTCTGAACCATCCAGCATTGCAAGTATGCCAGTTTAGTGCCCAGCTTTTGCTTGCAGAGACAAGCAACCCATACATTTTTAAGTGGGCTCTACTCACTGGAGCAATGTCAAATATGTAGATGCTTTGTCTCACCATTAAAGTAGAAACCTCCTATATTTCAAATTAAAGATGACGGACCTGTGTGGAGCTTGTGTTTTTTGCCTTTTTGACTTTGTCCACAGCATATTTTTAAGGACATTTGTCTCAGTAATGCCTCAGTGTTTCAAAGTCAAACAAGCTGACTATAATCATTCAGCTAGTGTCTGATAAGTGCTGTCTGTTTCAGCTATCAGGTTACCTTTTAATCCTCTTACAGCTAAGTCAATCTGAAATAAAACAAAATAGAGGAAAAATTACTAAAAAACATTCATGTGTTCAAAAGGAAAAAGTTACCGTTTCTCAAATTTTTAACATTTTGTTTTCTGTAGATAGTTAAGATTTTTAGGCCTTTTGATCATGATCAGCCCATGTGCTTTGTTTAATATCTCCTTAAAATGTAAACGGTGAATAAAAAGCATTTTGCCGAAACCCGGGACCATTAGATCTTCAGTCTAACGCTCTCCCAACTGAGCTATTTCGGCCATATCTATACATTTTCTGGGGGGTTTGACACTCTGCAAATGTCAAGTGTCACACCTGGAGGGATATATTATAATTTTTCATTTGACTGTTTTTTGAAGCATGATTTCTATTTGAAACGCCTTCCATTTTGCTGTACATATTTAATAACATTCATTAACTATTTGTGAATGAGTAGAAAAAGACAGCAATTTTGCCATTGAATTTTTACATTTTCAGTTTGTCTCCATGCACCAGTATAATTCTGACCCTGTGCTTCTAGAATAGGTCATGGTCGCACATAAAACACAATTTGCATGCATAATGTTACATCAAGTTTTATTTTTTATGAGATGCAAACAATTGGAGCAAAAAAGAGACAAAAATTTAGAGAAAATATTTTATTGATTGTTAAAAGTGAGACCATTTGTCCCAAAATGTGCTGAAACATGTCAGAAGGACATGGGCATTTCACATTTTTTAAACTATGATTACCTACTTGTTAAGTTTTTGTTTATTAAGTATCGTTATGGTCTATTGATGCATGAGGTGAAAACTATGAAAGTAGACTTACCAGCAAATCCGTTTCTAGATATATTTCATGACAGCACTGTAGAAGGTTGATTCCCTACCCTAATAGGGACAGAGAACACAAAGAGGTGAAATAGTCCCTCCTCATTGACTGTCCAAAGGATTTTTCTAGTGCCAAAAGAACAACAGACATATGCACAAAAAATCTGTTTGATGTTCCTAGAGTTCTTTTTTGAGAGGACAAATTCAGATTCACTCCAAAGACTCTCAGGAAATTTTTCAAAACCACATTACTAAGTTTTGTTTGACCTCATCTAATCAATAAATGAAGATAAAGTTTCTTGAAAATAAATGTTGATGTCAGAAGTGGGATTTGCACCCACACCTCCAGGGGAGACTGCGACCTGAACACAGCGCCTTAGACCGCTCGGCCATCCTGACTTCGATATGCAATTGGAACTTAACTCCTTCCATGCTAGTCAGCAGAAATGTTACCATTCCTTGTGATTAAAAACTTGTCACACCACCCCAAAAAAGTCAATAAATAACATTTTTTATATGCGTACTTTTCGTCTGCATTAATTTTTAAACCTCCATTTATTTTGTTTGGATATTAGAAATGTTAGATTTCTCACAAATGCGGTGATGCACCACATTTCTTCAGAAACTACTGTTTGGCCACACAGCAGGGCTTTGAAAGGAAGAGCCCTATTTGGGTTTTGCAATGCAGATTTTGCAGGAATACCTTGCAGATGAAATTTGCAGAGTACCAAAACAGCAGAAAACCTCCCAAAGTGACCACATTTTAGAAATTATTTTGCACAATGAGTTAATCAACACCTGCAATTACTATTGTCAGCCTATAGGTGTTTTCACTCTGAACCATCCAGCATTGCAAGTGTGCCAGTTTAGTGCCCAGCTTTTGCTTGCAGAGACAAGCAACCCATACATTTTTAAGTGGGCTCTACTCACTGGAGCAATGTCAAATATGTAGATGCTTTGTCTCACCATTAAAGTAGAAACCTCCTATATTTCAAATTAAAGATGACGGACCTGTGTGGAGCTTGTGTTTTTTGCCTTTTTGACTTTGTCCACAGCATATTTTTTAAGGACATTTGTCTCAGTAATGCCTCAGTGTTTCAAAGTCAAACAAGCTGACTATAATCATTCAGCTAGTGTCTGATAAGTGCTGTCTGTTTCAGCTATCAGGTTACCTTTTAATCCTCTTACAGCTAAGTCAATCTGAAATAAAACAAAATAGAGGAAAAATTACTAAAAAACATTCATGTGTTCAAAAGGAAAAAGTTACCGTTTCTCAAATTTTTAACATTTTGTTTTCTGTAGATAGTTAAGATTTTTAGGCCTTTTGATCATGATCAGCCCATGTGCTTTGTTTAATATCTCCTTAAAATGTAAACGGTGAATAAAAAGCATTTTGCCGAAACCCGGGACCATTAGATCTTCAGTCTAACGCTCTCCCAACTGAGCTATTTCGGCCATATCTATACATTTTCTGGGGGGTTTGACACTCTGCAAATGTCAAGTGTCACACCTGGAGGGATATATTATAATTTTTCATTTGACTGTTTTTTGAAGCATGATTTCTATTTGAAACGCCTTCCATTTTGCTGTACATATTTAATAACATTCATTAACTATTTGTGAATGAGTAGAAAAAGACAGCAATTTTGCCATTGAATTTTTACATTTTCAGTTTGTCTCCATGCACCAGTATAATTCTGACCCTGTGCTTCTAGAATAGGTCATGGTCGCACATAAAACACAATTTGCATGCATAATGTTACATCAAGTTTTATTTTTTATGAGATGCAAACAATTGGAGCAAAAAAGAGACAAAAATTTAGAGAAAATATTTTATTGATTGTTAAAAGTGAGACCATTTGTCCCAAAATGTGCTGAAACATGTCAGAAGGACATGGGCATTTCACATTTTTTAAACTATGATTACCTACTTGTTAAGTTTTTGTTTATTAAGTATCGTTATGGTCTATTGATGCATGAGGTGAAAACTATGAAAGTAGACTTACCAGCAAATCCGTTTCTAGATATATTTCATGACAGCACTGTAGAAGGTTGATTCCCTACCCTAATAGGGACAGAGAACACAAAGAGGTGAAATAGTCCCTCCTCATTGACTGTCCAAAGGATTTTTCTAGTGCCAAAAGAACAACAGACATATGCACAAAAAATCTGTTTGATGTTCCTAGAGTTCTTTTTTGAGAGGACAAATTCAGATTCACTCCAAAGACTCTCAGGAAATTTTTCAAAACCACATTACTAAGTTTTGTTTGACCTCATCTAATCAATAAATGAAGATAAAGTTTCTTGAAAATAAATGTTGATGTCAGAAGTGGGATTTGCACCCACACCTCCAGGGGAGACTGCGACCTGAACACAGCGCCTTAGACCGCTCGGCCATCCTGACTTCGATATGCAATTGGAACTTAACTCCTTCCATGCTAGTCAGCAGAAATGTTACCATTCCTTGTGATTAAAAACTTGTCACACCACCCCAAAAAAGTCAATAAATAACATTTTTTATATGCGTACTTTTCGTCTGCATTAATTTTTAAACCTCCATTTATTTTGTTTGGATATTAGAAATGTTAGATTTCTCACAAATGCGGTGATGCACCACATTTCTTCAGAAACTACTGTTTGGCCACACAGCAGGGCTTTGAAAGGAAGAGCCCTATTTGGGTTTTGCAATGCAGATTTTGCAGGAATACCTTGCAGATGAAATTTGCAGAGTACCAAAACAGCAGAAAACCTCCCAAAGTGACCACATTTTAGAAATTATTTTGCACAATGAGTTAATCAACACCTGCAATTACTATTGTCAGCCTATAGGTGTTTTCACTCTGAACCATCCAGCATTGCAAGTGTGCCAGTTTAGTGCCCAGCTTTTGCTTGCAGAGACAAGCAACCCATACATTTTTAAGTGGGCTCTACTCACTGGAGCAATGTCAAATATGTAGATGCTTTGTCTCACCATTAAAGTAGAAACCTCCTATATTTCAAATTAAAGATGACGGACCTGTGTGGAGCTTGTGTTTTTTGCCTTTTTGACTTTGTCCACAGCATATTTTTTAAGGACATTTGTCTCAGTAATGCCTCAGTGTTTCAAAGTCAAACAAGCTGACTATAATCATTCAGCTAGTGTCTGATAAGTGCTGTCTGTTTCAGCTATCAGGTTACCTTTTAATCCTCTTACAGCTAAGTCAATCTGAAATAAAACAAAATAGAGGAAAAATTACTAAAAAACATTCATGTGTTCAAAAGGAAAAAGTTACCGTTTCTCAAATTTTTAACATTTTGTTTTCTGTAGATAGTTAAGATTTTTAGGCCTTTTGATCATGATCAGCCCATGTGCTTTGTTTAATATCTCCTTAAAATGTAAACGGTGAAGAAAAAGCATTTTGCCGAAACCCGGGACCTTTAGATCTTCAGTCTAACGCTCTCCCAACTGAGCTATTTCGGCCATATCTATACATTTTCTGGGGGGTTTGACACTCTGCAAATGTCAAGTGTCACACCTGGAGGGATATATTATAATTTTTCATTTGACTGTTTTTTGAAGCATGATTTCTATTTGAAACGCCTTCCATTTTGCTGTACATATTTAATAACATTCATTAACTATTTGTGAATGAGTAGAAAAAGACAGCAATTTTGCCATTGAATTTTTACATTTTCAGTTTGTCTCCATGCACCAGTATAATTCTGACCCTGTGCTTCTAGAATAGGTCATGGTCGCACATAAAACACAATTTGCATGCATAATGTTACATCAAGTTTTATTTTTTATGAGATGCAAACAATTGGAGCAAAAAAGAGACAAAAATTTAGAGAAAATATTTTATTGATTGTTAAAAGTGAGACCATTTGTCCCAAAATGTGCTGAAACATGTCAGAAGGACATGGGCATTTCACATTTTTTAAACTATGATTACCTACTTGTTAAGTTTTTGTTTATTAAGTATCGTTATGGTCTATTGATGCATGAGGTGAAAACTATGAAAGTAGACTTACCAGCAAATCCGTTTCTAGATATATTTCATGACAGCACTGTAGAAGGTTGATTCCCTACCCTAATAGGGACAGAGAACACAAAGAGGTGAAATAGTCCCTCCTCATTGACTGTCCAAAGGATTTTTCTAGTGCCAAAAGAACAACAGACATATGCACAAAAAATCTGTTTGATGTTCCTAGAGTTCTTTTTTGAGAGGACAAATTCAGATTCACTCCAAAGACTCTCAGGAAATTTTTCAAAACCACATTACTAAGTTTTGTTTGACCTCATCTAATCAATAAATGAAGATAAAGTTTCTTGAAAATAAATGTTGATGTCAGAAGTGGGATTTGCACCCACACCTCCAGGGGAGACTGCGACCTGAACACAGCGCCTTAGACCGCTCGGCCATCCTGACTTCGATATGCAATTGGAACTTAACTCCTTCCATGCTAGTCAGCAGAAATGTTACCATTCCTTGTGATTAAAAACTTGTCACACCACCCCAAAAAAGTCAATAAATAACATTTTTTATATGCGTACTTTTCGTCTGCATTAATTTTTAAACCTCCATTTATTTTGTTTGGATATTAGAAATGTTAGATTTCTCACAAATGCGGTGATGCACCACATTTCTTCAGAAACTACTGTTTGGCCACACAGCAGGGCTTTGAAAGGAAGAGCCCTATTTGGGTTTTGCAATGCAGATTTTGCAGGAATACCTTGCAGATGAAATTTGCAGAGTACCAAAACAGCAGAAAACCTCCCAAAGTGACCACATTTTAGAAATTATTTTGCACAATGAGTTAATCAACACCTGCAATTACTATTGTCAGCCTATAGGTGTTTTCACTCTGAACCATCCAGCATTGCAAGTGTGCCAGTTTAGTGCCCAGCTTTTGCTTGCAGAGACAAGCAACCCATACATTTTTAAGTGGGCTCTACTCACTGGAGCAATGTCAAATATGTAGATGCTTTGTCTCACCATTAAAGTAGAAACCTCCTATATTTCAAATTAAAGATGACGGACCTGTGTGGAGCTTGTGTTTTTTGCCTTTTTGACTTTGTCCACAGCATATTTTTTAAGGACATTTGTCTCAGTAATGCCTCAGTGTTTCAAAGTCAAACAAGCTGACTATAATCATTCAGCTAGTGTCTGATAAGTGCTGTCTGTTTCAGCTATCAGGTTACCTTTTAATCCTCTTACAGCTAAGTCAATCTGAAATAAAACAAAATAGAGGAAAAATTACTAAAAAACATTCATGTGTTCAAAAGGAAAAAGTTACCGTTTCTCAAATTTTTAACATTTTGTTTTCTGTAGATAGTTAAGATTTTTAGGCCTTTTGATCATGATCAGCCCATGTGCTTTGTTTAATATCTCCTTAAAATGTAAACGGTGAAGAAAAAGCATTTTGCCGAAACCCGGGACCTTTAGATCTTCAGTCTAACGCTCTCCCAACTGAGCTATTTCGGCCATATCTATACGTTTTCTGGGGGGTTTGACACTCTGCAAATGTCAAGTGTCACACCTGGAGGGATATATTATAATTTTTCATTTGACTGTTTTTTGAAGCATGATTTCTATTTGAAACGCCTTCCATTTTGCTGTACATATTTAATAACATTCATTAACTATTTGTGAATGAGTAGAAAAAGACAGCAATTTTGCCATTGAATTTTTACATTTTCAGTTTGTCTCCATGCACCAGTATAATTCTGACCCTGTGCTTCTAGAATAGGTCATGGTCGCACATAAAACACAATTTGCATGCATAATGTTACATCAAGTTTTATTTTTTATGAGATGCAAACAATTGGAGCAAAAAAGAGACAAAAATTTAGAGAAAATATTTTATTGATTGTTAAAAGTGAGACCATTTGTCCCAAAATGTGCTGAAACATGTCAGAAGGACATGGGCATTTCACATTTTTTAAACTATGATTACCTACTTGTTAAGTTTTTGTTTATTAAGTATCGTTATGGTCTATTGATGTATGAGGTGAAAACTATGAAAGTAGACTTACCAGCAAATCCGTTTCTAGATATATTTCATGACAGCACTGTAGAAGGTTGATTCCCTACCCTAATAGGGACAGAGAACACAAAGAGGTGAAATAGTCCCTCCTCATTGACTGTCCAAAGGATTTTTCTAGTGCCAAAAGAACAACAGACATATGCACAAAAAATCTGTTTGATGTTCCTAGAGTTCTTTTTTGAGAGGACAAATTCAGATTCACTCCAAAGACTCTCAGGAAATTTTTCAAAACCACATTACTAAGTTTTGTTTGACCTCATCTAATCAATAAATGAAGATAAAGTTTCTTGAAATTAAATGTTGATGTCAGAAGTGGGATTTGAACCCACGCCTCCAGGGGAGACTGCGACCTGCGACTGCGACAAAATAGAGGAAAAATTACTAAGAAACATTCATGTGTTCAAAAGGAAAAAGTTACCGTTTCTCAAATTTTTAACATTTTGTTTTCTGTAGATAGTTAAGATTTTTAGGCCTTTTGATCATGATCAATCCATGTGCTTTGTTTAATATCTCCTTGAAATGTAAACGGTGAAGAAAAAGCATTTTGCCGAAACCCGGGATTGGACCAGGGACCTTTAGATCTTCAGTCTAACGCTCTCCCAACATTTTATGGGGGGTTTGACACTCTGCAAATGTCAAGTGTCACACCTGGAGGGATATATTATAATTTTTCATTTGACTGTTTTTTGAAGCATGATTTCTATTTGAAACGCCTTCCATTTTGCTGTACATATTTAATAACATTCATTAACTATTTGTGAATGAGTAGAAAAAGACAGCAATTTTGCCATTGAATTTTTACATTTTCAGTTTGTCTCCATGCACCAGTATAATTCTGACCCTGTGCTTCTAGAATAGGTCATGGTCGCACATAAAACACAATTTGCATGCATAATGTTACATCAAGTTTTATTTTTTATGAGATGCAAACAATTGGAGCAAAAAAGAGACAAAAATTTAGAGAAAATATTTTATTGACTGTTAAAAGTGAGACCATTTGTCCCAAAATGTGCTGAAACATGTCAGAAGGACATGGGCATTTCACATTTTTTAAACTATGATTACCTACTTGTTAAGTTTTTGTTTATTAAGTATCGTTATGGTCTATTGATGTATGAGGTGAAAACTATGAAAGTAGACTTACCAGCAAATCCGTTTCTAGATATATTTCATGACAGCACTGTAGAAGGTTGATTCCCTACCCTAATAGGGACAGAGAACACAAAGAGGTGAAATAGTCCCTCCTCATTGACTGTCCAAAGGATTTTTCTATTGCCAAAAGAACAACAGACATATGCACAAAAAATCTGTTTGATGTTCCTAGAGTTCTTTTTTGAGAGGACAAATTCAGATTCACTCCAAAGACTCTCAGGAAATTTTTCAAAACCACATTACTAAGTCTTGTTTGACCTCATCTAATCAATAAATGAAGATAAAGTTTCTTGAAATTAAATGTTGATGTCAGAAGTGGGATTTGAACCCACGCCTCCAGGGGAGACTGCGACCTGCGACTGCGACAAAATAGAGGAAAAATTACTAAAAAACATTCATGTGTTCAAAAGGAAAAAGTTACCGTTTCTCAAATTTTTAACATTTTGTTTTCTGTAGATAGTTAAGATTTTTAGGCCTTTTGATCATGATCAATCCATGTGCTTTGTTTAATATCTCCTTAAAATGTAAACGGTGAAGAAAAAGCATTTTGCCGAAACCCGGGATTGGACCAGGGACCTTTAGATCTTCAGTCTAACGCTCTCCCAACATTTTCTGGGGGGTTTGACACTCTGCAAATGTCAAGTGTTACACCTGGAGGGATATATTATAATTTTTCATTTGACTGTTTTTTGAAGCATGATTTCTATTTGAAACGCCTTCCATTTTGCTGTACATATTTAATAACATTCATTAACTATTTGTGAATGAGTAGAAAAAGACAGCAATTTTGCCATTGAATTTTTACATTTTCAGTTTGTCTCCATGCACCAGTATAATTCTGACCCTGTGCTTCTAGAATAGGTCATGGTCGCACATAAAACACAATTTGCATGCATAATGTTACATCAAGTTTTATTTTTTATGAGATGCAAACAATTGGAGCAAAAAAGAGACAAAAATTTAGAGAAAATATTTTATTGATTGTTAATGTTAAAAGTGAGACCATTTGTCCCAAAATGTGCTGAAACATGTCAGAAGGACATGGGCTTTTCACATTTTTTAAACTATGATTACCTACTTGTTAAGTTTTTGTTTATTAAGTATCGTTATGGTCTATTGATGTATGAGGTGAAAACTATGAAAGTAGACTTACCAGCAAATCCGTTTCTAGATATATTTCATGACAGCACTGTAGAAGGTTGATTCCCTACCCTAATAGGGACAGAGAACACAAAGAGGTGAAATAGTCCCTCCTCATTGACTGTCCAAAGGATTTTTCTAGTGCCAAAAGAACAACAGACATATGCACAAAAAATCTGTTTGATGTTCCTAGAGTTCTTTTTTGAGAGGACAAATTCAGATTCACTCCAAAGACTCTCAGGAAATTTTTCAAAACCACATTACTAAGTTTTGTTTGACCTCATCTAATCAATAAATGAAGATAAAGTTTCTTGAAATTAAATGTTGATGTCAGAAGTGGGATTTGAACCCACGCCTCCAGGGGAGACTGCGACCTGCGACTGCGACAAAATAGAGGAAAAATTACTAAAAAACATTCATGTGTTCAAAAGGAAAAAGTTACCGTTTCTCAAATTTTTAACATTTTGTTTTCTGTAGATAGTTAAGATTTTTAGGCCTTTTGATCATGATCAATCCATGTGCTTTGGTTAATATCTCCTTAAAATGTACACGGTGAAGAAAACGCATTTTGCCGAAACCCGGGATTGGACCAGGGACCTTTAGATCTTCAGTCTAACGCTCTCCCAACATTTTCTGGGGGGTTTGACACTCTGCAAATGTCAAGTGTTACACCTGGAGGGATATATTATAATTTTTCATTTGACTGTTTTTTGAAGCATGATTTCTATTTGAAACGCCTTCCATTTTGCTGTACATATTTAATAACATTCATTAACTATTTGTGAATGAGTAGAAAAAGACAGCAATTTTGCCATTGAATTTTTACATTTTCAGTTTGTCTCCATGCACCAGTATAATTCTGACCCTGTGCTTCTAGAATAGGTCATGGTCGCACATAAAACACAATTTGCATGCATAATGTTACATCAAGTTTTATTTTTTATGAGATGCAAACAATTGGAGCAAAAAAGAGACAAAAATTTAGAGAAAATATTTTATTGACTGTTAAAAGTGAGACCATTTGTCCCAAAATGTGCTGAAACATGTCAGAAGGACATGGGCATTTCACATTTTTTAAACTATGATTACCTACTTGTTAAGTTTTTGTTTATTAAGTATCGTTATGGTCTATTGATGTATGAGGTGAAAACTATGAAAGTAGACTTACCAGCAAATCCGTTTCTAGATATATTTCATGACAGCACTGTAGAAGGTTGATTCCCTACCCTAATAGGGACAGAGAACACAAAGAGGTGAAATAGTCCCTCCTCATTGACTGTCCAAAGGATTTTTCTAGTGCCAAAAGAACAACAGACATATGCACAAAAAATCTGTTTGATGTTCCTAGAGTTCTTTTTTGAGAGGACAAATTCAGATTCACTCCAAAGACTCTCAGGAAATTTTTCAAAACCACATTACTAAGTCTTGTTTGACCTCATCTAATCAACAAATGAAGATAAAGTTTCTTGAAATTAAATGTTGATGTCAGAAGTGGGATTTGAACCCACGCCTCCAGGGGAGACTGCGACCTGCGACTGCGACAAAATAGAGGAAAAATTACTAAAAAACATTCATGTGTTCAAAAGGAAAAAGTTACCGTTTCTCAAATTTTTAACATTTTGTTTCCTGTAGATAGTTAAGATTTTTAGGCCTTTTGATCATGATCAATCCATGTGCTTTGTTTAATATCTCCTTAAAATGTAAACGGTGAAGAAAAAGCATTTTGCCGAAACCCGGGATTGGACCAGGGACCTTTAGATCTTCAGTCTAACGCTCTCCCAACATTTTATGGGGGTTTGACACTCTGCAAATGTCAAGTGTCACACCTGGAGGGATATATTATAATTTTTCATTTGACTGTTTTTTGAAGCATGATTTCTATTTGAAACGCCTTCCATTTTGCTGTACATATTTAATAACATTCATTAACTATTTGTGAATGAGTAGAAAAAGACAGCAATTTTGCCATTGAATTTTTACATTTTCAGTTTGTCTCCATGCACCAGTATAATTCTGACCCTGTGCTTCTAGAATAGGTCATGGTCGCACATAAAACACAATTTGCATGCATAATGTTACATCAAGTTTTATTTTTTATGAGATGCAAACAATTGGAGCAAAAAAGAGACAAAAATTTAGAGAAAATATATTATTGATTGTTAAAAGTGAGACCATTTGTCCCAAAATGTGCTGAAACATGTCAGAATGACATGGGCATTTCACATTTTTTAAACTATGATTACCTACTTGTTAAGTTTTTGTTTATTAAGTATCGTTATGGTCTATTGATGTATGAGGTGAAAACTATGAAAGTAGACTTACCAGCAAATCCGTTTCTAGATATATTTCATGACAGCACTGTAGAAGGTTGATTCCCTACCCTAATAGGGACAGAGAACACAAAGAGGTGAAATAGTCCCTCCTCATTGACTGTCCAAAGGATTTTTCTAGTGCCAAAAGAACAACAGACATATGCACAAAAAATCTGTTTGATGTTCCTAGAGTTCTTTTTTGAGAGGACAAATTCAGATTCACTCCAAAGACTCTCAGGAAATTTTTCAAAACCACATTACTAAGTTTTGTTTGACCTCATCTAATCAATAAATGAAGATAAAGTTTCTTGAAATTAAATGTTGATGTCAGAAGTGGGATTTGAACCCACGCCTCCAGGGGAGACTGCGACCTGAGACTGCGACAAAATAGAGGAAAAATTACTAAAAAACATTCATGTGTTCAAAAGGAAAAAGTTACCGTTTCTCAAATTTTTAACATTTTGTTTTCTGTAGATAGTTAAGATTTTTAGGCCTTTTGATCATGATCAATCCATGTGCTTTGTTTAATATCTCCTTAAAATGTAAACGGTGAAGAAAAAGCATTTTGCCGAAACCCGGGATTGGACCAGGGACCTTTAGATCTTCAGTCTAACGCTCTCCCAACATTTTATGCAGGATTTTGCAGGAATACCTTGCAGATGAAATTTGCATAGTACCAAAACAGCAGAAAACCTCCCAAAGTGACCACATTTTAGAAATTATTTTGCACAATGAGTTAATCAACACCTGCAATTACTATTGTCAGCCTATAGGTGTTTTCACTCTGAACCATCCAGCATTGCAAGTATGCCAGTTTAGTGCCCAGCTTTTGCTTGCAGAGACAAGCAACCCATACATTTTTAAGTGGGCTCTACTCACTGGAGCAATGTCAAATATGTAGATGCTTTGTCTCACCATTAAAGTAGAAACCTCCTATATTTCAAATTAAAGATGACGGACCTGTGTGGAGCTTGTGTTTTTTGCCTTTTTGACTTTGTCCACAGCATATTTTTTAAGGACATTTGTCTCAGTAATGCCTCAGTGTTTCAAAGTCAAACAAGCTGACTATAATCATTCAGCTAGTGTCTGATAAGTGCTGTCTGTTTCAGCTATCAGGTTACCTTTTAATCCTCTTACAGCTAAGTCAATCTGAAATAAAACAAAATAGAGGAAAAATTACTAAAAAACATTCATGTGTTCAAAAGGAAAAAGTTACCGTTTCTCAAATTTTTAACATTTTGTTTTCTGTAGATAGTTAAGATTTTTAGGCCTTTTGATCATGATCAGCCAATGTGCTTTGTTTAATATCTCCTTAAAATGTAAACGGTGAAGAAAAAGCATTTTGCCGAAACCCGGGACCATTAGATCTTCAGTCTAACGCTCTCCCAACTGAGCTATTTCGGCCATATCTATACATTTTCTGGGGGGTTTGACACTCTGCAAATGTCAAGTGTCACACCTGGAGGGATATATTATAATTTTTCATTTGACTGTTTTTTGAAGCATGATTTCTATTTGAAACGCCTTCCATTTTGCTGTACATATTTAATAACATTCATTAACTATTTGTGAATGAGTAGAAAAAGACAGCAATTTTGCCATTGAATTTTTACATTTTCAGTTTGTCTCCATGCACCAGTATAATTCTGACCCTGTGCTTCTAGAATAGGTCATGGTCGCACATAAAACACAATTTGCATGCATAATGTTACATCAAGTTTTATTTTTTATGAGATGCAAACAATTGGAGCAAAAAAGAGACAAAACTTTAGAGAAAATATTTTATTGATTGTTAAAAGTGAGACCATTTGTCCCAAAATGTGCTGAAACATGTCAGAAGGACATGGGCATTTCACATTTTTTAAACTATGATTACCTACTTGTTAAGTTTTTGTTTATTAAGTATCGTTATGGTCTATTGATGCATGAGGTGAAAACTATGAAAGTAGACTTACCAGCAAATCCGTTTCTAGATATATTTCATGACAGCACTGTAGAAGGTTGATTCCCTACCCTAATAGGGACAGAGAACACAAAGAGGTGAAATAGTCCCTCCTCATTGACTGTCCAAAGGATTTTTCTAGTGCCAAAAGAACAACAGACATATGCACAAAAAATCTGTTTGATGTTCCTAGAGTTCTTTTTTGAGAGGACAAATTCAGATTCACTCCAAAGACTCTCAGGAAATTTTTCAAAACCACATTACTAAGTTTTGTTTGACCTCATCTAATCAATAAATGAAGATAAAGTTTCTTGAAAATAAATGTTGATGTCAGAAGTGGGATTTGCACCCACACCTCCAGGGGAGACTGCGACCTGAACACAGCGCCTTAGACCGCTCGGCCATCCTGACTTCGATATGCAATTGGAACTTAACTCCTTCCATGCTAGTCAGCAGAAATGTTACCATTCCTTGTGATTAAAAACTTGTCACACCACCCCAAAAAAGTCAATAAATAACATTTTTTATATGCGTACTTTTCGTCTGCATTAATTTTTAAACCTCCATTTATTTTGTTTGGATATTAGAAATGTTAGATTTCTCACAAATGCGGTGATGCACCACATTTCTTCAGAAACTACTGTTTGGCCACACAGCAGGGCTTTGAAAGGAAGAGCCCTATTTGGGTTTTGCAATGCAGATTTTGCAGGAATACCTTGCAGATGAAATTTGCAGAGTACCAAAACAGCAGAAAACCTCCCAAAGTGACCACATTTTAGAAATTATTTTGCACAATGAGTTAATCAACACCTGCAATTACTATTGTCAGCCTATAGGTGTTTTCACTCTGAACCATCCAGCATTGCAAGTGTGCCAGTTTAGTGCCCAGCTTTTGCTTGCAGAGACAAGCAACCCATACATTTTTAAGTGGGCTCTACTCACTGGAGCAATGTCAAATATGTAGATGCTTTGTCTCACCATTAAAGTAGAAACCTCCTATATTTCAAATTAAAGATGACGGACCTGTGTGGAGCTTGTGTTTTTTGCCTTTTTGACTTTGTCCACAGCATATTTTTTAAGGACATTTGTCTCAGTAATGCCTCAGTGTTTCAAAGTCAAACAAGCTGACTATAATCATTCAGCTAGTGTCTGATAAGTGCTGTCTGTTTCAGCTATCAGGTTACCTTTTAATCCTCTTACAGCTAAGTCAATCTGAAATAAAACAAAATAGAGGAAAAATTACTAAAAAACATTCATGTGTTCAAAAGGAAAAAGTTACCGTTTCTCAAATTTTTAACATTTTGTTTTCTGTAGATAGTTAAGATTTTTAGGCCTTTTGATCATGATCAGCCCATGTGCTTTGTTTAATATCTCCTTAAAATGTAAACGGTGAAGAAAAAGCATTTTGCCGAAACCCGGGACCTTTAGATCTTCAGTCTAACGCTCTCCCAACTGAGCTATTTCGGCCATATCTATACATTTTCTGGGGGGTTTGACACTCTGCAAATGTCAAGTGTCACACCTGGAGGGATATATTATAATTTTTCATTTGACTGTTTTTTGAAGCATGATTTCTATTTGAAACGCCTTCCATTTTGCTGTACATATTTAATAACATTCATTAACTATTTGTGAATGAGTAGAAAAAGACAGCAATTTTGCCATTGAATTTTTACATTTTCAGTTTGTCTCCATGCACCAGTATAATTCTGACCCTGTGCTTCTAGAATAGGTCATGGTCGCACATAAAACACAATTTGCATGCATAATGTTACATCAAGTTTTATTTTTTATGAGATGCAAACAATTGGAGCAAAAAAGAGACAAAAATTTAGAGAAAATATTTTATTGATTGTTAAAAGTGAGACCATTTGTCCCAAAATGTGCTGAAACATGTCAGAAGGACATGGGCATTTCACATTTTTTAAACTATGATTACCTACTTGTTAAGTTTTTGTTTATTAAGTATCGTTATGGTCTATTGATGCATGAGGTGAAAACTATGAAAGTAGACTTACCAGCAAATCCGTTTCTAGATATATTTCATGACAGCACTGTAGAAGGTTGATTCCCTACCCTAATAGGGACAGAGAACACAAAGAGGTGAAATAGTCCCTCCTCATTGACTGTCCAAAGGATTTTTCTAGTGCCAAAAGAACAACAGACATGCACAAAAAATCTGTTTGATGTTCCTAGAGTTCTTTTTTGAGAGGACAAATTCAGATTCACTCCAAAGACTCTCAGGAAATTTTTCAAAACCACATTACTAAGTTTTGTTTGACCTCATCTAATCAATAAATGAAGATAAAGTTTCTTGAAATTAAATGTTGATGTCAGAAGTGGGATTTGAACCCACGCCTCCAGGGGAGACTGCGACCTGCGACTGCGACAAAATAGAGGAAAAATTACTAAGAAACATTCATGTGTTCAAAAGGAAAAAGTTACCGTTTCTCAAATTTTTAACATTTTGTTTTCTGTAGATAGTTAAGATTTTTAGGCCTTTTGATCATGATCAATCCATGTGCTTTGTTTAATATCTCCTTGAAATGTAAACGGTGAAGAAAAAGCATTTTGCCGAAACCCGGGATTGGACCAGGGACCTTTAGATCTTCAGTCTAACGCTCTCCCAACATTTTATGGGGGGTTTGACACTCTGCAAATGTCAAGTGTCACACCTGGAGGGATATATTATAATTTTTCATTTGACTGTTTTTTGAAGCATGATTTCTATTTGAAACGCCTTCCATTTTGCTGTACATATTTAATAACATTCATTAACTATTTGTGAATGAGTAGAAAAAGACAGCAATTTTGCCATTGAATTTTTACATTTTCAGTTTGTCTCCATGCACCAGTATAATTCTGACCCTGTGCTTCTAGAATAGGTCATGGTCGCACATAAAACACAATTTGCATGCATAATGTTACATCAAGTTTTATTTTTTATGAGATGCAAACAATTGGAGCAAAAAAGAGACAAAAATTTAGAGAAAATATTTTATTGACTGTTAAAAGTGAGACCATTTGTCCCAAAATGTGCTGAAACATGTCAGAAGGACATGGGCATTTCACATTTTTTAAACTATGATTACCTACTTGTTAAGTTTTTGTTTATTAAGTATCGTTATGGTCTATTGATGTATGAGGTGAAAACTATGAAAGTAGACTTACCAGCAAATCCGTTTCTAGATATATTTCATGACAGCACTGTAGAAGGTTGATTCCCTACCCTAATAGGGACAGAGAACACAAAGAGGTGAAATAGTCCCTCCTCATTGACTGTCCAAAGGATTTTTCTATTGCCAAAAGAACAACAGACATATGCACAAAAAATCTGTTTGATGTTCCTAGAGTTCTTTTTTGAGAGGACAAATTCAGATTCACTCCAAAGACTCTCAGGAAATTTTTCAAAACCACATTACTAAGTCTTGTTTGACCTCATCTAATCAATAAATGAAGATAAAGTTTCTTGAAATTAAATGTTGATGTCAGAAGTGGGATTTGAACCCACGCCTCCAGGGGAGACTGCGACCTGCGACTGCGACAAAATAGAGGAAAAATTACTAAAAAACATTCATGTGTTCAAAAGGAAAAAGTTACCGTTTCTCAAATTTTTAACATTTTGTTTTCTGTAGATAGTTAAGATTTTTAGGCCTTTTGATCATGATCAATCCATGTGCTTTGTTTAATATCTCCTTAAAATGTAAACGGTGAAGAAAAAGCATTTTGCCGAAACCCGGGATTGGACCAGGGACCTTTAGATCTTCAGTCTAACGCTCTCCCAACATTTTCTGGGGGGTTTGACACTCTGCAAATGTCAAGTGTTACACCTGGAGGGATATATTATAATTTTTCATTTGACTGTTTTTTGAAGCATGATTTCTATTTGAAACGCCTTCCATTTTGCTGTACATATTTAATAACATTCATTAACTATTTGTGAATGAGTAGAAAAAGACAGCAATTTTGCCATTGAATTTTTACATTTTCAGTTTGTCTCCATGCACCAGTATAATTCTGACCCTGTGCTTCTAGAATAGGTCATGGTCGCACATAAAACACAATTTGCATGCATAATGTTACATCAAGTTTTATTTTTTATGAGATGCAAACAATTGGAGCAAAAAAGAGACAAAAATTTAGAGAAAATATTTTATTGATTGTTAATGTTAAAAGTGAGACCATTTGTCCCAAAATGTGCTGAAACATGTCAGAAGGACATGGGCTTTTCACATTTTTTAAACTATGATTACCTACTTGTTAAGTTTTTGTTTATTAAGTATCGTTATGGTCTATTGATGTATGAGGTGAAAACTATGAAAGTAGACTTACCAGCAAATCCGTTTCTAGATATATTTCATGACAGCACTGTAGAAGGTTGATTCCCTACCCTAATAGGGACAGAGAACACAAAGAGGTGAAATAGTCCCTCCTCATTGACTGTCCAAAGGATTTTTCTAGTGCCAAAAGAACAACAGACATATGCACAAAAAATCTGTTTGATGTTCCTAGAGTTCTTTTTTGAGAGGACAAATTCAGATTCACTCCAAAGACTCTCAGGAAATTTTTCAAAACCACATTACTAAGTTTTGTTTGACCTCATCTAATCAATAAATGAAGATAAAGTTTCTTGAAATTAAATGTTGATGTCAGAAGTGGGATTTGAACCCACGCCTCCAGGGGAGACTGCGACCTGCGACTGCGACAAAATAGAGGAAAAATTACTAAAAAACATTCATGTGTTCAAAAGGAAAAAGTTACCGTTTCTCAAATTTTTAACATTTTGTTTTCTGTAGATAGTTAAGATTTTTAGGCCTTTTGATCATGATCAATCCATGTGCTTTGGTTAATATCTCCTTAAAATGTAAACGGTGAAGAAAAAGCATTTTGCCGAAACCCGGGATTGGACCAGGGACCTTTAGATCTTCAGTCTAACGCTCTCCCAACATTTTCTGGGGGGTTTGACACTCTGCAAATGTCAAGTGTTACACCTGGAGGGATATATTATAATTTTTCATTTGACTGTTTTTTGAAGCATGATTTCTATTTGAAACGCCTTCCATTTTGCTGTACATATTTAATAACATTCATTAACTATTTGTGAATGAGTAGAAAAAGACAGCAATTTTGCCATTGAATTTTTACATTTTCAGTTTGTCTCCATGCACCAGTATAATTCTGACCCTGTGCTTCTAGAATAGGTCATGGTCGCACATAAAACACAATTTGCATGCATAATGTTACATCAAGTTTTATTTTTTATGAGATGCAAACAATTGGAGCAAAAAAGAGACAAAAATTTAGAGAAAATATTTTATTGACTGTTAAAAGTGAGACCATTTGTCCCAAAATGTGCTGAAACATGTCAGAAGGACATGGGCATTTCACATTTTTTAAACTATGATTACCTACTTGTTAAGTTTTTGTTTATTAAGTATCGTTATGGTCTATTGATGTATGAGGTGAAAACTATGAAAGTAGACTTACCAGCAAATCCGTTTCTAGATATATTTCATGACAGCACTGTAGAAGGTTGATTCCCTACCCTAATAGGGACAGAGAACACAAAGAGGTGAAATAGTCCCTCCTCATTGACTGTCCAAAGGATTTTTCTAGTGCCAAAAGAACAACAGACATATGCACAAAAAATCTGTTTGATGTTCCTAGAGTTCTTTTTTGAGAGGACAAATTCAGATTCACTCCAAAGACTCTCAGGAAATTTTTCAAAACCACAGTACTAAGTCTTGTTTGACCTCATCTAATCAACAAATGAAGATAAAGTTTCTTGAAATTAAATGTTGATGTCAGAAGTGGGATTTGAACCCACGCCTCCAGGGGAGACTGCGACCTGCGACTGCGACAAAATAGAGGAAAAATTACTAAAAAACATTCATGTGTTCAAAAGGAAAAAGTTACCGTTTCTCAAATTTTTAACATTTTGTTTCCTGTAGATAGTTAAGATTTTTAGGCCTTTTGATCATGATCAATCCATGTGCTTTGTTTAATATCTCCTTAAAATGTAAACGGTGAAGAAAAAGCATTTTGCCGAAACCCGGGATTGGACCAGGGACCTTTAGATCTTCAGTCTAACGCTCTCCCAACATTTTATGGGGGGTTTGACACTCTGCAAATGTCAAGTGTCACACCTGGAGGGATATATTATAATTTTTCATTTGACTGTTTTTTGAAGCATGATTTCTATTTGAAACGCCTTCCATTTTGCTGTACATATTTAATAACATTAATTAACTATTTGTGAATGAGTAGAAAAAGACAGCAATTTTGCCATTGAATGTTTACATTTTCAGTTTGTCTCCATGCACCAGTATAATTCTGACCCTGTGCTTCTAGAATAGGTCATGGTCGCACATAAAACACAATTTGCATGCATAATGTTACATCAAGTTTTATTTTTTATGAGATGCAAACAATTGGAGCAAAAAAGAGACAAAAATTTAGAGAAAATATTTTATTGATTGTTAAAAGTGAGACCATTTGTCCCAAAATGTGCTGAAACATGTCAGAAGGACATGGGCATTTCACATTTTTTAAACTATGATTACCTACTTGTTAAGTTTTTGTTTATTAAGTATCATTATGGTCTTTTGATGTATGAGGTGAAAACTATGAAAGTAGACTTACCAGCAAATCCGTTTCTAGATATATTTCATGACAGCACTGTAGAAGGTTGATTCCCTACCCTAATAGGGACAGAGAACACAAAGAGGTGAAATAGTCCCTCCTCATTGACTGTCCAAAGGATTTTTCTAGTGCCAAAAGAACAACAGACATATGCACAAAAAATCTGTTTGATGTTCCTAGAGTTCTTTTTTGAGAGGACAAATTCAGATTCACTCCAAAGACTCTCAGGAAATTTTTCAAAACCACATTACTAAGTTTTGTTTGACCTCATCTAATCAATAAATGAAGATAAAGTTTCTTGAAATTAAATGTTGATGTCAGAAGTGGGATTTGAACCCACGCCTCCAGGGGAGACTGCGACCTGCCACTGCGACAAAATAGAGGAAAAATTACTAAAAAACATTCATGTGTTCAAAAGGAAAAAGTTACCGTTTCTCAAATTTTTAACATTTTGTTTTCTGTAGATAGTTAAGATTTTTAGGCCTTTTGATCATGATCAATCCATGTGCTTTGTTTAATATCTCCTTAAAATGTAAACGGTGAAGAAAAAGAATTTGCCGAAACCCGGGATTGGACCAGGGACCTTTAGATCTTCAGTCTAACGCTCTCCCAACATTTTATGGGGGTTTGACACTCTGCAAATGTCAAGTGTCACACCTGGAGGGATATATTATAATTTTTCATTTGACTGTTTTTTGAAGCATGATTTCTATTTGAAACGCCTTCCATTTTGCTGTACATATTTAATAACATTCATTAACTATTTGTGAATGAGTAGAAAAAGACAGCAATTTTGCCATTGAATTTTTACATTTTCAGTTTGTCTCCATGCACCAGTATAATTCTGACCCTGTGCTTCTAGAATAGGTCATGGTCGCACATAAAACACAATTTGCATGCATAATGTTACATCAAGTTTTATTTTTTATGAGATGCAAACAATTGGAGCAAAAAAGAGACAAAAATTTAGAGAAAATATTTTATTGATTGTTAAAAGTGAGACCATTTGTCCCAAAATGTGCTGAAACATGTCAGAATGACATGGGCATTTCACATTTTTTAAACTATGATTACCTACTTGTTAAGTTTTTGTTTATTAAGTATCGTTATGGTCTATTGATGTATGAGGTGAAAACTATGAAAGTAGACTTACCAGCAAATCCGTTTCTAGATATATTTCATGACAGCACTGTAGAAGGTTGATTCCCTACCCTAATAGGGACAGAGAACACAAAGAGGTGAAATAGTCCCTCCTCATTGACTGTCCAAAGGATTTTTCTAGTGCCAAAAGAACAACAGACATATGCACAAAAAATCTGTTTGATGTTCCTAGAGTTCTTTTTTGAGAGGACAAATTCAGATTCACTCCAAAGACTCTCAGGAAATTTTTCAAAACCACATTACTAAGTTTTGTTTGACCTCATCTAATCAATAAATGAAGATAAAGTTTCTTGAAATTAAATGTTGATGTCAGAAGTGGGATTTGAACCCACGCCTCCAGGGGAGACTGCGACCTGAGACTGCGACAAAATAGAGGAAAAATTACTAAAAAACATTCATGTGTTCAAAAGGAAAAAGTTACCGTTTCTCAAATTTTTAACATTTTGTTTTCTGTAGATAGTTAAGATTTTTAGGCCTTTTGATCATGATCAATCCATGTGCTTTGTTTAATATCTCCTTAAAATGTAAACGGTGAAGAAAAAGCATTTTGCCGAAACCCGGGATTGGACCAGGGACCTTTAGATCTTCAGTCTAACGCTCTCCCAACATTTTATGCAGGATTTTGCAGGAATACCTTGCAGATGAAATTTGCATAGTACCAAAACAGCAGAAAACCTCCCAAAGTGACCACATTTTAGAAATTATTTTGCACAATGAGTTAATCAACACCTGCAATTACTATTGTCAGCCTATAGGTGTTTTCACTCTGAACCATCCAGCATTGCAAGTATGCCAGTTTAGTGCCCAGCTTTTGCTTGCAGAGACAAGCAACCCATACATTTTTAAGTGGGCTCTACTCACTGGAGCAATGTCAAATATGTAGATGCTTTGTCTCACCATTAAAGTAGAAACCTCCTATATTTCAAATTAAAGATGACGGACCTGTGTGGAGCTTGTGTTTTTTGCCTTTTTGACTTTGTCCACAGCATATTTTTTAAGGACATTTGTCTCAGTAATGCCTCAGTGTTTCAAAGTCAAACAAGCTGACTATAATCATTCAGCTAGTGTCTGATAAGTGCTGTCTGTTTCAGCTATCAGGTTACCTTTTAATCCTCTTACAGCTAAGTCAATCTGAAATAAAACAAAATAGAGGAAAAATTACTAAAAAACATTCATGTGTTCAAAAGGAAAAAGTTACCGTTTCTCAAATTTTTAACATTTTGTTTTCTGTAGATAGTTAAGATTTTTAGGCCTTTTGATCATGATCAGCCAATGTGCTTTGTTTAATATCTCCTTAAAATGTAAACGGTGAAGAAAAAGCATTTTGCCGAAACCCGGGACCATTAGATCTTCAGTCTAACGCTCTCCCAACTGAGCTATTTCGGCCATATCTATACATTTTCTGGGGGGTTTGACACTCTGCAAATGTCAAGTGTCACACCTGGAGGGATATATTATAATTTTTCATTTGACTGTTTTTTGAAGCATGATTTCTATTTGAAACGCCTTCCATTTTGCTGTACATATTTAATAACATTCATTAACTATTTGTGAATGAGTAGAAAAATACAGCAATTTTGCCATTGAATTTTTACATTTTCAGTTTGTCTCCATGCACCAGTATAATTCTGACCCTGTGCTTCTAGAATAGGTCATGGTCGCACATAAAACACAATTTGCATGCATAATGTTACATCAAGTTTTATTTTTTATGAGATGCAAACAATTGGGGCAAAAAAGAGACAAAAATTTAGAGAAAATATTTTATTGATTGTTAAAAGTGAGACCATTTGTCCCAAAATGTGCTGAAACATGTCAGAAGGACATGGGCATTTCACATTTTTTAAACTATGATTACCTACTTGTTAAGTTTTTGTTTATTAAGTATCGTTATGGTCTATTGATGCATGAGGTGAAAACTATGAAAGTAGACTTACCAGCAAATCCGTTTCTAGATATATTTCATGACAGCACTGTAGAAGGTTGATTCCCTACCCTAATAGGGACAGAGAACACAAAGAGGTGAAATAGTCCCTCCTCATTGACTGTCCAAAGGATTTTTCTAGTGCCAAAAGAACAACAGACATATGCACAAAAAATCTGTTTGATGTTCCTAGAGTTCTTTTTTGAGAGGACAAATTCAGATTCACTCCAAAGACTCTCAGGAAATTTTTCAAAACCACATTACTAAGTTTTGTTTGACCTCATGTAATCAATAAATGAAGATAAAGTTTCTTGAAAATAAATGTTGATGTCAGAAGTGGGATTTGCACCCACACCTCCAGGGGAGACTGCGACCTGAACACAGCGCCTTAGACCGCTCGGCCATCCTGACTTCGATATGCAATTGGAACTTAACTCCTTCCATGCTAGTCAGCAGAAATGTTACCATTCCTTGTGATTAAAAACTTGTCACACCACCCCAAAAAAGTCAATAAATAACATTTTTTATATGCGTACTTTTCGTCTGCATTAATTTTTAAACCTCCATTTATTTTGTTTGGATATTAGAAATGTTAGATTTCTCACAAATGGGGTGATGCACCACATTTCTTCAGAAACTACTGTTTGGCCACACAGCAGGGCTTTGAAAGGAAGAGCCCTATTTGGGTTTTGCAATGCAGATTTTGCAGGAATGCCTTGCAGATGAAATTTGCAGAGTACCAAAACAGCAGAAAACCTCCCAAAGTGACCACATTTTAGAAATTATTTTGCACAATGAGTTAATCAACACCTGCAATTACTATTGTCAGCCTATAGGTGTTTTCACTCTGAACCATCCAGCATTGCAAGTATGCCAGTTTAGTGCCCAGCTTTTGCTTGCAGAGACAAGCAACCCATACATTTTTAAGTGGGCTCTACTCACTGGAGCAATGTCAAATATGTAGATGCTTTGTCTCACCATTAAAGTAGAAACCTCCTATATTTCAAATTAAAGATGACGGACCTGTGTGGAGCTTGTGTTTTTTGCCTTTTTGACTTTGTCCACAGCATATTTTTTAAGGACATTTGTCTCAGTAATGCCTCAGTGTTTCAAAGTCAAACAAGCTGACTATAATCATTCAGCTAGTGTCTGATAAGTGCTGTCTGTTTCAGCTATCAGGTTACCTTTTAATCCTCTTACAGCTAAGTCAATCTGAAATAAAACAAAATAGAGGAAAAATTACTAAAAAACATTCATGTGTTCAAAAGGAAAAAGTTACCGTTTCTCAAATTTTTAACATTTTGTTTTCTGTAGATAGTTAAGATTTTTAGGCCTTTTGATCATGATCAGCCCATGTGCTTTGTTTAATATCTCCTTAAAATGTAAACGGTGAAGAAAAAGCATTTTGCCGAAACCCGGGACCATTAGATCTTCAGTCTAACGCTCTCCCAACTGAGCTATTTCGGCCATATCTATACATTTTCTGGGGGGTTTGACACTCTGCAAATGTCAAGTGTTTCACCTGGAGGGATATATTATAATTTTTCATTTGACTGTTTTTTGAAGCATGATTTCTATTTGAAACGCCTTCCATTTTGCTGTACATATTTAATAACATTCATTAACTATTTGTGAATGAGTAGAAAAAGACAGCAATTTTGCCATTGAATTTTTACATTTTCAGTTTGTCTCCATGCACCAGTATAATTCTGACCCTGTGCTTCTAGAATAGGTCATGGTCGCACATAAAACACAATTTGCATGCATAATGTTACATCAAGTTTTATTTTTTATGAGATGCAAACAATTGGAGCAAAAAAGAGACAAAAAATTAGAGAAAATATTTTATTGATTGTTAAAAGTGAGACCATTTGTCCCAAAATGTGCTGAAACATGTCAGAAGGACATGGGCATTTCACATTTTTTAAACTATGATTACCTACTTGTTAAGTTTTTGTTTATTAAGTATCGTTATGGTCTATTGATGCATGAGGTGAAAACTATGAAAGTAGACTTACCAGCAAATCCGTTTCTAGATATATTTCATGACAGCACTGTAGAAGGTTGATTCCCTACCCTAATAGGGACAGAGAACACAAAGAGGTGAAATAGTCCCTCCTCATTGACTGTCCAAAGGATTTTTCTAGTGCCAATAGAACAACAGACATATGCACAAAAAATCTGTTTGATGTTCCTAGAGTTCTTTTTTGAGAGGACAAATTCAGATTCACTCAAAAGACTCTCAGGAAATTTTTCAAAACCACATTACTAAGTTTTGTTTGACCTCATCTAATCAATAAATGAAGATAAAATTTCTTGAAAATAAATGTTGATGTCAGAAGTGGGATTTGCACCCACACCTCCAGGGGAGACTGCGACCTGAACACAGCGCCTTAGACCGCTCGGCCATCCTGACTTCGATATGCAATTGGAACTTAACTCCTTCCATGCTAGTCAGCAGAAATGTTACCATTCCTTGTGATTAAAAACTTGTCACACCACCCCAAAAAAGTCAATAAATAACATTTTTTATATGCGTACTTTTCGTCTGCATTAATTTTTAAACCTCAATTTATTTTGTTTGGATATTAGAAATGTTAGATTTCTCACAAATGCGGTGATGCACCACATTTCTTCAGAAACTACTGTTTGGCCACACAGCAGGGCTTTGAAAGGAAGAGCCCTATTTGGGTTTTGCAATGCAGATTTTGCAGGAATACCTTGCAGATGAAATTTGCAGAGTACCAAAAAAGCAGAAAACCTCCCAAAGTGACCACATTTTAGAAATTATTTTGCACAATGAGTTAATCAACACCTGCAATTACTATTGTCAGCCTATAGGTGTTTTCACTCTGAACCATCCAGCATTGCAAGTGTGCCAGTTTAGTGCCCAGCTTTTGCTTGCAGAGACAAGCAACCCATACATTTTTAAGTGGGCTCTACTCACTGGAGCAATGTCAAATATGTAGATGCTTTGTCTCACCATTAAAGTAGAAACCTCCTATATTTCAAATTAAAGATGACGGACCTGTGTGGAGCTTGTGTTTTTTGCCTTTTTGACTTTGTCCACAGCATATTTTTTAAGGACATTTGTCTCAGTAATGCCTCAGTGTTTCAAAGTCAAACAAGCTGAATATAATCATTCAGCTAGTGTCTGATAAGTGCTGTCTGTTTCAGCTATCAGGTTACCTTTTAATCCTCTTACAGCTAAGTCAATCTGAAATAAAACAAAATAGAGGAAAAATTACTAAAAAACATTCATGTGTTCAAAAGGAAAAAGTTACCGTTTCTCAAATTTTTAACATTTTGTTTTCTGTAGATAGTTAAGATTTTTAGGCCTTTTGATCATGATCAGCCCATGTGCTTTGTTTAATATCTCCTTAAAATGTAAACGGTGAAGAAAAAGCATTTTGCCGAAACCCGGGACCTTTAGATCTTCAGTCTAACGCTCTCCCAACTGAGCTATTTCGGCCATATCTATACATTTTCTGGGGGGTTTGACACTCTGCAAATGTCAAGTGTCACACCTGGAGGGATATATTATAATTTTTCATTTGACTGTTTTTTGAAGCATGATTTCTATTTGAAACGCCTTCCATTTTGCTGTACATATTTAATAACATTCATTAACTATTTGTGAATGAGTAGAAAAAGACAGCAATTTTGCCATTGAATTTTTACATTTTCAGTTTGTCTCCATGCACCAGTATAATTCTGACCCTGTGCTTCTAGAATAGGTCATGGTCGCACATAAAACACAATTTGCATGCATAATGTTACATCAAGTTTTATTTTTTATGAGATGCAAACAATTGGAGCAAAAAAGAGACAAAAATTTAGAGAAAATATTTTATTGATTGTTAAAAGTGAGACCATTTGTCCCAAAATGTGCTGAAACATGTCAGAAGGACATGGGCATTTCACATTTTTTAAACTATGATTACCTACTTGTTAAGTTTTTGTTTATTAAGTATCGTTATGGTCTATTGATGTATGAGGTGAAAACTATGAAAGTAGACTTACCAGCAAATCCGTTTCTAGATATATTTCATGACAGCACTGTAGAAGGTTGATTCCCTACCCTAATAGGGACAGAGAACACAAAGAGGTGAAATAGTCCCTCCTCATTGACTGTCCAAAGGATTTTTCTAGTGCCAAAAGAACAACAGACATATGCACAAAAAATCTGTTTGATGTTCCTAGAGTTCTTTTTTGAGAGGACAAATTCAGATTCACTCCAAAGACTCTCAGGAAATTTTTCAAAACCACATTACTAAGTTTTGTTTGACCTTATCTAATCAATAAATGAAGATAAAGTTTCTTGAAATTAAATGTTGATGTCAGAAGTGGGATTTGAACCCACACCTCCAGGGGAGACTGCGACCTGCGACTGCGACAAAATAGAGGAAAAATTACTAAAAAACATTCATGTGTTCAAAAGGAAAAAGTTACCGTTTCTCAAATTTTTAACATTTTGTTTTCTGTAGATAGTTAAGATTTTTAGGCCTTTTGATCATGATCAATCCATGTGCTTTGTTTAATATCTCCTTAAAATGTAAACGGTGAAGAAAAAGCATTTTGCCGAAACCCGGGATTGGACCAGGGACCTTTAGATCTTCAGTCTAACGCTCTCCCAACATTTTATGCAGGATTTTGCAGGAATACCTTGCAGATGAAATTTGCATAGTACCAAAACAGCAGAAAACCTCCCAAAGTGACCACATTTTAGAAATTATTTTGCACAATGAGTTAATCAACACCTGCAATTACTATTGTCAGCCTATAGGTGTTTTCACTCTGAACCATCCAGCATTGCAAGTATGCCAGTTTAGTGCCCAGCTTTTGCTTGCAAAGACAAGCAACCCATACATTTTTAAGTGGGCTCTACTCACTGGAGCAATGTCAAATATGTAGATGCTTTGTCTCACCATTAAAGTAGAAACCTCCTATATTTCAAATTAAAGATGACGGACCTGTGTGGAGCTTGTGTTTTTTGCCTTTTTGACTTTGTCCACAGCATATTTTTTAAGGACATTTGTCTCAGTAATGCCTCAGTGTTTCAAAGTCAAACAAGCTGACTATAATCATTCAGCTAGTGTCTGATAAGTGCTGTCTGTTTCAGCTATCAGGTTACCTTTTAATCCTCTTACAGCTAAGTCAATCTGAAATAAAACAAAATAGAGGAAAAATTACTAAAAAACATTCATGTGTTCAAAAGGAAAAAGTTACCGTTTCTCAAATTTTTAACATTTTGTTTTCTGTAGATAGTTAAGATTTTTAGGCCTTTTGATCATGATCAGCCAATGTGCTTTGTTTAATATCTCCTTAAAATGTAAACGGTGAAGAAAAAGCATTTTGCCGAAACCCGGGACCATTAGATCTTCAGTCTAACGCTCTCCCAACTGAGCTATTTCGGCCATATCTATACATTTTCTGGGGGGTTTGACACTCTGCAAATGTCAAGTGTCACACCTGGAGGGATATATTATAATTTTTCATTTGACTGTTTTTTGAAGCATGATTTCTATTTGAAACGCCTTCCATTTTGCTGTACATATTTAATAACATTCATTAACTATTTGTGAATGAGTAGAAAAATACAGCAATTTTGCCATTGAATTTTTACATTTTCAGTTTGTCTCCATGCACCAGTATAATTCTGACCCTGTGCTTCTAGAATAGGTCATGGTCGCACATAAAACACAATTTGCATGCATAATGTTACATCAAGTTTTATTTTTTATGAGATGCAAACAATTGGGGCAAAAAAGAGACAAAAATTTAGAGAAAATATTTTATTGATTGTTAAAAGTGAGACCATTTGTCCCAAAATGTGCTGAAACATGTCAGAAGGACATGGGCATTTCACATTTTTTAAACTATGATTACCTACTTGTTAAGTTTTTGTTTATTAAGTATCGTTATGGTCTATTGATGCATGAGGTGAAAACTATGAAAGTAGACTTACCAGCAAATCCGTTTCTAGATATATTTCATGACAGCACTGTAGAAGGTTGATTCCCTACCCTAATAGGGACAGAGAACACAAAGAGGTGAAATAGTCCCTCCTCATTGACTGTCCAAAGGATTTTTCTAGTGCCAAAAGAACAACAGACATATGCACAAAAAATCTGTTTGATGTTCCTAGAGTTCTTTTTTGAGAGGACAAATTCAGATTCACTCCAAAGACTCTCAGGAAATTTTTCAAAACCACATTACTAAGTTTTGTTTGACCTCATGTAATCAATAAATGAAGATAAAGTTTCTTGAAAATAAATGTTGATGTCAGAAGTGGGATTTGCACCCACACCTCCAGGGGAGACTGCGACCTGAACACAGCGCCTTAGACCGCTCGGCCATCCTGACTTCGATATGCAATTGGAACTTAACTCCTTCCATGCTAGTCAGCAGAAATGTTACCATTCCTTGTGATTAAAAACTTGTCACACCACCCCAAAAAAGTCAATAAATAACATTTTTTATATGCGTACTTTTCGTCTGCATTAATTTTTAAACCTCCATTTATTTTGTTTGGATATTAGAAATGTTAGATTTCTCACAAATGGGGTGATGCACCACATTTCTTCAGAAACTACTGTTTGGCCACACAGCAGGGCTTTGAAAGGAAGAGCCCTATTTGGGTTTTGCAATGCAGATTTTGCAGGAATGCCTTGCAGATGAAATTTGCAGAGTACCAAAACAGCAGAAAACCTCCCAAAGTGACCACATTTTAGAAATTATTTTGCACAATGAGTTAATCAACACCTGCAATTACTATTGTCAGCCTATAGGTGTTTTCACTCTGAACCATCCAGCATTGCAAGTATGCCAGTTTAGTGCCCAGCTTTTGCTTGCAGAGACAAGCAACCCATACATTTTTAAGTGGGCTCTACTCACTGGAGCAATGTCAAATATGTAGATGCTTTGTCTCACCATTAAAGTAGAAACCTCCTATATTTCAAATTAAAGATGACGGACCTGTGTGGAGCTTGTGTTTTTTGCCTTTTTGACTTTGTCCACAGCATATTTTTTAAGGACATTTGTCTCAGTAATGCCTCAGTGTTTCAAAGTCAAACAAGCTGACTATAATCATTCAGCTAGTGTCTGATAAGTGCTGTCTGTTTCAGCTATCAGGTTACCTTTTAATCCTCTTACAGCTAAGTCAATCTGAAATAAAACAAAATAGAGGAAAAATTACTAAAAAACATTCATGTGTTCAAAAGGAAAAAGTTACCGTTTCTCAAATTTTTAACATTTTGTTTTCTGTAGATAGTTAAGATTTTTAGGCCTTTTGATCATGATCAGCCCATGTGCTTTGTTTAATATCTCCTTAAAATGTAAACGGTGAAGAAAAAGCATTTTGCCGAAACCCGGGACCATTAGATCTTCAGTCTAACGCTCTCCCAACTGAGCTATTTCGGCCATATCTATACATTTTCTGGGGGGTTTGACACTCTGCAAATGTCAAGTGTTTCACCTGGAGGGATATATTATAATTTTTCATTTGACTGTTTTTTGAAGCATGATTTCTATTTGAAACGCCTTCCATTTTGCTGTACATATTTAATAACATTCATTAACTATTTGTGAATGAGTAGAAAAAGACAGCAATTTTGCCATTGAATTTTTACATTTTCAGTTTGTCTCCATGCACCAGTATAATTCTGACCCTGTGCTTCTAGAATAGGTCATGGTCGCACATAAAACACAATTTGCATGCATAATGTTACATCAAGTTTTATTTTTTATGAGATGCAAACAATTGGAGCAAAAAAGAGACAAAAAATTAGAGAAAATATTTTATTGATTGTTAAAAGTGAGACCATTTGTCCCAAAATGTGCTGAAACATGTCAGAAGGACATGGGCATTTCACATTTTTTAAACTATGATTACCTACTTGTTAAGTTTTTGTTTATTAAGTATCGTTATGGTCTATTGATGTATGAGGTGAAAACTATGAAAGTAGACTTACCAGCAAATCCGTTTCTAGATATATTTCATGACAGCACTGTAGAAGGTTGATTCCCTACCCTAATAGGGATAGAGAACACAAAGAGGTGAAATAGTCCCTCCTCATTGACTGTCCAAAGGATTTTTCTAGTGCCAAAAGAACAACAGACATATGCACAAAAAATCTGTTTGATGTTCCTAGAGTTCTTTTTTGAGAGGACAAATTCAGATTCACTCCAAAGACTCTCAGGAAATTTTTCAAAACCACATTACTAAGTTTTGTTTGACCTCATCTAATCAATAAATGAAGATAAAGTTTCTTGAAATTAAATGTTGATGTCAGAAGTGGGATTTGAACCCACGCCTCCAGGGGAGACTGCGACCTGCGACTGCGACAAAATAGAGGAAAAATTACTAAAAAACTTTCATATGTTCAAAAGGAAAAAGTTACCGTTTCTCAAATTTTTAACATTTTGTTTTCTGTAGATAGTTAAGATTTTTAGGCCTTTTGATCATGATCAATCCATGTGCTTTGTTTAATATCTCCTTAAAATGTAAACGGTGAAGAAAAAGCATTTTGCCGAAACCCGGGATTGGACCAGGGACCTTTAGATCTTCAGTCTAACGCTCTCCCAACATTTTATGGGGGGTTTGACACTCTGCAAATGTCAAGTGTCACACCTGGAGGGATATATTATAATTTTTCATTTGACTGTTTTTTGAAGCATGATTTCTATTTGAAACGCCTTCCATTTTGCTGTACATATTTAATAACATTCATTAACTATTTGTGAATGAGTAGAAAAAGACAGCAATTTTGCCATTGAATTTTTACATTTTCAGTTTGTCTCCATGCACCAGTATAATTCTGACCCTGTGCTTCTAGAATAGGTCATGGTCGCACATAAAACACAATTTGCATGCATAATGTTACATCAAGTTTTATTTTTTATGAGATGCAAACAATTGGAGCAAAAAAGAGACAAAAATTTAGAGAAAATATTTTATTGATTGTTAAAAGTGAGACCATTTGTCCCAAAATGTGCTGAAACATGTCAGAATGACATGGGCATTTCAAATTTTTTAAACTATGATTACCTACTTGTTAAGTTTTTGTTTATTAAGTATCATTATGGTCTATTGATGTATGAGGTGAAAACTATGAAAGTAGACTTACCAGCAAATCCGTTTCTAGATATATTTCATGACAGCACTGTAGAAGGTTGATTCCCTACCCTAATAGGGACAGAGAACACAAAGAGGTGAAATAGTCCCTCCTCATTGACTGTCCAAAGGATTTTTCTAGTGCCAAAAGAACAACAGACATATGCACAAAAAATATGTTTGATGTTCCTAGAGTTCTTTTTTGAGAGGACAAATTCAGATTCACTCCAAAGACTCTAAGGAAATTTTTCAAAACCACATTACTAAGTTTTGTTTGACCTCATCTAATCAATAAATGAAGATAAAGTTTCTTGAAATTAAATGTTGATGTCAGAAGTGGGATTTGAACCCAGGGGAGACTGCAACCTGAACGCAGCGCCTTAGACGGCTCGGCCATCCCGACTTTGACATGCAATTGGAACTTAACTCCTTCCATGCTAGTCAGCAGAAATGTTACCATTCCTTGTGATTAAAAACTTGTCACACCACCCCAAAAAAGTCAATAAATAAAATTTTTTTATATGCGTACTTTTCATCTGCATTAATTTTTAAACCTCCATTTATTTTGTTTGGATATTAGAAATGTTAGATTTTTCACAAATGCGGTGATGCACCACATTTCTTCAGAAACTACTGTTTGGCCACACAGCAGGGCTTTGAAAGGAAGAGCCCTATTTGGATTTTGCATTGCAGATTTTGCAGGAATACCTTGCAGATGAAATTTGCAGAGTACCAAAACAGCAGAAAACCTCCCAAAGTGACCACATTTTAGAAATTATTTTGCACAATGAGTTAATCAACACCTGCAATTACTATTGTCAGCCTATAGGTGTTTTCACTCTGAACCATCCTGCATTGCAAGTATGCCAGTTTAGTGCCCAGCTTTTGCTTGCAGAGACAAGCAACCCATACATTTTTAAGTGGGCTCTACTCACTGGAGCAATGTCAAATATGTAAATGCTTTGTCTCACCATTAAAGTAGAAACCTCCTATATTTCAAATTAAAGATGACGGACCTGTGTGGAGCTTGTGTTTTTTGCCTTTTTGACTTTGTCCACAGCATATTTTTTAAGGACATTTGTCTCAGTAATGCCTCAGTGTTTCAAAGTCAAACAAGCTGACTATAATCATTCAGCTAGTGTCTGATAAGTGCTGTCTGTTTCAGCTATCAGGTTACCTTTTAATCCTCTTACAGCTAAGTCAATCTGAAATAAAACAAAATAGAGGCAAAATTACTAAAAAACATTCATGTGTTCAAAAGGAAAAAGTTACCGTTTCTCAAATTTTTAACATTTTGTTTTCTGTAGATAGTTAAGATTTTTAGGCCTTTTGATCATGATGAGCCCATGTGCTTTGTTTAATATCTCCTTAAAATGTAAACGGTGAAGAAAAAGCATTTTGCCGAAACCCGGGATTGGACCAGGGACCTTTAGATCTTCAGTCTAACGCTCTCCCAACTGAGCTATTTCGGCCATATCGATACATTTTCTGGGGGGTTTGACACTCTGCAAATGTCAAGTGTCACACCTGGAGGGATATATTATAATTTTTCATTTGACTGTTTTTTGAAGCATGATTTCTATTTGAAACGCCTTCCATTTTGCTGTACATATTTAATAACATTCATTAACTATTTGTGAATGAGTAGAAAAAGACAGCAATTTTGCCATTGAATTTTTACATTTTCAGTTTGTCTCCATGCACCAGTATAATTCTGACCCTGTGCTTCTAGAATAGGTCATGGTCGCACATAAAACACAATTTGCATGCATAATGTTACATCAAGTTTTATTTTTTATGAGATGCAAACAATTGGAGCAAAAAAGAGACAAAAATTTAGAGAAAATATTTTATTGATTGTTAAAAGTGAGACCATTTGTCCCAAAATGTGCTGAAACATGTCAGAAGGACATGGGCATTTCACATTTTTTAAACTATGATTACCTACTTGTTAAGTTTTTGTTTATTAAGTATCGTTATGGTCTATTGATGTATGAGGTGAAAACTATGAAAGTAGACTTACCAGCAAATCCGTTTCTAGATATATTTCATGACAGCACTGTAGAAGGTTGATTCCCTACCCTAATAGGGACAGAGAACACAAAGAGGTGAAATAGTCCCTCCTCATTGACTGTCCAAAGGATTTTTCTAGTGCCAAAAGAACAACAGACATATGCACAAAAAATCTGTTTGATGTTCCTAGAGTTCTTTTTTGAGAGGACAAATTCAGATTCACTCCAAAGACTCTCAGGAAATTTTTCAAAACCACATTACTAAGTTTTGTTTGACCTCATCTAATCAATAAATGAAGATAAAGTTTCTTGAAATTAAATGTTGATGTCAGAAGTGGGATTTGAACCCACGCCTCCAGGGGAGACTGCGACCTGCGACTGCGACAAAATAGAGGAAAAATTACTAAAAAACTTTCATATGTTCAAAAGGAAAAAGTTACCGTTTCTCAAATTTTTAACATTTTGTTTTCTGTAGATAGTTAAGATTTTTAGGCCTTTTGATCATGATCAATCCATGTGCTTTGTTTAATATCTCCTTAAAATGTAAACGGTGAAGAAAAAGCATTTTGCCGAAACCCGGGATTGGACCAGGGACCTTTAGATCTTCAGTCTAACGCTCTCCGAACATTTTATGGGGGGTTTGACACTCTGCAAATGTCAAGTGTCACACCTGGAGGGATATATTATAATTTTTCATTTGACTGTTTTTTGAAGCATGATTTCTATTTGAAACGCCTTCATTTTGCTGTACATATTTAATAACATTCATTAACTATTTGTGAATGAGTAGAAAAAGACAGCAATTTTGCCATTGAATTTTTACATTTTCAGTTTGTCTCCATGCACCAGTATAATTCTGACCCTGTGCTTCTAGAATAGGTCATGGTCGCACATAAAACACAATTTGCATGCATAATGTTACATCAAGTTTTATTTTTTATGAGATGCAAACAATTGGAGCAAAAAAGAGACAAAAATTTAGAGAAAATATTTTATTGATTGTTAAAAGTGAGACCATTTGTCCCAAAATGTGCTGAAACATGTCAGAATGACATGGGCATTTCAAATTTTTTAAACTATGATTACCTACTTGTTAAGTTTTTGTTTATTAAGTATCATTATGGTCTATTGATGTATGAGGTGAAAACTATGAAAGTAGACTTACCAGCAAATCCGTTTCTAGATATATTTCATGACAGCACTGTAGAAGGTTGATTCCCTACCCTAATAGGGACAGAGAACACAAAGAGGTGAAATAGTCCCTCCTCATTGACTGTCCAAAGGATTTTTCTAGTGCCAAAAGAACAACAGACATATGCACAAAAAATATGTTTGATGTTCCTAGAGTTCTTTTTTGAGAGGACAAATTCAGATTCACTCCAAAGACTCTCAGGAAATTTTTCAAAACCACATTACTAAGTTTTGTTTGACCTCATCTAATCAATAAATGAAGATAAAGTTTCTTGAAATTAAATGTTGATGTCAGAAGTGGGATTTGAACCCAGGGGAGACTGCAACCTGAACGCAGCGCCTTAGACGGCTCGGCCATCCCGACTTTGACATGCAATTGGAACTTAACTCCTTCCATGCTAGTCAGCAGAAATGTTACCATTCCTTGTGATTAAAAACTTGTCACACCACCCCAAAAAAGTCAATAAATAACATTTTTTATATGCGTACTTTTCGTCTGCATTAATTTTTAAACCTCCATTTATTTTGTTTGGATATTAGAAATGTTAGATTTCTCACAAATGCGGTGATGCACCACATTTCTTCAGAAACTACTGTTTGGCCACACAGCAGGGCTTTGAAAGGAAGAGCCCTATTTGGGTTTTGCAATGCTGATTTTGCAGGAATACCTTGCAGATGAAATTTGCAGAGTACCAAAACAGCAGAAAACCTCCCAAAGTGACCACATTTTAGAAATTATTTTGCACAATGAGTTAATCAACACCTGCAATTACTATTGTCAGCCTATAGGTGTTTTCACTCTGAACCATCCAGCATTGCAAGTATGCCAGTTTAGTGCCCAGCTTTTGCTTGCAGAGACAAGCAACCCATACATTTTTAAGTGGGCTCTACTCACTGGAGCAATGTCAAATATGTAGATGCTTTGTCTCACCATTAAAGTAGAAACCTCCTATATTTCAAATTAAAGATGACGGACCTGTGTGGAGCTTGTGTTTTTTGCCTTTTTGACTTTGTCCACAGCATATTTTTTAAGGACATTTGTCTCAGTAATGCCTCAGTGTTTCAAAGTCAAACAAGCTGACTATAATCATTCAGCTAGTGTCTGATAAGTGCTGTCTGTTTCAGCTATCAGGTTACCTTTTAATCCTCTTACAGCTAAGTCAATCTGAAATAAAACAAAATAGAGGAAAAATTACTAAAAAACATTCATGTGTTCAAAAGGAAAAGGTTACCGTTTCTCAAATTTTTAACATTTTGTTTTCTGTAGATAGTTAAGATTTTTAGGCCATTTGATCATGATCAGTCCATGTGCTTTGTTTAATATCTCCTTAAAATGTAAACGGTGAAGAAAAAGCATTTTGCCGAAACCCGGGATTGGACCAGGGACCTTTAGATCTTCAGTCTAACGCTCTCCCAACATTTTCTGGGGGGTTTGACACTCTGCAAATGTCAAGTGTCACACCTGGAGGGATATATTATAATTTTTCATTTGACTGTTTTTTGAAGCATGATTTCTATTTGAAACGCCTTCCAATTTGCTGTACATATTTAATAACATTCATTAACTATTTGTGAATGAGTAGAAAAAGACAGCAATTTTGCCATTGAATTTTTACATTTTCAGTTTGTCTCCATGCACCAGTATAATTCTGACCCTGTGCTTCTAGAATAGGTCATGGTCGCACATAAAACACAATTTGCATGCATAATGTTACATCAAGTTTTATTTTTTATGAGATGCAAACAATTGGAGCAAAAAAGAGACAACAATTTAGAGAAAATATTTTATTGATTGTTAAAAGTGAGACCATTTGTCCCAAAATGTGCTGAAACATGTCAGAATGACATGGGCATTTCACATTTTTTAAACTATGATTACCTACTTGTTAAGTTTTTGTTTATTAAGTATCGTTATGGTCTATTGATGTATGAGGTGAAAACTATGAAAGTAGACGTCCCAGCAAATCCGTTTCTAGATATATTTCATGACAGCACTGTAGAAGGTTGATTCCCTTCCCTAATAGGGACAGAGAACACAAAGAGGTGAAATAGTCCCTCCTCATTGACTGTCCAAAGGATTTTTCTAGTGCCAAAAGAACAACAGACATATGCACAAAAAATCTGTTTGATGTTCCTAGAGTTCTTTTTTGAGAGGACAAATTCAGATTCACTCCAAAGACTCTCAGGAAATTTTTCAAAACCACATTACTAAGTTTTGTTTGACCTCATCTAATCAATGAAGATAAAGTTTCTTGAAATTAAATGTTGATGTCAGAAGTGGGATCTGAACACACGCCTCCAGGGGAAACTGCGACCTGGACGCAGCGCCTTAGACCGCTCGGCCATCCTGACTTCGATATGCAATTGGAACTTAACTCCTTCCATGCTAGTCAGCAGAAATGTTACCATTCCTTGTGATTAAAAACTTGTCACACCACCCCAAAAAAGTCAATAAATAACATTTTTTATATGCGTACTTTTCGTCTGCATTAATTTTTAAACCTCCATTTATTTTGTTTGGATATTAGAAATGTTAGATTTCTCACAAATGCGGTGATGCACCACATTTCTTCAGAAACTACTGTTTGGCCACACAGCAGGGCTTTGAAAGGAAGAGCCCTATTTGGGTTTTGCAATGCTGATTTTGCAGGAATACCTTGCAGATGAAATTTGCAGAGTACCAAAACAGCAGAAAACCTCCCAAAGTGACCACATTTTAGAAATTATTTTGCACAATGAGTTAATCAACACCTGCAATTACTATTGTCAGCCTATAGGTGTTTTCACTCTGAACCATCCAGCATTGCAAGTATGCCAGTTTAGTGCCCAGCTTTTGCTTGCAGAGACAAGCAACCCATACATTTTTAAGTGGGCTCTACTCACTGGAGCAATGTCAAATATGTAGATGCTTTGTCTCACCATTAAAGTAGAAACCTCCTATATTTCAAATTAAAGATGACGGACCTGTGTGGAGCTTGTGTTTTTTGCCTTTTTGACTTTGTCCACAGCATATTTTTTAAGGACATTTGTCTCAGTAATGCCTCAGTGTTTCAAAGTCAAACAAGCTGACTATAATCATTCAGCTAGTGTCTGATAAGTGCTGTCTGTTTCAGCTATCAGGTTACCTTTTAATCCTCTTACAGCTAAGTCAATCTGAAATAAAACAAAATAGAGGAAAAATTGCTAAAAAACATTCATGTGTTCAAAAGGAAAAAGTTACCACTTCTCAAATTTTTAACATTTTGTTTTCTGTAGATAGTTAAGATTTTTAGGCCTTTTGATCATGATCAGTCCATGTGCTTTGTTTAATATCTCCTTAAAATGGAAACGGTGAAGAAAAAGCATTTTGCCGAAACCCGGGATTGGACCAGGGACCTTTAGATCTTCAGTCTAACGCTCTCCCAACTGAGCTATTTCGGCCATATCTATACATTTTCTGGGGGGTTTGACACTCTGCAAATGTCAAGTGTCACACCTGGAGGGATATATTATAATTTTTCATTTGACTGTTTTTTGAAGCATGATTTCTATTTGTAACGCCATCCATTTTGCCGTACATATTTAATAACATTCATTAACTATTTGTGAATGAGTAGAAAAAGACAGCAATTTTGCCATTGAATTTTTACATTTTCAGTTTGTCTCCATGCACCAGTATAATTCTGACCCTGTGCTTCTAGAATAGGTCATGGTCGCACATAAAACACAATTTGCATGCATAATGTTACATCAAGTTTTATTTTTTATGAGATGCAAACAATTGGAGCAAAAAAGAGACAAAAATTTAGAGAAAATATTTTATTGATTGTTAAAAGTGAGACCATTTGTCCCAAAATGTGCTGAAACATGTCAGAATGACATGGGCATTTCACATTTTTTAAACTATGATTACCTACTTGTTAAGTTTTTGTTTATTAAGTATCGTTATGGTCTATTGATGTATGAGGTGAAAACTATGAAAGTAGACTTACCAGCAAATCCGTTTCTAGATATATTTCATGACAGCACTGTAGAAGGTTGATTCCCTACCCTAATTGGGACAGAGAACACAAAGAGGTGAAATAGTCCCTCCTCATTGACTGTCCAAAGGATTTTTCTAGTGCCAAAAGAACAACAGACATATGCACAAAAAATCTGTTTGATGTTCCTAGAGTTCTTTTTTGAGAGGACAAATTCAGATTCACTCCAAAGACTCTCAGGAAATTTTTCAAAACCACATTCCTAAGTTTTGTTTGACCTCATGTAATCAATAAATGAAGATAAAGTTTCTTGAAATTAAATGTTGATGTCAGAAGTGGGATTTGAACCCACGCCTCCAGGGGAGACTGCGACATGAACGCAGCACCTTAGACCGCTCGGCCATCCTGACTTCACTATGCAATTGGAACTTAACTCCTTCCATGCTAGTCAGCAGAAATGTTACCATCCCTTGTGATTACAAACTTGTCACACCACCCCAAAAAAGTCAATAAATAAAATTTTTTATATGCGTACTTTTCGTCTGCATTAATTTTTAAACCTCCATTTATTTTGTTTGGATATTAGAAATGTTAGATTTCTCACAAATGCGGTGATGCACCACATTTCTTCAGAAACTACTGTTTGGCCACACAGCAGGGCTTTGAAAGGAAGAGCCCTATTTGGGTTTTGCAATGCAGATTTTGCAGGAATACCTTGCAGATGAAATTTGCAGAGTACCAAAACAGCAGAAAACCTCCCAAAGTGACCACATTTTAGAAATTATTTTGCACAATGAGTTAATCAACACCTGCAATTACTATTGTCAGCCTATAGGTGTTTTCACTCTGAACCATCCAGCATTGCAAGTATGCCAGTTTAGTGCCCAGCTTTTGCTTGCAGAGACAAGCAACCCATACATTTTTAAGTGGGCTCTACTCACTGGAGCAATGTCAAATATGTAGATGCTTTGTCTCACCATTAAAGTAGAAACCTCCTATATTTCAAATTAAAGATGACGGACCTGTGTGGAGCTTGTGATTTTTGCCTTTTTGACTTTGTCCACAGCATATTTTTTAAGGACATTTGTCTCAGTAATGCCTCAGTGTTTCAAAGTCAAACAAGCTGACTATAATCATTCAGCTAGTGTCTGATAAGTGCTGTCTGTTTCAGCTATCAGGTTACCTTTTAATCCTCTTACAGCTAAGTCAATCTGAAATAAAACAAAATAGAGGAAAAATTGCTAAAAAACATTCATGTGTTCAAAAGGAAAAAGTTACCATTTCTCAAATTTTTAACATTTTGTTTTCTGTAGATAGTTAAGATTTTTAGGCCTTTTGATCATGATCAGTCCATGTGCTTTGTTTAATATCTCCTTAAAATGTAAACGGTGAAGAAAAAGCATTTTGCCGAAACCTGGGATTGGACCAGGGACCTTTAGATCTTCAGTCTAACGCTCTCCCAACTGAGCTATTTCGGCCATATCTATACATTTTCTGGGGGGTTTGACACTCTGCAAATGTCAAGTGTCACACCTGGAGGGATATATTATAATTTTTCATTTGACTGTTTTTTGAAGCATGATTTCTATTTGAAACGCCTTCCATTTTGCTGTACATATTTAATAACATTCATTAACTATTTGTGAATGAGTAGAAAAAGACAGCAATTTTGCCATTGAATTTTTACATTTTCAGTTTGTCTCCATGCACCAGTATAATTCTGACAATGTGCTTCTAGAATAGGTCATGGTCGCACATAAAACACAATTTGCATGCATAATGTTACATGAAGTTTTATTTTTTATGAGATGCAAACAATTGGAGCAAAAAAGAGACAAAAATTTAGAGAAAATATTTTATTGATTGTTAATGTTAAAAGTGAGACCATTTGTCCCAAAATGTGCTGAAACATGTCAGAAGGACATGGGCTTTTCACATTTTTTAAACTATGATTACCTACTTGTTAAGTTTTTGTTTATTAAGTATCGTTATGGTCTATTGATGTATGAGGTGAAAACTATGAAAGTAGACTTACCAGCAAATCCGTTTCTAGATATATTTCATGACAGCACTGTAGAAGGTTGATTCCCTACCCTAATAGGGACAGAGAACACAAAGAGGTGAAATAGTCCCTCCTCATTGACTGTCCAAAGGATTTTTCTAGTGCCAAAAGAACAACAGACATATGCACAAAAAATCTGTTTGATGTTCCTAGAGTTCTTTTTTGAGAGGGACAAATTCAGATTCACTCCAAAGACTCTCAGGAAATTTTTCAAAACCACATTGCTAAGTTTTGTTTGACCTCATCTAATCAATAAATGAAGATAAAGTTTCTTGAAATTAAATGTTGATGTCAGAAGTGGGATTTGAACCCACGCCTCCAGGGGAGACTGCGACATGAACGCAGCACCTTAGACCACTCGGCCATCCTGACTTCACTATGCAATTGGAACTTAACTCCTTCCATGCTAGTCAGCAGAAATGTTACCATCCCTTGTGATTACAAACTTGTCACACCACCCCAAAAAAGTCAATAAATAACATTTTTTATATGCGTACTTTTCGTCTGCATTAATTTTTAAACCTCCATTTATTTTGTTTGGATATTAGAAATGTTAGATTTCTCACAAATGCGGTGATGCACCACATTTCTTCAGAAACTACTGTTTGGCCACACAGCAGGGCTTTGAAAGGAAGAGCCCTATTTGGGTTTTGCAATGCAGATTTTGCAGGAATACCTTGCAGATGAAATTTGCAGAGTACCAAAACAGCAGAAAACCTCCCAAAGTGACCACATTTTAGAAATTATTTTGCACAATGAGTTAATCAACACCTGCAATTTCTATTGTCAGCCTATAGGTGTTTTCACTCTGAACCATCCAGCCTTGCAAGTATGCCAGTTTAGTGCCCAGCTTTTGCTTGCAGAGACAAGCAACCCATACATTTTTAAGTGGGCTCTACTCACTGGAGCAATGTCAAATATGTAGATGCTTTGTCTCACCATTAAAGTAGAAACCTCCTATATTTCAAATTAAAGATGACGGACCTGTGTGGAGCTTGTGATTTTTGCCTTTTTGACTTTGTCCACAGCATATTTTTTAAGGACATTTGTCTCAGTAATGCCTCAGTGTTTCAAAGTCAAACAAGCTGACTATAATCATTCAGCTAGTGTCTGATAAGTGCTGTCTGTTTCAGCTATCAGGTTACCTTTTAATCCTCTTACAGCTAAGTCAATCTGAAATAAAACAAAATAGAGGAAAAATTGCTAAAAAACATTCATGTGTTCAAAAGGAAATAGTTACCATTTCTCAAATTTTTAACATTTTGTTTTCTGTAGATAGTTAAGATTTTTAGGCCTTTTGATCATGATCAGTCCATGTGCTTTGTTTAATATCTCCTTAAAATGTAAACGGTGAAGAAAAAGCATTTTGCCGAAACCTGGGATTGGACCAGGGACCTTTAGATCTTCAGTCTAACGCTCTCCCAACTGAGCTATTTCGGCCATATCTATACATTTTCTGGGGGGTTTGACACTCTGCAAATGTCAAGTGTCACACCTGGAGGGATATATTATAATTTTTCATTTGACTGTTTTTTGAAGCATGATTTCTATTTGAAACGCCTTCCATTTTGCTGTACATATTTAATAACATTCATTAACTATTTGTGAATGAGTAGAAAAAGACAGCAATTTTGCCATTGAATTTTTACATTTTCAGTTTGTCTCCATGCACCAGTATAATTCTGACAATGTGCTTCTAGAATAGGTCATGGTCGCACATAAAACACAATTTGCATGCATAATGTTACATCAAGTTTTATTTTTTATGAGATGCAAACAATTGGAGCAAAAAAGAGACAAAAATTTAGAGAAAATATTTTATTGATTGTTAATGTTAAAAGTGAGACCATTTGTCCCAAAATGTGCTGAAACATGTCAGAAGGACATGGGCTTTTCACATTTTTTAAACTATGATTACCTACTTGTTAAGTTTTTGTTTATTAAGTATCGTTATGGTCTATTGATGTATGAGGTGAAAACTATGAAAGTAGACTTACCAGCAAATCCGTTTCTAGATATATTTCATGACAGCACTGTAGAAGGTTGATTCCCTACCCTAATAGGGACAGAGAACACAAAGAGGTGAAATAGTCCCTCCTCATTGACTGTCCAAAGGATTTTTCTAGTGCCAAAAGAACAACAGACATATGCACAAAAAATCTGTTTGATGTTACTAGAGTTCTTTTTTGAGAGGACAAATTCAGATTCACTCCAAAGACTCTCAGGAAATTTTTCAAAACCACATTACTAAGTTTTGTTTGACCTCATCTAATCAATAAATGAAGATAAAGTTTCTTGAAATTAAATGTTGATGTCAGAAGTGGGATTTGAACCCACGCCTCCAGGGGAGACTGCGACCTGAACACAGCGCCTTAGACCGCTCGGCCATCCTGACTTCGAAATGCAATTGGAACTTAACTCCTTCCATGCTAGTCAGCAGAAATGTTACCATTCCTTGTGATTAAAAACTTGTCACACCACCCCAAAAAAGTCAATAAATAACATTTTTTATATGCGTACTTTTCGTCTGCATTAATTTTTAAACCTCCATTTATTTTGTTTGGATATTAGAAATGTTAGATTTCTCACAAATGCGGTGATGCACCACATTTCTTCAGAAACTACTGTTTGGCCACACAGCAGGGCTTTGAAAGGAAGAGCCCTATTTGGGTTTTGCAATGCAGATTTTGCAGGAATACCTTGCAGATGAAATTTGCAGAGTACCAAAACAGCAGAAAACCTCCCAAAGTGACCACATTTTAGAAATTATTTTGCACAATGAGTTAATCAACACCTGCAATTACTATTGTCAGCCTATAGGTGTTTTCACTCTGAACCATCCAGCATTGCAAGTATGCCAGTTTAGTGCCCATCTTTTGCTTGCAGAGACAAGCAACCCATACATTTTTAAGTGGGCTCTACTCACTGGAGCAATGTCAAATATGTAGATGCTTTGTCTCTCCATTAAAGTAGAAACCTCCTATATTTCAAATTAAAGATGACGGACCTGTGTGGAGCTTGTGTTTTTTGCCTTTTTGACTTTGTCCACAGCATATTTTTTAAGGACATTTGTCTCAGTAATGCCTCAGTGTTTCAAAGTCAAACAAGCTGACTATAATCATTCAGCTAGTGTCTGATAAGTGCTGTCTATTTCAGCTATCAGGTTACCTTTTAATCCTCTTACAGCTAAGTCAATCTGAAATAAAACAAAATAGAGGAAAAATTGCTAAAAAAACATTCATGTGTTCAAAAGGAAAAAGTTACCATTTCTCAAATTTTTAACATTTTGTTTTCTGTAGATAGTTAAGATTTTTAGGCCTTTTGATCATGATCAGTCCATGCGCTTTGTTTAATATCTCCTTAAAATGTAAACGGTGAAGAAAAAGCATTTTGCCGAAACCTGGGATTGGACCAGGGACCTTTAGATGTTCAGTCTAACGCTCTCCCAACTGAGCTATTTCGGCCATGTCTATACATTTTCTGGGGGGTTTGACACTCTGCAAATGTCAAGTGTCACACCTGGAGGGATATATTATAATTTTTCATTTGACTGTTTTTTGAAGCATGATTTCTATTTGAAACGCCTTCCATTTTGCTGTACATATTTAATAACATTCATTAACTATTTGTGAATGAGTAGAAAAAGACAGCAATTTTGCCATTGAAATTTTACATTTTCAGTTTGTCTCCATGCACCAGTATAATTCTGACCCTGTGCTTCTAGAATAGGTCATGGTCGCACATAAAACACAATTTGCATGCATAATGTTACATCAAGTTTTATTTTTTATGAGATGCAAACAATTGGAGCAAAAAAGAGACAAAAATTTAGAGAAAATATTTTATTGATTGTTAATGTTAAAAGTGAGACCATTTGTCCCAAAATGTGCTGAAACATGTCAGAAGGACATGGGCTTTTCACATTTTTTAAACTATGATTACCTACTTGTTAAGTTTTTGTTTATTAAGTATCGTTATGGTCTATTGATGTATGAGGTGAAAACTATGAAAGTAGACTTACCAGCAAATCCGTTTCTAGATATATTTCATGACAGCACTGTAGAAGGTTGATTCCCTACCCTAATAGGGACAGAGAACACAAAGAGGTGAAATAGTCCCTCCTCATTGACTGTCCAAAGGATTTTTCTAGTGCCAAAAGAACAACAGACATATGCACAAAAAATCTGTTTGATGTTCCTAGAGTTCTTTTTTGAGAGGACAAATTCAGATTCACTCCAAAGACTCTCAGGAAATTTTTCAAAACCACATTACTAAGTTTTGTTTGACCTCATCTAATCAATAAATGAAGATAAAGTTTCTTGAAATTAAATGTTGATGTCAGAAGTGGGATTTGAACCCACGCCTCCAGGGGAGACTGCGACCTGAACGCAGCGCCTTAGACCGCTCGCCCATCCTGACTTCGATATGCAATTGGAACTTAACTCCTTCCATGCTAGTCAGCAGAAATGTTACCATTCCTTGTGATTAAAAACTTGTCACACCACCCCAAAAAAGTCAATAAATAACATTTTTTATATGCGTACTTTTCGTCTGCATTAATTTTTAAACCTCCATTTATTTTGTTTGGATATTAGAAATGTTAGATTTCTCACAAATGCGGTGATGCACCACATTTCTTCAGAAACTACTGTTTGGCCACACAGCAGGGCTTTGAAAGGAAGAGCCCTATTTGGGTTTTGCAATGCAGATTTTGCAGGAATACCTTGCAGATGAAATTTGCAGAGTACCAAAACAGCAGAAAACCTCCCAAAGTGACCACATTTTAGAAATTATTTTGCACAATGAGTTAATCAACACCTGCAATTACTATTGTCAGCCTATAGGTGTTTTCACTCTGAACCATCCAGCATTGCAAGTATGCCAGTTTAGTGCCCAGCTTTTGCTTGCAGAGACAAGCAACCCATACATTTTTAAGTGGGCTCTACTCACTGGAGCAATGTCAAATATGTAGATGCTTTGTCTCTCCATTAAAGTAGAAACCTCCTATATTTCAAATTAAAGATGACGGACCTGTGTGGAGCTTGTGTTTTTTGCCTTTTTGACTTTGTCCACAGCATATTTTTTAAGGACATTTGTCTCAGTAATGCCTCAGTGTTTCAAAGTCAAACAAGCTGACTATAATCATTCAGCTAGTGTCTGATAAGTGCTGTCTGTTTCAGCTATCAGGTTACCTTTTAATCCTCTTACAGCTAAGTCAATCTGAAATAAAACAAAATAGAGGAAAAATTACTAAAAAACATTCATGTGTTCAAAAGGAAAAAGTTACCATTTCTCAAATTTTTAACATTTTGTTTTCTGTAGATAGTTAAGATTTTTAGGCCTTTTGATCATGATCAGTCCATGTGCTTTGTTTAATATCTCCTTAAAATGTAAACGGTGAAGAAAAAGCATTTTGCCGAAACCTGGGATTGGACCAGGGACCTTTAGATCTTCAGTCTAACGCTCTCCCAACTGAGCTATTTCGGCCATATCTATACATTTTCTGGGGGGTTTGACACTCTGCAAATGTCAAGTGTCACACCTGGAGGGATATATTATAATTTTTCATTTGACTGTTTTTTGAAGCATGATTTCTATTTGAAACGCCTTCCATTTTGCTGTACATATTTAATAACATTCATTAACTATTTGTGAATGAGTAGAAAAAGACAGCAATTTTGCCATTGAATTTTTACATTTTCAGTTTGTCTCCATGCACCAGTATAATTCTGACAATGTGCTTCTAGAATAGGTCATGGTCGCACATAAAACACAATTTGCATGCATAATGTTACATGAAGTTTTATTTTTTATGAGATGCAAACAATTGGAGCAAAAAAGAGACAAAAATTTAGAGAAAATATTTTATTGATTGTTAATGTTAAAAGTGAGACCATTTGTCCCAAAATGTGCTGAAACATGTCAGAAGGACATGGGCTTTTCACATTTTTTAAACTATGATTACCTACTTGTTAAGTTTTTGTTTATTAAGTATCGTTATGGTCTATTGATGTATGAGGTGAAAACTATGAAAGTAGACTTACCAGCAAATCCGTTTCTAGATATATTTCATGACAGCACTGTAGAAGGTTGATTCCCTACCCTAATAGGGACAGAGAACACAAAGAGGTGAAATAGTCCCTCCTCATTGACTGTCCAAAGGATTTTTCTAGTGCCAAAAGAACAACAGACATATGCACAAAAAATCTGTTTGATGTTCCTAGAGTTCTTTTTTGAGAGGGACAAATTCAGATTCACTCCAAAGACTCTCAGGAAATTTTTCAAAACCACATTGCTAAGTTTTGTTTGACCTCATCTAATCAATAAATGAAGATAAAGTTACTTGAAATTAAATGTTGATGTCAGAAGTGGGATTTGAACCCACGCCTCCAGGGGAGACTGCGACAAGAACGCAGCACCTTAGACCACTCGGCCATCCTGACTTCACTATGCAATTGGAACTTAACTCCTTCATTCTAGTCAGCAGAAATGTTACCATCCCTTGTGATTACAAACTTGTCACACCACCCCAAAAAAGTCAATAAATAACATTTTTTATATGCGTACTTTTCGTCTGCATTAATTTTTAAACCTCCATTTATTTTGTTTGGATATTAGAAATGTTAGATTTCTCACAAATGCGGTGATGCACCACATTTCTTCAGAAACTACTGTTTGGCTACACAGCAGGGCTTTGAAAGGAAGAGCCCTATTTGGGTTTTGCAATGCAGATTTTGCAGGAATACCTTGCAGATGAAATTTGCAGAGTACCAAAACAGCAGAAAACCTCCCAAAGTGACCACATTTTAGAAATTATTTTGCACAATGAGTTAATCAACACCTGCAATTTCTATTGTCAGCCTATAGGTGTTTTCACTCTGAACCATCCAGCCTTGCAAGTATGCCAGTTTAGTGCCCAGCTTTTGCTTGCAGAGACAAGCAACCCATACATTTTTAAGTGGGCTCTACTCACTGGAGCAATGTCAAATATGTAGATGCTTTGTCTCACCATTAAAGTAGAAACCTCCTATATTTCAAATTAAAGATGACGGACCTGTGTGGAGCTTGTGATTTTTGCCTTTTTGACTTTGTCCACAGCATATTTTTTAAGGACATTTGTCTCAGTAATGCCTCAGTGTTTCAAAGTCAAACAAGCTGACTATAATCATTCAGCTAGTGTCTGATAAGTGCTGTCTGTTTCAGCTATCAGGTTACCTTTTAATCCTCTTACAGCTAAGTCAATCTGAAATAAAACAAAATAGAGGAAAAATTGCTAAAAAACATTCATGTGTTCAAAAGGAAAAAGTTACCATTTCTCAAATTTTTAACATTTTGTTTTCTGTAGATAGTTAAGATTTTTAGGCCTTTTGATCATGATCAGTCCATGTGCTTTGTTTAATATCTCCTTAAAATGTAAACGGTGAAGAAAAAGCATTTTGCCGAAACCTGGGATTGGACCAGGGACCTTTAGATCTTCAGTCTAACGCTCTCCCAACTGAGCTATTTCGGCCATGTCTATACATTTTCTGGGGGGTTTGACACTCTGCAAATGTCAAGTGTCACACCTGGAGGGATATATTATAATTTTTCATTTGACTGTTTTTTGAAGCATGATTTCTATTTGAAACGCCTTCCATTTTGCTGTACATATTTAATAACATTCATTAACTATTTGTGAATGAGTAGAAAAAGACAGCAATTTTGCCATTGAATTTTTACATTTTCAGTTTGTCTCCATGCACCAGTATAATTCTGACCCTGTGCTTCTAGAATAGGTCATGGTCGCACATAAAACACAATTTGCATGCATAATGTTACATCAAGTTTTATTTTTTATGAGATGCAAACAATTGGAGCAAAAAAGAGACAAAAATTTAGAGAAAATATTTTATTGATTGTTAATGTTAAAAGTGAGACCATTTGTCCCAAAATGTGCTGAAACATGTCAGAAGGACATGGGCTTTTCACATTTTTTAAACTATGATTACCTACTTGTTAAGTTTTTGTTTATTAAGTATCGTTATGGTCTATTGATGTATGAGGTGAAAACTATGAAAGTAGACTTACCAGCAAATCCGTTTCTAGATATATTTCATGACAGCACTGTAGAAGGTTGATTCCCTACCCTAATAGGGACAGAGAACACAAAGAGGTGAAATAGTCCCTCCTCATTGACTGTCCAAAGGATTTTTCTAGTGCCAAAAGAACAACAGACATATGCACAAAAAATCTGTTTGATGTTCCTAGAGTTCTTTTTTGAGAGGACAAATTCAGATTCACTCCAAAGACTCTCAGGAAATTTTTCAAAACCACATTACTAAGTTTTGTTTGACCTCATCTAATCAATAAATGAAGATAAAGTTTCTTGAAATTAAATGTTGATGTCAGAAGTGGGATTTGAACCCACACCTCCAGGGGAGACTGCGACCTGAACGCAGCGCCTTAGACCGCTCGCCCATCCTGACTTCGATATGCAATTGGAACTTAACTCCTTCCATGCTAGTCAGCAGAAATGTTACCATTCCTTGTGATTAAAAACTTGTCACACCACCCCAAAAAAGTCAATAAATAACATTTTTTATATGCGTACTTTTCGTCTGCATTAATTTTTAAACCTCCATTTATTTTGTTTGGATATTAGAAATGTTAGATTTCTCACAAATGCGGTGATGCACCACATTTCTTCAGAAACTACTGTTTGGCCACACAGCAGGGCTTTGAAAGGAAGAGCCCTATTTGGGTTTTGCAATGCAGATTTTGCAGGAATACCTTGCAGATGAAATTTGCAGAGTACCAAAACAGCAGAAAACCTCCCAAAGTGACCACATTTTAGAAATTATTTTGCACAATGAGTTAATCAACACCTGCAATTACTATTGTCAGCCTATAGGTGTTTTCACTCTGAACCATCCAGCATTGCAAGTATGCCAGTTTAGTGCCCAGCTTTTGCTTGCAGAGACAAGCAACCCATACATTTTTAAGTGGGCTCTACTCACTGGAGCAATGTCAAATATGTAGATGCTTTGTCTCTCCATTAAAGTAGAAACCTCCTATATTTCAAATTAAAGATGACGGACCTGTGTGGAGCTTGTGTTTTTTGCCTTTTTGACTTTGTCCACAGCATATTTTTTAAGGACATTTGTCTCAGTAATGCCTCAGTGTTTCAAAGTCAAACAAGCTGACTATAATCATTCAGCTAGTGTCTGATAAGTGCTGTCTGTTTCAGCTATCAGGTTACCTTTTAATCCTCTTACAGCTAAGTCAATCTGAAATAAAACAAAATAGAGGAAAAATTACTAAAAAACATTCATGTGTTCAAAAGGAAAAAGTTACCATTTCTCAAATTTTTAACATTTTGTTTTCTGTAGATAGTTAAGATTTTTAGGCCTTTTGATCATGATCAGTCCATGTGCTTTGTTTAATATCTCCTTAAAATGTAAACGGTGAAGAAAAAGCATTTTGCCGAAACCTGGGATTGGACCAGGGACCTTTAGATATTCAGTCGAACGCTCTCCCAACTGAGCTATTTCGGCCATATCTATACATTTTCTGGGGGGTTTGACACTCTGCAAATGTCAAGTGTCACACCTGGAGGGATATATTATAATTTTTCATTTGACTGTTTTTTGAAGCATGATTTCTATTTGAAACACCTTCCATTTTGCTGTACATATTTAATAACATTCATTAACTATTTGTGAATGAGTAGAAAAAGACAGCAATTTTGCCATTGAATTTTTACATTTTCAGTTTGTCTCCATGCACCAGTATAATTCTGACCCTGTGCTTCTAGAATAGGTCATGGTCGCACATAAAACACAATTTGCATGCATAATGTTACATCAAGTTTTATTTTTTATGAGATGCAAACAATTGGAGCAAAAAAGAGACAAAAATTTAGAGAAAATATTTTATTGATTGTTAATGTTAAAAGTGAGACTATTTGTCCCAAAATGTGCTGAAACATGTCAGAAGGACATGGGCTTTTCACATTTTTTAAACTATGATTACCTACTTGTTAAGTTTTTGTTTATTAAGTATCGTTATGGTCTATTGATGTATGAGGTGAAAACTATGAAAGTAGACTTACCAGCAAATCCGTTTCTAGATATATTTCATGACAGCACTGTAGAAGGTTGATTCCGAACCCTAATTGGGACAGAGAACACAAAGAGGTGAAATAGTCCCTCCTCATTGACTGTCCAAAGGATTTTTCTAGTGCCAAAAGAACAACAGACATATGCACAAAAAATCTGTTTGATGTTCCTAGAGTTCTTTTTTGAGAGGACAAATTCAGTTTCACTCCAAAGACTCTCAGGAAATTTTTCAAAACCACATTACTAAGTTTTGTTTGACCTCATCTAATCAATAAATGAAGATAAAGTTTCTTGAAATTAAAAGTTGATGTCAGGAGTGGGATTTGATCCCACGCCTCCAGGGGCGACTGCGACCTGAACGCAGAGCCTTAGACCGCTTCGGCCATCCTGACTTCAATATGCAATTGGAACTTAACTCCTTCCATGCTAGTCAGCAGAAATGTTACCATTTCTTGTGATTAAAAATTTGTCACACCACCCCAAAAAAGTCAATAAATAACATTTTTTATATGCGTACTTTTCGTCTGCATTAATTTTTAAACCTCCATTTATTTTGTTTGCATATTAGAAATGTTAGATTTCTCACAAATGCTGTGATGCACCACATTTCTTCAGAAACTACTGTTTGGCCACACAGCAGGGCTTTGAAAGGAAGAGCCCTATTTGGGTTTTGCAATGCAGATTTTGCAGGAATACCTTGCAGATGAAATTTGCAGAGTACCAAAACAGCAGAAAACCTCCCAAAGTGACCACATTTTAGAAATTATTTTGCACAATGAGATAATCAACACCTGCAATTACTATTGTCAGCCTATAGGTGTTTTCACTCTGAACCATCCAGCATTGCAAGTATGCCAGTTTAGTGCCCAGCTTTTGCTTGCAGAGACAAGCAACCCATACATTTTTAAGTGGGCTCTACTCACTGGAGCAATGTCAAATATGTAGATGCTTTGTCTCACCATTAAAGTAGAAACCTCCTATATTTCAAATTAAAGATGACGGACCTGTGTGGAGCTTGTGTTTTTTGCCTTTAGGCCCTTTTACATTTAGCGATGTACCAGCAATCCGACCAGCAATCCGACCCGGCCAGGATCGCTGGTGCATCGCTAAATGATCGCTAGTGAGCTTTCATACAGAAAGATCTCACAGCTATGCAGCAGCGACGCAGCGCACGATACTTACCATTCACACACAGCGATCCTGCCGTCCTCCCGCCAGCCTCCACGCGTCACTCATCGTCACAGCAGGAAGTCTCAGCAGGAAGCGCCTGACGAGAAATGGAGCCGGACAATCTAGCGCGATCAGCGATGGACAGCGGGGGAGCCGGTCGTTGGTAAGTATCACACATAGCGATATCGCTAGCAATATCGCTATAACGTCACAAAACCAGTGACGTTTTAGCGATATTGCTAGCGATATTGCTTAGTGTAAAACCCCCTTTTGTCCCCAGCATATTTTTTAAGGACATTTGTCTCAGTAATGCCTCAGTGTTTCAAAGTCAAACAAGCTGACTATAATCATTCAGCTAGTGTCTGATAAGTGCTGTCTGTTTCAGCTATCAGGTTACCTTTTAATCCTCTTACAGCTAAGTCAATCTGAAATAAAACAAAATAGAGGAAAAATTACTAAAAAACATTCATGTGTTCAAAAGGAAAAAGTTACCGTTTCTCAAATTTTTAACATTTTGTTTTCTGTAGATAGTTAAGATTTTTAGGCCTTTTGATCATGATCAGTCCATGTGCTTTGTTTAATATCTCCTTAAAATGTAAACGGTGAAGAAAAAGCATTTTGCCGAAACCCGGGATTGGACCAGGGACTTTTAAATCTTCAGTCTAACGCTCTCCCAACTGAGATATTTTGACCATATCTATACATTTTCTGGGGGGTTTGACACTCTGCAAATGTCAAGTGTCACACCTGGAGGGATATATTATAATTTTTCATTTGACTGTTTCTTGAAGCATGATTTCTATTTGAAACGCCTTCCATTTTGCTGTGCATATTTAATAACATTCATTAACTATTTGTGAATGAGTAGAAAAAGACAGCAATTTTGCCATTGAATTTTTACATTTTCAGTTTGTCTCCATGCACCAGTATAATTCTGACCCTGTGCTTCTAGGATAGGTCATGGTCGCATATAAAACACAATTTGCATGCATAATGTTACATCAAGTTTTATTTTTTATGAGATGCAAACAATTGGAGCAAAAAAGAGACAAAAATTTAGAGAAAATATTTTATTGATTGTTAATGTTAAAAGTGAGACCATTTGTCCCAAAATGTCCTGAAACATGTCAGAATGACATGGGCATTTCACATTTTTTAAACTATGATTACCTACTTGTTAAGTTTTTGTTTATTAAGTATCGTTATGGTCTATTGATGTATGAGGTGAAAACTATGAAAGTAGACTTACCAGCAAATCCGTTTCTAGATATATTTCATGACAGCACTGTAGAAGGTTGATTCCCTACCCTAATAGGGACAGAGATCACAAAGAGGTGAAATAGTCCCTCCTCATTGACTGTCCAAAGGATTTTTCTAGTGCCAAAAGAACAACAGACATATGCACAAAAAATCTGTTTGATGTTCCTAGAGTTCTTTTTTGAGAGGACAAATTCAGATTCACTCCAAAGACTCTCAGGAAATTTTTCAAAACCACATTACTAAGTTTTGTTTGACCTCATCTAATCAATAAGTGAAGATAAAGTTTCTTGAAATGAAAAGTTGATGTCAGAAGTGCGTTCAGGGGAGACTGTGACCTGAACGCATCGCCTTAGACCACTCGGCCATCCTGACTTCGATATGCAATTGGAACTTAACTCCTTCCATGCTAGTCAGCAGAAATGTTACCATTTCTTGTGATTAAAAACTTGTCACACCACCCTAAAAAAGTCAATAAATAACATTTTTAATATGCGTACTTTTCGTCTGCATTAATTTTTAAACCTCCATTTATTTTGTTTGGATATTAGAAATGTTAGATTTCTCACAAATGCGGTGATGCACCACGTTTCTTCAGAAACTACTGTTTGGCCACACAGCAGGACTTTGAAAGGAAGAGCCCTATTTGGGTTTTGCAATGCAGATTTTGCAGGAATACTTTGCAGATGAAATTTGCAGAGTACCAAAACAGCAGAAAACCTCCCAAAGTGACCACATTTTAGAAATTATTTTGCACAAAGAGTTAATCAACACCTGCAATTACTATTGTCAGCCTATAGGTGTTTTCACTCTGAACCATCCAGCATTGCAAGTATGCCAGTTTAGTGCCCAGCTTTTGCTTGCAGAGACAAGCAACCCATACATTTTTAAGTGGGCTCTACTCACTGGAGCAATGTCAAATATGTAGATGCTTTGTCTCTCCATTAAAGTAGAAACCTCCTATATTTCAAATTAAAGATGACGGACCTGTGTGGAGCTTGTGTTTTTTGCCTTTTTGACTTTGTCCACAGCATATTTTTTAAGGACATTTGTCTCAGTAATGCCTCAGTGTTTCAAAGTCAAACAAGCTGACTATAATCATTCAGCTAGTGTCTGATAAGTGCTGTCTGTTTCAGCTATCAGGTTACCTTTTAATCCTCTTACAGCTAAGTCAATCTGAAATAAAACAAAATAGAGGAAAAATTACTAAAAAACATTCATGTGTTCAAAAGGAAAAAGTTACCATTTCTCAAATTTTTAACATTTTGTTTTCTGTAGATAGTTAAGATTTTTAGGCCTTTTGATCATGATCAGTCCATGTGCTTTGTTTAATATCTCCTTAAAATGTAAACGGTGAAGAAAAAGCATTTTGCCGAAACCTGGGATTGGACCAGGGACCTTTAGATCTTCAGTCGTACGCTCTCCCAACTGAGCTATTTCGGCCATATCTATACATTTTCTGGGGGGTTTGACACTCTGCAAATGTCAAGTGTCACACCTGGAGGGATATATTATAATTTTTCATTTGACTGTTTTTTGAAGCATGATTTCTATTTGAAACACCTTCCATTTTGCTGTACATATTTAATAACATTCATTAACTATTTGTGAATGAGTAGAAAAAGACAGCAATTTTGCCATTGAATTTTTACATTTTCAGTTTGTCTCCATGCACCAGTATAATTCTGACCCTGTGCTTCTAGAATAGGTCATGGTCGCACATAAAACACAATTTGCATGCATAATGTTACATCAAGTTTTATTTTTTATGAGATGCAAACAATTGGAGCAAAAAAGAGACAAAAATTTAGAGAAAATATTTTATTGATTGTTAATGTTAAAAGTGAGACTATTTGTCCCAAAATGTGCTGAAACATGTCAGAAGGACATGGGCTTTTCACATTTTTTAAACTATGATTACCTACTTGTTAAGTTTTTGTTTATTAAGTATCGTTATGGTCTATTGATGTATGAGGTGAAAACTATGAAAGTAGACTTACCAGCAAATCCGTTTCTAGATATATTTCATGACAGCACTGTAGAAGGTTGATTCCGAACCCTAATTGGGACAGAGAACACAAAGAGGTGAAATAGTCCCTCCTCATTGACTGTCCAAAGGATTTTTCTAGTGCCAAAAGAACAACAGACATATGCACAAAAAATCTGTTTGATGTTCCTAGAGTTCTTTTTTGAGAGGACAAATTCAGTTTCACTCCAAAGACTCTCAGGAAATTTTTCAAAACCACATTACTAAGTTTTGTTTGACCTCATCTAATCAATAAATGAAGATAAAGTTTCTTGAAATTAAAAGTTGATGTCAGGAGTGGGATTTGATCCCACGCCTCCAGGGGCGACTGCGACCTGAACGCAGAGCCTTAGACCGCTTCGGCCATCCTGACTTCAATATGCAATTGGAACTTAACTCCTTCCATGCTAGTCAGCAGAAATGTTACCATTTCTTGTGATTAAAAATTTGTCACACCACCCCAAAAAAGTCAATAAATAACATTTTTTATATGCGTACTTTTCGTCTGCATTAATTTTTAAATCTCCATTTATTTTGTTTGCATATTAGAAATGTTAGATTTCTCACAAATGCTGTGATGCACCACATTTCTTCAGAAACTACTGTTTGGCCACACAGCAGGGCTTTGAAAGGAAGAGCCCTATTTGGGTTTTGCAATGCAGATTTTGCAGGAATACCTTGCAGATGAAATTTGCAGAGTACCAAAACAGCAGAAAACCTCCCAAAGTGACCACATTTTAGAAATTATTTTGCACAATGAGTTAATCAACACCTGCAATTACTATTGTCAGCCTATAGGTGTTTTCACTCTGAACCATCCAGCATTGCAAGTATGCCAGTTTAGTGCCCAGCTTTTGCTTGCAGAGACAAGCAACCCATACATTTTTAAGTGGGCTCTACTCACTGGAGCAATGTCAAATATGTAGATGCTTTGTCTCACCAATAAAGTAGAAACCTCCTATATTTCAAATTAAAGATGATGGACCTGTGTGGAGCTTGTGTTTTTTGCCTTTTTGACTTTGTCCACAGCATATTTTTTAAGGACATTTGTCTCAGTAATGCCTCAGTGTTTCAAAGTCAAACAAGCTGACTATAATCATTCAGCTAGTGTCTGATAAGTGCTGTCTGTTTCAGCTATCAGGTTACCTTTTAATCCTCTTACAGCTAAGTCAATCTGAAATAAAACAAAATAGAGGAAAAATTACTAAAAAACATTCATGTGTTCAAAAGGAAAAAGTTACCGTTTCTCAAATTTTTAACATTTTGTTTTCTGTAGATAGTTAAGATTTTTAGGCCTTTTGATCATGATCAGTCCATGTGCTTTGTTTAATATCTCCTTAAAATGTAAACGGTGAAGAAAAAGCATTTTGCCGAAACCCGGGAATGGACCAGGGATCTTTAGATCTTCAGTCAAACGCTCTCCCAACTGAGCTATTTCGGCCATATCTATACATTTTCTGGGGGGTTTGACACTCTGCAAATGTCAAGTGTCACACCTGGAGGGATATATTATAATTTTTTATTTGACTGTTTTTTGAAGCATGATTTCTATTTGAAACGCCTTCCATTTTGCTGTACATATTTAATAACATTCATTAACTATTTGTGAATGAGTAGAAAAACACAGCAATTTTGCCATTGAATTTTTACATTTTCAGTTTGTCTCCATGCACCAGTATAATTCTGACCCTGTGCTTCTAGAATAGGTCATGGTCGCACATAAAACACAATTTGCATGCATAATGTTACATCAAGTTTTATTTTTTATGAGATGCAAACAATTGGAGCAAAAAAGAGACAAAAATTTAGAGAAAATATTTTATTGATTGTTAATGTTAAAAGTGAGACCATTTGTCCCAAAATGTGCTGAAACATGTCAGAATGACATGGGCATTTCACATTTTTTAAACTATGATTACCTACTTGTTAAGTTTTTGTTTATTAAGTATCGTTATGGTCTATTGATGTATGAGGTGAAAACTATGAAAGTAGACTTACCAGCAAATCCGTTTCTAGATATATTTCATGACAGCACTGTAGAAGGTTGATTCCCTACCCTAATAGGGACAGAGAACACAAAGAGGTGAAATAGTCCCTCCTCATTGACTGTCCAAAGGATTTTTCTAGTGCCAAAAGAACAACAGACATATGCACAAAAAATCTGTTTGATGTTTCTAGAGTTCTTTTTTGAGAGGACAAATTCAGATTCACTCCAAAGACTCTTTTCAAAACCACATTACTAAGTTTTGTTTGACCTCATCTAATCAATAAATGAAGATAAAGTTTCTTGAAATTAAATGTTGATGTCCGAAGTCGGATTTGAACCCACGCCTCCAGGGGAGACCGCTCGGCCATCCTGACTTCGATATGCAATTGGAACTTAACTCTTTCCATGCTAGTCAGCAGAAATGTTACCATTCCTTGTGATTAAAAACTTGTCACACCACCCCAAAAAAGTCAATAAATAACATTTTTTATATGCGTACTTTTCGTCTGCATTAATTTTTAAACCTCCATTTATTTTGTTTGGATATTAGAAATGTTAGATTTCTCACAAATGCGGTGATGCACCACATTTCTTCAGAAACTACTGTTTGGCCACACAGCAGGGCTTTGAAAGGAAGAGCCCTATTTGGGTTTTGCAATGCAGATTTTGCAGGAATACCTTGCAGATGAAATTTGCAGAGTACCAAAACAGCAGAAAACCTCCCAAAGTGACCACATTTTAGAAATTATTTTGCACAATGAGTTAATCAACACCTGCAATTACTATTGTCAGCCTATAGGTGTTTTCACTCTGAACCATCCAGCATTGCAAGTATGCCAGTTTAGTGCCCAGCTTTTGCTTGCAGAGACAAGCAACCCATACATTTTTAAGTGGGCTCTACTCACTGGAGCAATGTCAAATATGTAGATGCTTTGTCTCACCATTAAAGTAGAAACCTCCTATATTTCAAATTAAAGATGACGGACCTGTGTGGAGCTTGTGTTTTTTGCCTTTTTGACTTTGTCCACAGCATATTTTTTAAGGACATTTGTCTCAGTAATGCCTCAGTGTTTCAAAGTCAAACAAGCTGACTATAATCATTCAGCTAGTGTCTGATAAGTGCTGTCTGTTTCAGCTATCAGGTTACCTTTTAATCCTCTTACAGCTAAGTCAATCTGAAATAAAACAAAATAGAGGAAAAATTACTAAAAAACATTCATGTGTTCAAAAGGAAAAAGTTACCGTTTCTCAAATTTTTAACATTTTGTTTTCTGTAGATAGTTAAGATTTTTAGGCCTTTTGATCATGATCAGTCCATGTGCTTTGTTTAATATCTCCTTAAAATGTAAACGGTGAAGAAAAAGCATTTTGCCGAAACCCGGGACCTTTAGATCTTCAGTCTAACGCTCTCCCAACTGAGCTATTTCGGCCATATCTATACATTTTCTGGGGGGTTTGACACTCTGCAAATGTCAAGTGTCACACCTGGAGGGATATATTATAATTTTTCATTTGACTGTTTTTTGAAGCATGATTTCTATTTGAAACGCCTTCCATTTTGCTGTACATATTTAATAACATTCATTAACTATTTGTGAATGAGTAGAAAAAGACAGCAATTTTGCCATTGAATTTTTACATTTTCAGTTTGTCTCCATGCACCAGTATAATTCTGACCCTGTGCTTCTAGAATAGGTCATGGTCGCACATAAAACACAATTTGCATGCATAATGTTACATCAAGTTTTATTTTTTATGAGATGCAAACAATTGGAGCAAAAAAGAGACAAAAATTTAGAGAAAATATTTTATTGATTGTTAAAAGTGAGACCATTTGTCCCAAAATGTGCTGAAACATGTCAGAATGACATGGGCATTTCACATTTTTTAAACTATGATTACCTACTTGTTAAGTTTTTGTTTATTAAGTTTCGTTATGGTCTATTGATGTATGAGGTGAAAACTATGAAAGTAGACTTACCAGCAAATCCGTTTCTAGATATATTTCATGACAGCACTGTAGAAGGTTGATTCCCTACCCTAATAGGGACAGAGAACACAAAGAGGTGAAATGGTCACTCCTCATTGACTGTCCAAAGGATTTTTCTAGTGCCAAAAGAACAACAGACATATGCACAAAAAATCTGTTTGATGTTCCTAGAGTTCTTTTTTGAGAGGACAAATTCAGATTCACTCCAAAGACTCTCAGGAAATTTTTCAAAACCACATTACTAAGTTTTGTTTGACCTCATCTAATCAATAAATGAAGAAAAAGTTTCTTGAAATTAAATGTTGATGTCAGAAGTGGGATTTGAACCCACGCCTCCAGGGGAGACTGCGACCTGCGACTGCGACAAAATAGAGGAAAAATTACTAAAAAACATTCATGTGTTCAACAGGAAAAAGTTACCGTTTCTCAAATTTATAACATTTTGTTTTCTGTAGATAGTTAAGATTTTTAGGCCTTTTGATCATGATCAGTCCATGTGCTTTGTTTAATATCTCCTTAAAATGTAAACGGTGAAGAAAAAGCATTTTGCCGAAACCCGGGATTGGACCAGGGACCTTTAGATCTTCAGTCTAACGCTCTCCCAACATTTTATGGGGGGTTTGACACTCTGCAAATGTCAAGTGTCACACCTGGAGGGATATATTATAATTTTTCATTTGACTGTTTCTTGAAGCATGATTCCTATATGAAACGCCTTCCATTTTGCTGTACATATTTAATAACATTCATTAACTATTTGTGAATGAGTAGAAAAAGACAGCAATTTTGCCATTGAATTTTTACATTTTCAGTTTGTCTCCATGCACCAGTATAATTCTGACCCTGTGCTTCTAGAATAGGTCATGGTCGCACATAAAACACAATTTGCATGCATAATGTTACATCAAGTTTTATTTTTTATGAGATGCAAACAATTGGAGCAAAAAAGAGACAAAAATTTAGAGAAAATATTTTGTTGATTGTTAAAAGTGAGACCATTTGTCCCAAAATGTGCTGAAACATGTCAGAATGACATGGGCATTTCACATTTTTTAAACTATGATTACCTACTTGTTAAGTTTTTGTTTATTAAGTATCGTTATGGTCTATTGATGTATGAGGTGAAAACTATGAAAGTAGACTTACCAGCAAATCCGTTTCTAGATATACTTCATGACAGCACTGTAGAAGGTTGATTCCCTACCCTAATAGGGACAGAGAACACAAAGAGGTGAAATAGTCCCTCGTCATTGACTGTCCAAAGGATTTTTCTAGTGCCAAAAGAACAACAGACATATGCACAAAAAATCTGTTTGATGTTCCTAGAGTTCTTTTTTGAGAGGACAAATTCAGATTCACTCCAAAGACTCTCAGGAAATTTTTCAAAACCACATTACTAAGTTTTGTTTGACCTCATCTAATCAATAAATGAAGATAAAGTTTCTTGAAATTAAATGTTGATGTCAGAAGTGGGATTTGAACCCACATCTCCAGAGGAGACTGCAACCTTAGACCGCTCGGCCATCCCGACTTTGATATGCAATTGGAACTTAACTCCTTCCATGCTAGTCAGCAGAAATGTTACCATTCCTTGTGATTAAAAACTTGTCACACCACCCCAAAAAAGTCAATAAATAACATTTTTTATATGCGTACTTTTCGTCTGCATTAATTTTTAAACCTCCATTTATTTTGTTTGGATATTAGAAATGTTAGATTTCTCACAAATGCGGTGATGCACCACATTTCTTCAGAAACTACTGTTTGGCCACACAGCAGGGCTTTGAAAGGAAGAGCCCTATTTGGGTTTTGCAATGCAGATTTTGCAGGAATACCTTGCAGATGAAATTTGCAGAGTACCAAAACAGCAGAAAACCTCCCAAAGTGACCACATTTTAGAAATTATTTTGCACAATGAGTTAATCAACACCTGCAATTACTATTGTCAGCCTATAGGTGTTTTCACTCTGAACCATCCAGCATTGCAAGTATGCCAGTTTAGTGCCCAGCTTTTGCTTGCAGAGACAAGCAACCCATACATTTTTAAGTGGGCTCTACTCACTGGAGCAATGTCAAATATGTAGATGCTTTGTCTCACCATTAAAGTAGAAACCTCCTATATTTCAAATTAAAGATGACGGACCTGTGTGGAGCTTGTGTTTTTTGCCTTTTTGACTTTGTCCACAGCATATTTTTTAAGGACATTTGTCTCAGTAATGCCTCAGTGTTTCAAAGTCAAACAAGCTGACTATAATCATTCAGCTAGTGTCTGATAAGTGCTGTCTGTTTCAGCTATCAGGTTACCTTTTAATCCTCTTACAGCTAAGTCAATCTGAAATAAAACAAAATAGAGGAAAAATTACTAAAAAACATTCATGTGTTCAAAAGGAAAAAGTTACCGTTTCTCAAATTTTTAACATTTTGTTTTCTGTAGATAGTTAAGATTTTTAGGCCATTTGATCATGATCAGTCCATGTGCTTTGTTTAATATCTCCTTAAAATGTAAACGGTGAAGAAAAAGCATTTTGCCGAAACCCGGGACCTTTAGATCTTCAGTCTAATGCTCTCCCAACTGAGCTATTTCGGCCATATCTATACATTTTCTGGGGGGTTTGACACTCTGCAAATGTCAAGTGTCACACCTGGAGGGATATATTATAATTTTTCATTTGACTGTTTTTTGAAGCATGATTTCTATTTGAAACGCCTTCCATTTTGCTGTACATATTTAATAACATTCATTAACTATTTGTGAATGAGTAGAAAAAGACAGCAATTTTGCCATTGAATTTTTACATTTTCAGTTTGTCTCCATGCACCAGTATAATTCTGACCCTGTGCTTCTAGAATAGGTCATGGTCGCACATAAAACACAATTTGCATGCATAATGTTACATCAAGTTTTATTTTTTATGAGATGCAAACAATTGGAGCAAAAAAGAGACAAAAATTTAGAGAAAATATTTTATTGATTGTTAAAAGTGAGACCATTTGTCCCAAAATGTGCTGAAACATGTCAGAAGGACATGGGCATTTCACATTTTTTAAACTATGATTACCTACTTGTTAAGTTTTTGTTTATTAAGTATCGTTATGGTCTATTGATGTATGAGGTGAAAACTATGAAAGTAGACTTACCAGCAAATCCGTTTCTAGATATATTTCATGACAGCACTGTAGAAGGTTGATTCCCTACCCTAATAGGGACAGAGAACACAAAGAGGTGAAATTGTCCCTCCTCATTGACTGTCCAAAGGATTTTTCTAGTGCCAAAAGAACAACAGACATATGCACAAAAAACCTGTTTGATGTTCCTAGAGTTCTTTTTTGAGAGGACAAATTCAGATTCACTCCAAAGACTCTCAGGAAATTTTTCAAAACCACATTACTAAGTTTTGTTTGACCTCATCTAATCAATAAATGAAGATAAAGTTTCTTGAAATTAAATGTTGATGTCAGAAGTGGGATTTGAACCCACGCCTCCAGGGGAGACTGCGACCTGCGACTGCGACAAAATAGAGGAAAAATTACTAAAAAACATTCATATGTTCAAAAGGAAAAAGTTACCGTTTCTCAAATTTTTAACATTTTGTTTTCTGTAGATAGTTAAGATTTTTAGGCCTTTTGATCATGATCAGTCCATGTGCTTTGTTTAATATCTCCTTAAAATGTAAACGGTGAAGAAAAAGCATTTTGCCGAAACCCGCGATTGGACCAGGGACCTTTAGATCTTCAGTCTAACGCTCTCCCAACATTTTATGGGGGGTTTGACACTCTGCAAATGTCAAGTGTCACACCTGGAGGGATATATTATAATTTTTCATTTGACTGTTTTTTGAAGCATGATTTCTATTTGAAACGCCTTCCATTTTGCTGTACATATTTAATAACATTCATTAACTATTTGTGAATGAGTAGAAAAAGACAGCAATTTTGCCATTGAATTTTTACATTTTCAGTTTGTCTCCATGCACCAGTATAATTCTGACCCTGTGCTTCTAGAATAGGTCATGGTCGCACATAAAACACAATTTGCATGCATAATGTTACATCAAGTTTTATTTTTTATGAGATGCAAACAATTGGAGCAAAAAAGAGACAAAAATTTAGAGAAAATATTTTATTGATTGTTAAAAGTGAGACCATTTGTCCCAAAATGTGCTGAAACATGTCAGAATGACATGGGCATTTCACATTTTTTAAACTATGATTACCTACTTGTTAAGTTTTTGTTTATTAAGTATCGTTATGGTCTATTGATGTATGAGGTGAAAACTATGAAAGTAGACATACCAGCAAATCCGTTTCTAGATATATTTCATGACAGCACTGTAGAAGGTTGATTCCCTACCCTAATAGGGACAGAGAACACAAAGAGGTGAAATAGTCCCTCGTCATTGACTGTCCAAAGGATTTTTCTAGTGCCAAAAGAACAACAGACATATGCACAAAAAATCTGTTTGATGTTCCTAGAGTTCTTTTTTGAGAGGACAAATTCAGATTCACTCCAAAGACTCTCAGGAAATTTTTCAAAACCACATTACTAAGTTTTGTTTGACCTCATCTAATCAATAAATGAAGATAAAGTTTCTTGAAATTAAATGTTGATGTCAGAAGTGGGATTTGAACCCAGGGGAGACTGCAAACTGAACGCAGCGCCTTAGACCGCTCGGCCATCCCAACTTTGACATGCAACTGGTACTTAACTCCTTCCATGCTAGTCAGCAGAAATGTTACCATTCCTTGTGATTAAAAACTTGTCACACCACCCCAAAAAAGTCAATAAATAACATTTTTTATATGCGTACTTTTCGTCTGCATTAATTTTTAAACCTCCATTTATTTTGTTTGGATATTAGAAATGTTAGATTTCTCACAAATGCGGTGATGCACCACATTTCTTCAGAAACTACTGTTTGGCCACACAGCAGGGCTTTGAAAGGAAGAGCCCTATTTGGGTTTTGCAATGCAGATTTTGCAGGAATACCTTGCAGATGAAATTTGCAGAGTACCAAAACAGCAGAAAACCTCCCAAAGTGACCACATTTTAGAATTTATTTTGCACAATGAGTTAATCAACACCTGCAATTACTATTGTCAGCCTATAGGTGTTTTCACTCTGAACCATCCAGCATTGCAAGTATGCCAGTTTAGTGCCCAGCTTTTGCTTGCAGAGACAAGCAACCCATACATTTTTAAGTGGGCTCTACTCACTGGAGCAATGTCAAATATGTAGATGCTTTGTCTCACCATTAAAGTAGAAACCTCCTATATTTCAAATTAAAGATGACGGACCTGTGTGGAGCTTGTGTTTTTTGCCTTTTTGACTTTGTCCACAGCATATTTTTTAAGGACACTTGTCTCAGTAATGCCTCAGTGTTTCAAAGTCAAACAAGCTGACTATAATCATTCAGCTAGTGTCTGATAAGTGCTGTCTGTTTCAGCTATCAGGTTACCTTTTAATCCTCTTACAGCTAAGTCAATCTGAAATAAAACAAAATAGAGGAAAAATTACTAAAAAACATTCATGTGTTCAAAAGGAAAAAGTTACCGTTTCTCAAATTTTTAACATTTTGTTTTCTGTAGATAGTTAAGATTTTTAGGCCTTTTGATCATGATCAGCCCATGTGCTTTGTTTAATATCTCCTTAAAATGTAAACGGTGAAGAAAAAGCATTTTGCCGAAACCCGGGATTGGACCAGGGACCTTTAGATCTTCAGTCTAACGCTCTCCCAACTGAGCTATTTCAGCCATATCTATACATTTTCTGGGGGGTTTGACACTCTGCAAATGTCAAGTGTCACACCTGGAGGGATATATTATAATTTTTCATTTGACTGTTTTTTGAAGCATGATTTCTATTTGAAACACCTTCCATTTTGCTGTACATATTTAATAACATTCATTAACTATTTGTGAATGAGTAGAAAAAGACAGCAATTTTGCCATTGAATTTTTACATTTTCAGTTTGTCTCCATGCACCAGTATAATTCTGACCCTGTGCTTCTAGAATAGGTCATGGTCGCACATAAAACACAATTTGCATGCATAATGTTACATCAAGTTTTATTTTTTATGAGATGCAAACAATTGGAGCAAAAAAGAGACAAAAATTTAGAGAAAATATTTTATTGATTGTTAAAAGTGAGACCATTTGTCCCAAAATGTGCTGAAACATGTCAGAAGGACATGGGCATTTCACATTTTTTAAACTATGATTACCTACTTGTTAAGTTTTTGTTTATTAAGTATCGCTATGGTCTATTGATGTATGAGGTGAAAACTATGAAAGTAGACTTACCAGCAAATCCGTTTCTAGATATATTTCATGACAGCACTGTAGAAGGTTGATTCCCTACCCTAATAGGGACAGAGAACACAAAGAGGTGAAATAGTCCCTCGTCATTGACTGTCCAAAGGATTTTTCTAGTGCCAAAAGAACAACAGACATATGCACAAAAAATCTGTTTGATGTTCCTAGAGTTCTTTTTTGAGAGGACAAATTCAGATTCACTCCAAAGACTCTCAGGAAATTTTTCAAAACCACATTACTAAGTTTTGTTTGACCTCATCTAATCAATAAATGAAGATAAAGTTTCTTGAAATTAAATGTTGATGTCAGAAGTGGGATTTGAACCCACGCCTCCAGGGGAGACTGCGACATGAACGCAGCACCTTAGACCGCTCGGCCATCCTGACTTCACTATGCAATTGGAACTTAACTCCTTCCATGCTAGTCAGCAGAAATGTTACCATTCCTTGTGATTAAAAACTTGTCACACCACCCCAAAAAAGTCAATAAATAACATTTTTTATATGCGTACTTTTCGTCTGCATTAATTTTTAAACCTCCATTTATTTTGTTTGGATATTAGAAATGTTAGATTTCTCACAAATGCGGTGATGCACCACATTTCTTCAGAAACTACTGTTTGGCCACACAGCAGGGCTTTGAAAGGAAGAGCCCTATTTGGGTTTTGCAATGCAGATTTTGCAGGAATACCTTGCAGATGAAATTTGCAGAGTATCAAAACAGCAGAAAACCTCCCAAAGTGACCACATTTTAGAAATTATTTTGCACAATGAGTTAATCAACACCTGCAATTACTATTGTCAGCCTATAGGTGTTTTCACTCTGAACCATCCAGCATTGCAAGTATGCCAGTTTAGTGCCCAGCTTTTGCTTGCAGAGACAAGCAACCCATACATTTTTAAGTGGGCTCTACTCACTGGAGCAATGTCAAATATGTAGATGCTTTGTCTCACCATTAAAGTAGAAACCTCCTATATTTCAAATTAAAGATGACGGACCTGTGTGGAGCTTGTGTTTTTTGCCTTTTTGACTTTGTCCACAGCATATTTTTTAAGGACATTTGTCTCAGTAATGCCTCAGTGTTTCAAAGTCAAACAAGCTGACTATAATCATTCAGCTAGTGTCTGATAAGTGCTGTCTGTTTCAGCTAACAGGTTACCTTTTAATCCTCTTACAGCTAAGTCAATCTGAAATAAAACAAAAGAGAGGAAAAATTACTAAAAAACATTCATGTGTTCAAAAGGAAAAAGTTACCGTTTCTCAAATTTTAACATTTTGTTTTCTGTAGATAGTTAAGATTTTTAGGCCTTTTGATCATGATCAGCCCATGTGCTTTGTTTAATATCTCCTTAAAATGTAAACGGTGAAGAAAAAGCATTTTGCCAAAACCCGGGATTGGACCAGTGACCTTTAGATCTTCAGTCTAACGCTCTCCCAAATGAGCTATTTCGGCCATATCTATACATTTTCTGGAGGTTTGACACTCTGCAAATGTCAAGTGTCACACCTGGAGGGATATATTATAATTTTTCATTTGACTGTTTTTTGAAGCATGATTTCTATTTGAAACGCCTTCCATTTTGCTGTACATATTTAATAACATTCATTAACTATTTGTGAATGAGTAGAAAAAGACAGCAATTTTGCCATTGAATTTTTACATTTTCAGTTTGTCTCCATGCACCAGTATAATTCTGACCCTGTGCTTCTAGAATAGGTCATGGTCGCACATAAAACACAATTTGCATGCATAATGTTACATCAAGTTTTATTTTTTATGAGATGCAAACAATTGGAGCAAAAAAGAGACAAAAATTTAGAGAAAATATTTTATTGATTGTTAAAAGTGAGACCATTTGTCCCAAAATGTGCTGAAACATGTCAGAAGGACATGGGCATTTCACATTTTTTAAACTATGATTACCTACTTGTTAAGTTTTTGTTTATTAAGTATCGTTATGGTCTATTGATGTATGAGGTGAAAACTATGAAAGTAGACTTACCAGCAAATCCGTTTCTAGATATATTTCATGACAGCACTGTAGAAGGTTGATTCCCTACCCTAATAGGGACAGAGAACACAAAGAGGTGAAATAGTCCCTCCTCATTGACTGTCCAAAGGATTTTTCTAGTGCCAAAAGAACAACAGACATATGCACAAAAAATCTGTTTGATGTTCCTAGAGTTCTTTTTTGAGAGGACAAATTCAGATTCATTCCAAAGACTCTCAGGAAATTTTTCAAAACCACATTACTAAGTTTTGTTTGACCTCATCTAATCAATAAATGAAGATAAAGTTTCTTGAAATTAAATGTTGATGTCAGAAGTGGGATTTGAACCCACGCCTCCAGGGGAGTCTGCGACCTGAACGCAGCACCTTAGACCGCTCGGCCATCCTGACTTCGATATGCAATTGGAACTTAACTCCTTCCATGCTAGTCAGCAGAAATGTTACCATTCCTTGTGATTAAAAACTTGTCACACCACCCCAAAAAGTCAATAAATAACATTTTTTATATGCGTACTTTTCGTCTGCATTAATTTTTAAACCTCCATTTATTTTGTTTGGATATTAGAAATGTTAGATTTCTCACAAATGCGGTGATGCACCACATTTCTTCAGAAACTACTGTTTGGCCACACAGCAGGGCTTTGAAAGAAAGAGCCCTATTTGGGTTTTGCAATGCTGATTTTGCAGGAATACCTTGCAGATGAAATTTGCATAGTACCAAAACAGCAGAAAACCTCCCAAAGTGACCACATTTTAGAAATTATTTTGCACAATGAGTTAATCAACACCTGCAATTACTATTGTCAGCCTATAGGTGTTTTCACTCTGAACCATCCAGCATTGCAAGTATGCCAGTTTAGTGACCAGCTTTTGCTTGCAGAGACAAGCAACCCATACATTTTTAAGTGGGCTCTACTCACTGGAGCAATGTCAAATATGTAGATGCTTTGTCTCACCATTAAAGTAGAAACCTCCTATATTTCAAATTAAAGATGACGGACCTGTGTGGAGCTTGTGTTTTTTGCCTTTTTGACTTTGTCCACAGCATATTTTTTAAGGACATTTGTCTCAGTAATGCCTCAGTGTTTCAAAGTCAAACAAGCTGACTATAATCATTCAGCTAGTGTCTGATAAGTGCTGTCTGTTTCAGCTATCAGGTTACCTTTTAATCCTCTTACAGCTAAGTCAATCTGAAATAAAACAAAAGAGAGGAAAAATTACTAAAAAAACATTCATGTGTTCAAAAGGAAAAAGTTACCGTTTCTCAAATTTTTAACATTTTGTTTTCTGTAGATAGTTAAGATTTTTAGGCCTTTTGATCATGATCAGCCCATGTGCTTTGTTTAATATCTCCTTAAAATGTAAACGGTGAAGAAAAAGCATTTTGCCGAAACCCGGGATTGGACCAGGGACTTTTAGATTTTCAGTCTAACGCTCTCCCAACTGAGATATTTCGGCCATATCTATACATTTTCTGGGGGGTTTGACACTCTGCAAATGTCAAGTGTCACACCTGGAGGGATATATTATAATTTTTCATTTGACTGTTTTTTGAAGCATGATTTCTATTTGAAACGCCTTCCATTTTGCTGTACATATTTAATAACATTCATTAACTATTTGTGAATGAGTAGAAAAAGACAGCAATTTTGCCATTGAATTTTTACATTTTCAGTTTGTCTCCATGCACCAGTATAATTCTGACCCTGTGCTTCTAGAATAGGTCATGGTCGCACATAAAACACAATTTGCATGCATAATGTTACATCAAGTTTTATTTTTTATGAGATGCAAACAATTGGAGCAAAAAAGAGACAAAAATTTAGAGAAAATATTTTATTGATTGTTAAAAGTGAGACCATTTGTCCCAAAATGTGCTGAAACATGTCAGAAGGACATGGGCATTTCACATTTTTTAAACTATGATTACCTACTTGTTAAGTTTTTGTTTATTAAGTATCGCTATGGTCTATTGATGTATGAGGTGAAAACTATGAAAGTAGACTTACCAGCAAATCCGTTTCTAGATATATTTCATGACAGCACTGTAGAAGGTTGATTCCCTACCCTAATAGGGACAGAGAACACAAAGAGGTGAAATAGTCCCTCGTCATTGACTGTCCAAAGGATTTTTCTAGTGCCAAAAGAACAACAGACATATGCACAAAAAATCTGTTTGATGTTCCTAGAGTTCTTTTTTGAGAGGACAAATTCAGATTCACTCCAAAGACTCTCAGGAAATTTTTCAAAACCATATTACTAAGTTTTGTTTGACCTCATCTAATCAATAAATGAAGATAAAGTTTCTTGAAATTAAATGTTGATGTCAGAAGTGGGATTTGAACCCACGTCTCCAGGGGAGACTGCAACCTGAACCCAGCGCCTCGGACATCCCGACTTTGATATGCAATTGGAGCTTAACTCCTTCCATGCTAGTCAGCAGAAATGTTACCATTCCTTGTGATTAAAAACTTGTCACACCACCCCAAAAAAGTCAATAAATAACATTTTTTATATGCGTACTTTTCGTCTGCATTAATTTTTAAACCTCCATTTATTTTGTTTGGATATTAGAAATGTTAGATTTCTCACAAATGCGGTGATGCACCACATTTCTTCAGAAACTACTGTTTGGCCACACAGCAGGGCTTTGAAAGGAAGAGCCCTATTTGGGTTTTGCAATGCAGATTTTGCAGGAATACCTTGCAGATGAAATTTGCAGAGTACCAAAACAGCAGATAACCTCCCAAAGTGACCACATTTTAGAAATTATTTTGCACAATGAGTTAATCAACACCTGCAATTACTATTGTCAGCCTATAGGTGTTTTCACTCTGAACCATCCAGCATTGCAAGTATGCCAGTTTAGTGCCCAGCTTTTGCTTGCAGAGACAAGCAACCCATACATTTTTAAGTGGGCTCTACTCACTGGAGCAATGTCAAATATGTAGATGCTTTGTCTCACCATTAAAGTAGAAACCTCCTATATTTCAAATTAAAGATGACGGACCTGTGTGGAGCTTGTGTTTTTTGCCTTTTTGACTTTGTCCACAGCATATTTTTTAAGGACATTTGTCTCAGTAATGCCTCAGTGTTTCAAAGTCAAACAAGCTGACTATAATCATTCAGCTAGTGTCTGATAAGTGCTGTCTGTTTCAGCTATCAGGTTACCTTTTAATCCTTTTACAGCTAAGTCAATCTGAAATAAAACAAAATAGAGGAAAAATTACTAAAAAACATTCAAGTGTTCAAAAGGAAAAAGTTACCGTTTCTCAAATTTTTAACATTTTGTTTTCTGTTTTCTGTAGATAGTTAAGATTTTTAGGCCTTTTGATCATGATCAGTCCATGTGCTTTGTTTAATATCTCCTTAAAATGTAAACGGTGAAGAAAAAGCATTTTGCCGAAACCCGGGATTGGACCAGGGACCTTTAGATCTTCAGTCTAACGCTCTCTCAACTGAGCTATTTTGACGATATCTATACATTTTCTGGGGGGTTTGACACTCTGCAAATGTCAAGTGTCACACCTGGAGGGATATATTATAATTTTTCATTTGACTGTTTTTTGAAGCATGATTTCTATTTGAAACGCCTTCCATTTTGCTGTACATATTTAATAACATTCATTAACTATTTGTGAATGAGTAGAAAAAGACAGCAATTTTGCCATTGAATTTTTACATTTTCAGTTTGTCTCCATGCACCAGTATAATTCTGACCCTGTGCTTCTAGAATAGGTCATGGTCGCACATAAAACACAATTTGCATGCATAATGTAACATCAAGTTTTATTTTTTATGAGATGCAAACAATTGGAGCAAAAAAGAGACACAAATTTAGAGAAAACATTTTATTGATTGTTAAAAGTGAGACCATTTGTCCCAAAATGTGCTGAAACATGTCAGAATGACATGGGCATTTCACATTTTTTAAACTATGATTACCTACTTGTTAAGTTTTTGTTTATTAAGTATCGTTATGGTCTATTGATGTATGAGGTGAAAACTATGAAAGTAGACTTACCAGCAAATCCGTTTCTAGATATATTTCATGACAGCACTGTAGAAGGTTGATTCCCTACCCTAATAGGGACAGAGAACACAAAGAGGTGAAATAGTCCCTCCTCATTGACTGTCCAAAGGATTTTTCTAGTGCCAAAAGAACAACAGACATATGCACAAAAAATCTGTTTGATGTTCCTAGAGTTCTTTTTTGAGAGGACAAATTCAGATTCACTCCAAAGACTCTCAGGAAATTTTTCAAAACCACATTACTAAGTTTTGTTTGACCTCATCTAATCAATAAATGAAGATAAAGTTTCTTGAAATTAAATGTTGATGTCAGAAGTGGGATTTGAACCCACGCCTCCAGGGGAGACTGCGACCTGCGACTGCGACAAAATAGAGGAAAAATTACTAAAAAACATTCATGTGTTCAAAAGGAAAAAGTTACCGTTTCTCAAATTTTTAACATTTTGTTTTCTGTAGATAGTTAAGATTTTTAGGCCTTTTGATCATGATCAGTCCATGTGCTTTGTTTAATATCTCCTTAAAATGTAAACGGTGAAGAAAAAGCATTTTGCCGAAACCCGGGATTGGACCTGGGACCTTTAGATCTTCAGTCTAACGCTCTCCCAACATTTTATGGGGGGTTTGACACTCTGCAAATGTCAAGTGTCACACCTGGAGGGATATATTATAATTTTTCATTTGACTGTTTTTTGAAGCATGATTTCTATTTGAAACGACTTCCATTTTGCTGTACATATTTAATAACATTCATTAACTATTTGTGAATGAGTAGAAAAAGACAGCAATTTTGCCATTGAATTTTTACATTTTCAGTTTGTCTTCATGCACCAGTATAATTCTGACCCTGTGCTTCTAGAATAGGTCATGGTCGCACATAAAACACAATTTGCATGCATAATGTTACATCAAGTTTTATTTTTTATGAGATGCAAACAATTGGAGCAAAAAAGAGACAAAAATTTAGAGAAAATATTTTATTGATTGTTAAAAGTGAGACCATTTGTCCCAAAATGTGCTGAAACATGTCAGAATGACATGGGCATTTCACATTTTTTAAACTATGATTACCTACTTGTTAAGTTTTTGTTTATTAAGTATTGTTATGGTCTATTGATGTATGAGGTGAAAACTATGAAAGTAGACTTACCAGCAAATCGTTTCTAGATATATTTCATGACAGCACTGTAGAAGGTTGATTCCCTACCCTAATAGGGACAGAGAACACAAAGAGGTGAAATAGTCCCTCCTCATTGACTGTCCAAAGGATTTTTCTAGTGCCAAAAAACTCTAGGAACATCAAACAGATTTTGGGAGGAGACACAGATTAGATATTAGAAAAAACTTTTTGACAGTTAGAGTGATCAATGAGTGGAACAGGCTGCCACGAGAAGTGGTGAGTTCTCCTTCAATGGAAGTCTTCAAACAGAGGCTGGACAGACATCTGACTGGGATGATTTAGCGAATCCTGCTTTGAGCAGGGGGTTGGACCAGATGGCCCAGGAGGTCCCTTCCAACTCTACGATTCTATGATTCTATGATTCTATGATTCTATGATAACAGACATATGCACAAAAAATCTGTTTGATGTTCCTAGAGTTCTTTTTTGAGAGGACAAATTCAGATTCACTCCAAAGACTCTCAGGAAATTTTTCAAAACCACATTACTAAGTTTTGTTTGACCTCATCTAATCAATGAAGATAAAGTTTCTTGAAATTAAATGTTGATGTCAGAAGTGGGATTTGAACCCACGCCTCCAGGGGAGACTGCGACCTGAACGCAGCGCCTTAGACCGCTCGGCCATCCTGACTTCGATATGCAATTGGAACTTAACTCCTTCCATGCTAGTCAGCAGAAATGTTACCATTCCTTGTGATTAAAAACTTGTCACACCACCCCAAAAAAGTCAATAAATAACATTTTTTATATGCGTACTTTTCGTCTGCATTAATTTTTAAACCTCCATTTATTTTGTTTGGATATTAGAAATGTTAGATTTCTCACAAATGCGGTGATGCACCACATTTCTTCAGAAACTACTGTTTGGCCACACAGCAGGGCTTTGAAAGGAAGAGCCCTATTTGGGTTTTGCAATGCTGATTTTGCAGGAATACCTTGCAGATGAAATTTGCAGAGTACCAAAACAGCAGAAAACCTCCCAAAGTGACCACATTTTAGAAATTATTTTGCACAATGAGTTAATCAACACCTGCAATTACTATTGTCAGCCTATAGGTGTTTTCACTCTGAACCATCCAGCATTGCAAGTATGCCAGTTTAGTGCCCAGCTTTTGCTTGCAGAGACAAGCAACCCATACATTTTTAAGTGGGCTCTACTCACTGGAGCAATGTCAAATATGTAGATGCTTTGTCTCACCATTAAAGTAGAAACCTCCTATATTTCAAATTAAAGATGACGGACCTGTGTGGAGCTTGTGTTTTTTGCCTTTTTGACTTTGTCCACAGCATATTTTTTAAGGACATTTGTCTCAGTAATGCCTCAGTGTTTCAAAGTCAAACAAGCTGACTATAATCATTCAGCTAGTGTCTGATAAGTGCTGTCTGTTTCAGCTATCAGGTTACCTTTTAATCCTCTTACAGCTAAGTCAATCTGAAATAAAACAAAATAGAGGAAAAATTACTAAAAAACATTCATGTGTTCAAAAGGAAAAAGTTACCGTTTCTCAAATTTTTAACATTTTGTTTTCTGTAGATAGTTAAGATTTTTAGGCCTTTTGATCATGATCAGTCCATGTGCTTTGTTTAATATCTCCTTAAAATGTAAACGGTGAAGAAAAAGCATTTTGCCGAAACCCGGGATTGGACCAGGGACCTTTAGATCTTCAGTCTAATGCTCTCCCAACTGAGCTATTTCGGCCATATCTATACATTTTCTGGGGGGTTTGACACTCTGCAAATGTCAAGTGTCACACCTGGAGGGATATATTATAATTTTTCATTTGACTGTTTTTTGAAGCATGATTTCTTTTTGAAACGACTTCCATTTTGCTGTACATATTTAATAACATTCATTAACTATTTGTGAATGAGTAGAAAAAGACAGCAATTTTGCCATTGAATTTTTACATTTTCAGTTTGTCTCCATGCACCAGTATAATTCTGACCCTGTGCTTCTAGAATAGGTCATGGTCGCACATAAAACACAATTTGCATGCATAATGTTACATCAAGTTTTATTTTTTATGAGATGCAAACAATTGGAGCAAAAAAGAGACAACAATTTAGAGAAAATATTTTATTGATTGTTAAAAGTGAGACCATTTGTCCCAAAATGTGCTGAAACATGTCAGAAGGACATGGGCATTTCACATTTTTTAAACTATGATTACCTACTTGTTAAGTTTTTGTTTATTAAGTATCGTTATGGTCTATTGATGTATGAGGTGAAAACTATGAAAGTAGACTTACCAGCAAATCCGTTTCTAGATATATTTCATGACAGCACTGTAGAAGGTTGATTCCCTACCCTAATAGGGACAGAGAACACAAAGAGGTGAAATAGTCCCTCCTCATTGACTGTCCAAAGGATTTTTCTAGTGCCAAAAGAACAACAGACATATGCACAAAAAATCTGTTTGATGTTCCTAGAGTTCTTTTTTGAGAGGACAAATTCAGATTCACTCCAAAGACTCTCAGGAAATTTTTCAAAACCACATTACTAAGTTTTGTTCGACCTCATCTAATCAATCAAGATAAAGTTTCTTGAAATTAAATGTTGATGTCAGAAGTGGGATTTGAACCCACGCCTCCAGGGGAGACTGTGACCTGAACGCAGCGCCTTAGACCGCTTGGCCATCCTGACTTCGATATGCAATTGGAACTTAACTCCTTCCATGCTAGTCAGCAGAAATGTTACCATTCCTTGTGATTACAAACTTGTCACACCACCCCAAAAAAGTCAATAAATAACATTTTTTATATGCGTACTTTTCGTCTGCATTAATTTTTAAACCTCCATTTATTTTGTTTGGATATTAGAAATGTTAGATTTCTCACAAATGCGGTGATGCACCACATTTCTTCAGAAACTACTGTTTGGCCACACAGCAGGGCTTTGAAAGGAAGATCCCTATTTGGGTTTTGCAATGCAGATTTTGCAGGAATACCTTGCAGATGAAATTTGCAGAGTATCAAAACAGCAGAAAACCTCCCAAAGTGACCACATTTTAGAAATTATTTTGCACAATGAGTTAATCAACACCTGCAATTACTATTGTCAGCCTATAGGTGTTTTCACTCTGAACCATCCAGCATTGCAAGTATGCCAGTTTAGTGCCCAGCTTTTGCTTGCAGAGACAAGCAACCCATACATTTTTAAGTGGGCTCTACTCACTGGAGCAATGTCAAATATGTAGATGCTTTGTCTCACCATTAAAGTAGAAACCTCCTATATTTCAAATTAAAGATGACGGACCTGTGTGGAGCTTGTGTTTTTTGCCTTTTTGACTTTGTCCACAGCATATTTTTTAAGGACATTTGTCTCAGTAATGCCTCAGTGTTTCAAAGTCAAACAAGCTGACTATAATCATTCAGCTAGTGTCTGATAAGTGCTGTCTGTTTCAGCTATCAGGTTACCTTTTAATCCTCTTACAGCTAAGTCAATCTGAAATAAAACAAAATAGAGGAAAAATTACTAAAAAACATTCATGTGTTCAAAAGGAAAAAGTTACCGTTTCTCAAATTTTTAACATTTTGTTTTCTGTAGATAGTTAAGATTTTTAGGCCTTTTGATCATGATCAGTCCATGTGCTTTGTTTAATATCTCCTTAAAATGTAAACGGTGAAGAAAAAGCATTTTGCCGAAACCCGGGATTGGACCAGGGCCCTTTAGATCTTCAGTCTAACGCTCTCCCAACTGAGCTATTTTGACGATATCTATACATTTTCTGGGGGGTTTGACACTCTGCAAATGTCAAGTGTCACACCTGGAGGGATATATTATAATTTTTCATTTGACTGTTTTTTGAAGCATGATTTCTATTTGAAACGCCTTCCATTTTGCTGTACATATTTAATAACATTCATTAACTATTTGTGAATGAGTAGAAAAAGACAGCAATTTTGCCATTGAATTTTTACATTTTCAGTTTGTCTCCATGCACCAGTATAATTCTGACCCTGTGCTTCTAGAATAGGTCATGGTCGCACATAAAACACAATTTGAATGCATAATGTTACATCAAGTTTTATTTTTTATGAGATGCAAACAATTGGAGCAAAAAAGAGACAAAAATTTAGAGAAAACATTTTATTGATTGTTAAAAGTGAGACCATTTGTCCCAAAATGTGCTGAAACATGTCTGAATGACATGGGCATTTCACATTTTTTAAACTATGATCACCTACTTGTTAAGTTTTTGTTTATTAAGTATCGTTATGGTCTATTGATGTATGAGGTGAAAACTATGAAAGTAGACTTACCAGCAAATCCAATTCTAGATATATTTCATGACAGCACTGTAGAAGGTTGATTCCCTACCCTAATAGGGACAGAGAACACAAAGAGGTGAAATAGTCCCTCCTCATTGACTGTCCAAAGGATTTTTCTAGTGCCAAAAGAACAACAGACATATGCACAAAAAATCTGTTTGATGTTCCTAGAGTTCTTTTTTGAGAGGACAAATTCAGATTCACTCCAAAGACTCTCAGGAAATTTTTCAAAACCACATTACTAAGTTTTGTTTGACCTCATCTAATCAATAAATGAAGATAAAGTTTCTTGAAATTAAATGTTGATGTCAGAAGTGGGATTTGAACCCACGCCTCCAGGGGAGACTGCGACCTGCGACTGCGACAAAATAGAGGAAAAATTACTAAAAAACATTCATGTGTTCAAAAGGAAAAAGTTACCGTTTCTCAAATTTTTAACATTTTGTTTTCTGTAGATAGTTAAGATTTTTAGGCCTTTTGATCATGATCAGTCCATGTGCTTTGTTTAATATCTCCTTAAAATGTAAACGGTGAAGAAAAAGCATTTTGCCGAAACCCGGGATTGGACCAGGGCCCTTTAGATCTTCAGTCTAACGCTCTCCCAACTGAGCTATTTTGACGATATCTATACATTTTCTGGGGGGTTTGACACTCTGCAAATGTCAAGTGTCACACCTGGAGGGATATATTATAATTTTTCATTTGACTGTTTTTTGAAGCATGATTTCTATTTGAAACGCCTTCCATTTTGCTGTACATATTTAATAACATTCATTAACTATTTGTGAATGAGTAGAAAAAGACAGCAATTTTGCCATTGAATTTTTACATTTTCAGTTTGTCTCCATGCACCAGTATAATTCTGACCCTGTGCTTCTAGAATAGGTCATGGTCGCACATAAAACACAATTTGCATGCATAATGTTACATCAAGTTTTATTTTTTATGAGATGCAAACAATTGGAGCAAACAAGAGACAAAAATTTAGAGAAAATATTTTATTGATTGTTAAAAGTGAGACCATTTGTCCCAAAATGTGCTGAAACATGTCAGAATGACATGGGCATTTCACATTTTTTAAACTATGATTACCTACTTGTTAAGTTTTTGTTTATTAAGTATTGTTATGGTCTATTGATGTATGAGGTGAAAACTATGAAAGTAGACTTACCAGCAAATCCGTTTCTAGATATATTTCATGACAGCACTGTAGAAGGTTGATTCCCTACCCTAATAGGGACAGAGAACACAAAGAGGTGAAATAGTCCCTCCTCATTGACTGTCCAAAGGATTTTTCTAGTGCCAAAGAACAACAGACATATGCACAAAAAATCTGTTTGATGTTCCTAGAGTTCTTTTTTGAGAGGACAAATTCAGATTCACTCCAAAGACTCTCAGGAAATTTTTCAAAACCACATTACTAAGTTTTGTTTGACCTCATCTAATCAATAAATGAAGATAAAGTTTCTTGAAATTAAATGTTGATGTCAGAAGTGGGATTTGAACCCACGCCTCCAGGGGAGACTGCGACCTGCGACTGCGACAAAATAGAGGAAAAATTACTAAAAAACATTCATGTGTTCAAAAGGAAAAAGTTACCGTTTCTCAAATTTTTAACATTTTGTTTTCTGTAGATAGTTAAGATTTTTAGGCCTTTTGATCATGATCAGTCCATGTGCTTTGTTTAATATCTCCTTAAAATGTAAACGGTGAAGAAAAAGCATTTTGCCGAAACCCGGGATTGGACCAGGGACCTTTAGATCTTCAGTCTAACGCTCTCCCAACATTTTATGGGGGGTTTGACACTCTGCAAATGTCAAGTGTCACACCTGGAGGGATATATTATAATTTTTCATTTGACTGTTTTTTGAAGCATGATTTCTATTTGAAACGCCTTCCATTTTGCTGTACATATTTAATAACATTCATTAACTATTTGTGAATGAGTAGAAAAAGACAGCAATTTTGCCATTGAATTTTTACATTTTCATTTTGTCTCCATGCACCAGTATAATTCTGACCCTGTGCTTCTAGAATAGGTCATGGTCGCACATAAAACACAATTTGCATGCATAATGTTACATCAAGTTTTATTTTTTATGAGATGCAAACAATTGGAGCAAAAAAGAGACAAAAATTTAGAGAAAATATTTTATTGATTGTTAAAAGTGAGACCATTTGTCCCAAAATGTGCTGAAACATGTCAGAATGACATGGGCATTTCACATTTTTTAAACTATGATTACCTACTTGTTAAGTTTTTGTTTATTAAGTATCGTTATGGTCTATTGATGTATGAGGTGAAAACTATGAAAGTAGACTTACCAGCAAATCCGTTTCTAGATATATTTCATGACAGCACTGTAGAAGGTTGATTCCCTACCCTAATAGGGACAGAGAACACAAAGAGGTGAAATAGTCCCTCCTCATTGACTGTCCAAAGGATTTTTCTAGTGCCAAAAGAACAACAGACATATGCACAAAAAATCTGTTTGATGTTCCTAGAGTTCTTTTTTGAGAGGACAAATTCAGATTCACTCCAAAGACTCTCAGGAAATTTTTCAAAACCACATTACTAAGTTTTGTTTGACCTCATCTAATCAATAAATGAAGATAAAGTTTCTTGAAATTAAATGTTGATGTCAGAAGTGGGATTTGAACCCACGCCTCCAGGGGAGACTGCGACCTGCGACTGCGACAAAATAGAGGAAAAATTACTAAAAAACATTCATGTGTTCAAAAGGAAAAAGTTACCGTTTCTCAAATTTTTAACATTTTGTTTTCTGTAGATAGTTAAGATTTTTAGGCCTTTTGATCATGATCAGTCCATGTGCTTTGTTTAATATCTCCTTAAAATGTAAACGGTGAAGAAAAAGCATTTTGCCGAAACCCGGGATTGGACCAGGGACCTTTAGATCTTCAGTTTAACGCTCTCCCAACATTTTATGGGGGGTTTGACACTCTGCAAATGTCAAGTGTCACACCTGGAGGGATATATTATAATTTTTCATTTGACTGTTTTTTGAAGCATGATTTCTATTTGAAACGCCTTCCATTTTGCTGTACATATTTAATAACATTCATTAACTATTTGTGAATGAGTAGAAAAAGACAGCAATTTTGCCATTGAATTTTTACATTTTCAGTTTGTCTCCATGCACCAGTATAATTCTGACCCTGTGCTTCTAGAATAGGTCATGGTCGCACATAAAACACAATTTGCATGCATAATGTTACATCAAGTTTTATTTTTTATGAGATGCAAACAATTGGAGCAAAAAAGAGACAAAAATTTAGAGAAAATATTTTATTGATTGTTAAAAGTGAGACCATTTGTCCAAAAATGTGCTGAAACATGTCAGAATGACATGGGCATTTCACATTTTTTAAACTATGATTACCTACTTGTTAAGTTTTTGTTTATTAAGTATCGTTATGGTCTATTGATGTATGAGGTGAAAACTATGAAAGTAGACTTACCAGCAAATCCGTTTCTAGATATATTTCATGACAGCACTGTAGAAGGTTGATTCCCTACCCTAATAGGGACAGAGAACACAAAGAGGTGAAATAGTCCCTCCTCATTGACTGTCCAAAGGATTTTTCTAGTGCCAAAAGAACAACAGACATATGCACAAAAAATCTGTTTGATGTTCCTAGAGTTCTTTTTTGAGAGGACAAATTCAGATTCACTCCAAAGACTCTCAGGAAATTTTTCAAAACCACATTACTAAGTTTTGTTTGACCTCATCTAATCAATAAATGAAGATAAAGTTTCTTGAAATTAAAAGGTGATCTCAGAAGTGGGATTTGCACCCACACCTCCAGGGGAGACTGCGACCTGAATGCAGCGCCTTAGACCGCTCGGCCATCCTGACTTTGATATGCAACTGGAACTTAACTCCTTCCATGCTAGTCAGCAGAAATGTTACCATTCTTTGTGATTAAAAACTTGTCACACCACCCCAAAAAAAGTCAATAAATAACATTTTTTATATGCGTACTTTTCGTCTGCATTAATTTTTAAACCTCCATTTATTTTGTTTGGATATTAGAAATGTTAGATTTCTCACAAATGCGGTGATGCACCACATTTCTTCAGAAACTACTGTTTGGCCACACAGCAGGGCTTTGAAAGGAAGAGCCCTATTTGGGTTTTGCAATGCAGATTTTGCAGGAATACCTTGCAGATGAAATTTGCAGAGTACCAAAACAACAGAAAACCTCCCAAAGTGACCACATTTTAGAAATTATTTTGCACAATGAGTTAATCAACACCTGCAATTACTATTGTCAGCCTATAGGTGTTTTCACTCTGAACCATCCAGCATTGCAAGTATGCCAGTTTAGTGCCCAGCTTTTGCTTGCAGAGACAAGCAACCCATACATTTTTAAGTGGGCTCTACTCACTGGAGCAATGTCAAATATGTAGATGCTTTGTCTCACCATTAAAGTAGAAACCTCCTATATTTCAAATTAAAGATGACGGACCTGTGTGGAGCTTGTGTTTTTTGCCTTTTTGACTTTGTCCACAGCATATTTTTTAAGGACATTTGTCTCAGTAATGCCTCAGTGTTTCAAAGTCAAACAAGCTGACTATAATCATTCAGCTAGTGTCTGATAAGTGCTGTCTGTTTCAGCTATCAGGTTACCTTTTAATCCTCTTACAGCTAAGTCAATCTGAAATAAAACAAAATAGAGGAAAAATTACTAAAAAACATTCATGTGTTCAAAAGGAAAAAGTTACCGTTTCTCAAATTTTTAACATTTTGTTTTCTGTAGATAGTTAAGATTTTTAGGCCTTTTGATCATGATCAGTCCATGTGCTTTGTTTAATATCTCCTTAAAATGTAAACGGTGAAGAAAAAGCATTTTGCCGAAACCCGGGAATGGACCAGGGACCTTTAGATCTTCAGTCTTACGCTCTCCCAACTGAGCTATTTCGGCCATATCTATACATTTTCTGGGGGGTTTGACACTCTGCAAATGTCAAGTGTCACACCTGGAGGGATATATTATAATTTTTCATTTGACTGTTTTTTGAAGCATGATTTCTATTTGAAACGCCTTCCATTTTGCTGTACATATTTAATAACATTCATTAACTATTTGTGAATGAGTAGAAAAAGACAGCAATTTTGCCATTGAATTTTTACATTTTCAGTTTGTCTCCATGCACCAGTATAATTCTGACCCTGTGCTTCTAGAATAGGTCATGGTCGCACATAAAACACAATTTGCATGCATAATGTTACATCAAGTTTTATTTTTTATGAGATGCAAACAATTGGAGCAAAAAAGAGACAAAAATTTAGAGAAAATATTTTATTGATTGTTAATGTTAAAAGTGAGACCATTTGTCCCAAAATGTGCTGAAACATGTCAGAAGGACATGGGCATTTCACATTTTTAAACTATGATTACCTACTTGTTAAGTTTTTGTTTATTAAGTATCGTTATGGTCTATTGATGTATGAGGTGAAAACTATGAAAGTAGACTTACCAGCAAATCCGTTTCTAGATATATTTCATGACAGCACTGTAGAAGGTTGATTCCCTATCCTAATGGGGACAGAGAACACAAAGAGGTGAAATAGTCCCTCCTCATTGACTGTCCAAAGGATTTTTCTAGTGCCAAAAGAACAACAGACATATGCACAAAAAATCTGTTTGATGTTCCTAGAGTTCTTTTTTGAGAGGAAAAATTCAGATTCACTCCAAAGACTCTCAGGAAATTTTTCAAAACCACATTACTAAGTTTTGTTTGACCTCATCTAATCAATAAATGAAGATAAAGTTTCTTGAAATTAAATGTTGATGTCAGAAGTGGGACCTGAACGCAGCGACTTAGACCGCTCGGCCATCCCGACTTCTATATGCAATTGGAACTTAACTCCTTCCATGCTAGTCAGCAGAAATGTTACCATTCCTTGTGATTAAAAACTTGTCACACCACCCCAAAAAAGTCAATAAATAACATTTTTTATATGCGTACTTTTCGTCTGCATTAATTTTTAAACCTCCATTTATTTTGTTTGGATATTAGAAATGTTAGATTTCTCACAAATGCGGTGAAGCACCACATTTCTTCAGAAACTACTGTTTGGCCACACAGCAGGGCTTTGAAAGGAAGAGCCCTATTTGGGTTTTGCAATGCAGATTTTGCAGGAATACCTTGCAGATGAAATTTGCAGAGTACCAAAACAGCAGAAAACCTCCCAAAGTGACCACATTTTAGAAATTATTTTGCACAATGAGTTAATCAACACCTGCAATTACTATTGTCAGCCTATAGGTGTTTTCACTCTGAACCAT